>NC_137463.1:262374059-262710780 GCF_964235325.1 Thermobia domestica
GTCACAGTTACCAGAAGGAAAGCCGAAGATTTGAAGGCAATTACAGTGAAATGCAACGAAATATCAAATACATCTACAAATGAGAGACAAATCCAAAAGAGAATCTTTAATATCCGAGCGAGCATTAAGAAAAAAAAACTAATTTGAAAAATAAAACGGGAAACAAGAAAGTAATACTGAAACCACGGGCACGAACTTCTTGGAACTGATGGATGTTGATTGGAATCCAGCAATATCAAGATTAGCACGACAAGTGCATATCACGTGTTGTCCAAGGTCTTTGTAGATTGTTTGGCTTGAAGAACGAAATCAGACACTTGGTCCCTTTGTTTCCTTTTTTAAATAGTCCAGCCAGTCACGTCATAAAGCACATCCATCTGATTGCGTTTTCCACACCATACGCGTCCCCTTTCACCTTGGCATAAAAAAATATACATTCTCATGTATACAACCTTCCTATCAGCGTTGAGTTGAGTTGATTTTGAGTTTAATGTCCTTTTCAGTAGCGAAGCTATGTGGACGGATGAGTAACTTGGAATCCGAACCATATGAACTCCCGCCGGGAATCGAACGCGGGTCTCTCATGCCAAAGGCATGTACGCTATCCGCTTAGCCACGAAGGAGCTCTTCCTATTAGCGTATTCGTCTCCAAAATACTAGGTTTCTTTATTGCCACGTGTTTATAGTCAAGTGCTCCGATAGCACCCGGAAATGTATATTGTTCTTGCCACTCTGCCTTTGCTGTTTGAATATTACACACACCTCCGGAAACAATCAATTTTCAGATTTCGCAATAATCGCATCCATTACACTTGTAGTAGTCATAGACACAGTACTTTGAGCCACAACAGAATCCCCTGACATTCAATTCAGACCTGGAATCCCGGATCACTCACGTAAAGCAAGAAAACCCGCATCTTTTTGCCATTACGTAGTGCACCATCCCAAATTTCCGTTGATTCTCCTAAAAAAATGTTGTGCTAACTACTTTACATTTTCTTTCATGAACCTATGTTTTTTGTAATCTCCATTTGCAACATTTCTATGCAATTTATAAGTTTTACTACATAGCAAAACAATCATATACTCTGAAATATTTCGCACGGAGTCACCTATTTAGCTTGCTCCACAAATTTGGAGAAGTTACTAGCATCACAGAAGAGTCTTGATTTTTATTGATATCAAACGCGGAGTAGTTATTCGGCTCGAGAATAGAGGTGTGGTTACTTCAAAAGGGCGGGGCTTCTCCGAGGTCAGCCGAGACGACTAGTGCTCAGTTCTCTTTTTATTGATACCAATGCGAGTAACTACTTCAAAATTGGGCGTAATGAGTAACTTCTCCGTTTTATTGATATCACCCATTGGCTCACAATTATTTACGGTCTTCTCAAAGACTACTAGGGAAGCAGTAACTTATCCCAGGGGAGGCAGCTTTTTAAGGCGATTCAAATTCCATAAAGGAATCAATCATATTAAGAAAGTAAAATAACCATATGTTTAGAAAAGATCGTGATTTTGCGGTATAAACCCCAAGACTAAATTATATTACAGTTTATTTAACCCATAAAACGTTGCGCCACTCGTGGTTAAAAACTATTCTTTGTTTCGTATAAAGCAGGTTTTGATGCAAAATTCAAGATTTAAGCTTAACGAGAAAACATCAATCATTAGAGCGAACCAATGTGTGATTTAAGAGAAGATCAGAGGTTTCCCCATAACAAAAATGCATTTCTCCTGAAAAAAAAAAAGTTATTAACTCTGGCTGGAGTAAAATTTCAGCTCCTCGAGAATTCATTCGAATCATAATGGAGAATGAATCATAGAACAATTTTTCCTTTTACGTTTCTGCAGTAGAAAAGTTTGAAAAAGTTTACAAGGATACAAGAATTACTGTTAGTAGAGTATATAATATAAATAGTGAATACGCATTTGGAATGGATTGGATAAGTGAAATCAATCCTATCCAGAGAAATTAATCAATTCGTACACTGTAGAGACTCTTAAGGATTTAATTTAACAATTCACTCAATCAATTTCCTACACATATTTTACTTTTTATGTCTTTGAAAAGGGCAATGCTTCTCCCTTCAACGTTCCCTATACAGTCCAAATCATCAAATTCAAAATCCTTCGAAAAATATGTTGTCACTTCACGGAAGTATTACATAGGTGTTGCTGCCATATACGTTATCCTAACACTTAATCAAAGTAGTACTAGTAAGTTGTTAGTATCTCAAGTGAGAACGTTCACTTGACTTGAGGAGTTCTTAAAGTGAGATAAACTTGAGAAGTAGATTTTTGAGAAGTAGATTTTTTTTAAAAAAAAAAAATTGTCCCTCTGAATTGAAATGTATAGTAATAGAACTTTCCTTGTATCCATCTCCTCAAACAAATAATGTAAAGAATTATAATTTCGTATGCAATCAGTAAATCTCCAAACAATTAAGGAACATTTAATGTTAGTTCAATTTATGCAACAAACCAGAGTTGGATTTATATTTATTGCATATAATAAACTTTCTTTGAAATATCAAATAAACCGTAAATGTATGTGTTAGGGGATGAAAACAAGACTATACCAATTATAACAATTAGGTACAAATTAATAACTACAAATTATATGTAGTCTCACTTGTTACACAAATAGTGGCGTCATTCATAAAATTTACTTTTATGTTACGACGAGTCTATTGCTCTCTATTGCACACTAACTTAACTAAACACTATTCAATTCTATGCCAATATTGATTTACATTTCACCCGAAATATTTCTCCAAATAGTGGCAACACAAGATTTAATTTCATGGGGGCGAGCTAAGGACAGATTATTTTTTTGATAATCGAAAATTGTAGTTTTATATTTTATTTTACCCCCATTTCAACACGTCTAAGGGTGGCAAGGGGGAGCCAGCTGGCCTCTTCTAGAGTCGTTACTATTTAAGAGGTATACAAAAGACTGACAAACAAGCGCAGTCGCGAATGTAACACAAACTTTAGTCGACGTGTATATATATTTCTATATGAACAAAAACACCAGAGATGCAAAAAGTGCAGCCAAGTTCGTCAGCCTCAAAAAGTGTTGAGATGAGGATGGATGAGCCAAGTTCCTTGGCCACTTCATCTGAAAGGAACACTGGAACTTGGCGCGAGGTGTCTAACATATTCGAATACATTAAGATGTCTGTTCCTAGTTTCACGGCCGGGACATTTCAGTCCTAAGGCTAGTGGCGACCCCCAAATCCACCACGCTCACAAACACCACCCCTAAGGCTGGTTAACATAATTTACTTTGACACTTCGTGGAGGAATATAAGTTTTCCTTGTCTTGGTTTCGAACCACCAATCTTACTGCACTATACTGTATATGTACTCTAGTGCCTTAGCAAAGTTGATATTCCTAAGGTTGGTGGTGTTCCTAAACCCGATTTCTGATTGTAAGGACAGTTTTTTTTTCGCTAATGAAAAAATTTCCGTAGCAATTTCCTCAAATTTCATTTTCAAGCCGTTATAGGGTACCTTTATGGAGAATTTCCCATCTTTATCTCATTAAGAAGTACCTAATGGCTATGGACAGTTTTTGCCCATAAAAATTCCCATTGTATATTCCTTAAATTTGGAACCTTTATTTACACAGGTCATTACATAAGGTAGGTACCATTATGCAGAGTTTCAAATCTCTATCTCATTTGGAAGCACCTAATCAATGATGAGTGAGTAAATGAACCGATCTCTGTTTGAGTAAGGACAATTTTTCACCCATAGAAAATTCCATAGCACATTCCTTAAATTTCGGATATTTTTCATATTCAAGCCATTATAAGCTACCTTCGTGTAGACATTCACATCTTCATCTCATTGGGAAGTACCTAATGGCTACGGACAATTTTTCGTCTATAAAAAATTTCCCATAGCACAGTCGTCACATTTCGGACTTTTTCCATACTCAGGTCATTATAAGATACCTTTATGCAGAGTTTCACGACTTATCTCATTGGAAATACAAAATCAATGTGTCGAGAGAGTGAGTGAACCGATTTCTGCTTGACTAAGGACAGTTTTCACCCATAAAATTTTTCCATAGCACTTTCTTAAATTTCGGACATTTTCCATACTCAAATCATTATAAGATATCTTTATGCATAGATTCATCCTTCTATCTCATTGAGAAGTACCTAATTAATGCTATGAATCAGTCAATCATTGAGTGAACCGATTTCTGCTTGGCTACGGACAGTTTTCACCCATGAAAACTTCCTTTAGTACATTACTTAAATTTCAAACCTTTTCCATACTCAAGTCATTATAAGGTACCAATATACAGATTTTTACGTCAACATTTCATAAACAAGTACTTAATCAATGTGACGAGTGAATGAATGAACCGATGTCTGCTTGGCTAAAAATAGTTTTTCACCCATAAAAAAATCCCATTGCACATTCCTCACATTTAAGACTTTTTTCACACTCAAGTCATTATAAGGTACCTTTCTGCACAGCTTCACGTCATTATCATTGGAAACTAACAAATCAATGTGATGAGTGACTGAATGAACCGTGCTTTGCTAAGGACAGTTTTTCGCCCATGAAAAATTTCCAATAGCACATTCCTCACATTTCGGAATTTTTTCACACTTAAGCCATTATAAGGTACAGTACCTTTATGCAGAGTTTCACGTCTCTATCTCATTGGAAAGTACCTAATCAGTTTGATGAGTGAGAAGACCAACATATTTATGTTTGGCTAAGGACAGTTTCTCGCCCATTAAAAAAATCCCATAGCACATTAATCACATTTCGGACTTTTTCTGTACTCTTGTCATTATAGGGTGCTTCTATGCAAAGTTTCACGTCTATGCCACATTGAGAATTACCTAATCAATTTGATGATTGAGAGAATGAAACGATTTCTACTTGGCTAAGAACATTTTTTCGCCAATAAAAAAATTTCTTATAACACATGCCACACATTTCGGAACTTTTCTATGCTCAAGTCATTACAGCGTAACTCTATGCAAAGTTTCACGTTTCTATCTCATTGGGAAGTATCTAATCAATTTGATGAGGGAGAGAATAAACCGATTTGTGTTTGACTAAGGACAGTTTTTCGCCCATAAATAACTTCCATAGCACATTCCTCACATTTCGGACTTTTTCCATATTCAAGTCATTATAATGTACCTTTATGCAGAGTTTCACGTCTCTATCCCATTGGGAAGTACTAATTAACTTGATAAGTGAGTGAGTGAAACGATTTCTTGCTTGGCTAAAGAAAGTTTTTTTGCCTATAAAAACTTTCCCCTTATACATTCCTTAAATTTCGAACATTTTCCATACTAGGTTATTATAATGTACCATTGTGCAGTTTCACGTCTCTGTCTCATTAGAAAGTACCTAATCAATTTGATGAGTGAGTCAGTGAAACGATTTTTTCCTGGCTAAGGAGTTGTTTTTGGCCATAAAAAATTCCCATAGGACATTCCACAGATTTCGGACTTTTTCCATACTCACGTCGTTATAGGGTACCTTTATGCAAAGTTTCACGTCTCTATCCCATTGGTAAGTACCTAATCATTTTGATGAGTGAGTCAGTGAAACGATTTCTTGCTTGGCTAAGGAAAGTATTTTTACCTATAAAAACTTTCCCGTAGAACATTCCTCAAATTTCGGACTTTTTTCATACTCAAGTCATTATAAGGTACCTTTGTGCAGAGTTTCACGTCTCTGTCTCATTAAAAAGTACCTAATCAATTTGATGAGTGAGTGAGTGAAACGTTTTTTTTCCTGGCTAAGAACAGTTTTTTGCCTATAAAAAATTTCCCATAGTACATTCCTCAGATTTCGGATTTTTTTTTCATACTCAAGTTATTGTAGGGTATCTTTATGCAGAGTTTCAAGTTTCTATCTCATTGGGAAGCACCTAATCAATTTGATGAGTGAGTGAGTGAAACGATTTTTTTCCTGGCTAAGAACAGTTTTTTGCCTATAAAAAATTTCCCATAGCACATACCTAAGATTTCGGACTTTTTACATACTCAAGTTATTGTAGGGTACCTTTATGCAAAGTTTCAAGTTTCTATCTCATTGGGAAGTACCTAATCAATTTGATGAGTGAGTGAGTGAAACGATTTTTTTCCTGGCTAAGAACAGTTTTTTGCCCATAAAAAATTTCTCATAGCACATTCCTCAGATTTCGGACTTTTTTCATACTCACGTCGTTATAGGGTACCTTTATGCAAAGTTTTAAGTTTCTATCTCATTGGGAAGTACCTAATCAATTTGATGAGTGAGTGAGTGAAACGATTTCTTTCCTTGCTAAGGACAGTATGTGGTCCATAAAAGATTTCCCATAGAACTTTCCTCAGATTTCGGACTTTTTCCGTACTTAGGTCGTTATATGGTACCTTTATGCAAAGTTTCACGTTCCTATCTCATTGGGAAGTACCTAATCAATTTGATGAGTGAGTGAGTGAAACGATTTTTTTCCTGGCTAAGGACAGTTTTTTGCCCATAAAAAATTTCCCGTAGGACATTCCTCAGATTTTGGACTTTTTCCATACTCAAATTGTTATAAGGTACCTTTATGCAAAGTTTCACGTTTCTATCTAATTGAGAAGTACCTAATCAATTTGATGAGTGAGTCAGTGAGTCAGTGAGCCTGAAAACTGCCTATTTTGGGAGTCCAGTACTCGAATATGGTTGAAGGTAGGAATGCGAAATTTGGCATTTCAGTACATCTGTGGGATATCTCCTTACATTCTAAATTTCATGTTTCTACTCTTAATAGAGTCGTTTTTACAAAGCCTCGAAATCGGCGATTTTACCCAAAACTATTGTTCGTGTATAATATGCTTACGGCAGTGCAGGCCAGTTTTCATTTGCTTCGCGGAACTTGGCTGCCATGCACTGCCGTGCATGTTGATACGGATAGGCATAAATATAAACGTTGATATTTAGTCATTGAGAAATCCTTTTTTTTTTTTTAATTTTTCCTACAGACTTATAGTTTATACATACATTTAGGAAAATCCTTATAAATTATGTAAATTTACGTCAAAATATTTTAAATATTCGATTTTTGTAATTGGAGTAAATATTTTCAAAATTGTTCAACAAGAAAATTTGATTATTATTAAAAATAAGTGGATCATATTCCTGGTCTTTTATATGTGGTATATATTGGTATATATTTGGTATTTCTTTTTACTTCGTCATATTATAGAATGTCAATTGTCGGAAGTTACTACTAATATTACCAGAAATTGCTATACTAATACTGACGATGACCCCATCCCTCACTAAACGCATGCATGTACACCTATTTACCTTACATTAAATCTTTCGTATATTATATTATGGAATACGTCACTTTTATTGACATTGGTATTTCTTACGTCACATGATATAACTCTTGTATTTTATTGACTATGAAGAGTTTGAATGATAGTCCAAATCCTTTGCCAGTCACTTGGAAACAAATGAGATAAACAGAAAACATATTATTTTCTTGATAAAAATACAATTTTGTAAATATTTAAATATCCAGTTAAAGCGAACACTATAATAATGTTCTTATTCCTTACTGTTACACTGTTGTTGCAAAATTGAAATCAGACATTTGTAAGGCAATGATTATTATTAATTTTGGGAGGCTTGACCTCGTTATAATTTAGATTTGGAATTCTTGAAAGAATAATTGTTATTTAAATTTTGTGTTAATATTGCTTTTTTTTTAAATAGTGACTTATTATTGATTTTTTATATTTATGACACAATAACACACGAAAGATAGATATGTTTTATGCTAAGTTAAGCTCATATACTTGCCCTGATTTGTGTTGCTATTATTTAACAGTTCTTCTTCAGTCTTTAGGTAGAGTCACTGGCTGTACCTAGGTATAACACCGGGCATACGCTTCTTTGGTTGGACTATTATTTTTAAAGATATTTCGATTTCATATAATAACGTACTTGTAACCATCGCTCTTCCGAATAGTAAGACGAGTTGGAGACTGGCGTTGAATATGAAATCTTCGTTGCAAATGCATATTATTTTATAGCGCCTAAATATACGGACAATGTGACAACAGGAACCATACCTTATAAGGTTGACGTGGTAGCTTTTAATACTTTCCCAAAACTGACACTAGGTGGTGATCTACGCTTTTCGCTCTAAGAGTTGAGTTGATTATCAGTTTAACCACCCCTTCAGCAGCGAGGCTATATGAGACGTGGACCTACTTATTAATGTGGAATCCGAACCACATACGGTCCCGCAGTTTTCGCTCGAAGATAACGTAAATGGTTATAATGATGAATAGTTATATGCTATTTTCAATAGGTGTTTACATTTGGATCGGAACATGTGAACAGGATGAATCTTTTGATATTTTTAATGATACTGAAGTACTCAGTTAACCCTTACAAATAAGATCATATTCAACTTCTGAACTCCCGTTAAATTGTCTATTAAGGTACTTATATAAATTTTGTGACTTTTCTTCTCATTATAACAAAGACACAGGTTTAAATCCATAAAGATCTCTATTTTATGAAGTCATAAAATATATAATTCCTTGTATCTCAGTTGCCATATTAGATTAGTTACACACATTGAATTTTAGTTTTCGTTGGACACATGTGTGTAAAGTTCTTCAAAACTTTGTTAAGACATGTTTTATAAATATGTGTACATTAGTAGTTGTATGTCTCCGACAACGGTGCACATTTGTTGTGGACTAGAATGTTGTGGTGTTGTTTTTAAATCTCAGTAATTAACTTTTTGAAATCGTCACGTCTAATACGCATATCCCACATTCCTATGGCGTTGTTTTTATTTAATGTTTTATATGTAACCGTTAGGTATACCGACATACTGTTTTCCACAAACACATATCTGTAATTTTCTTCAAAACGTGGTTAAGTTATACTTCATAAGTATTTAATAATGGGAGATTTCTCGAACCCCATAGAATGTTATGTTTGTTTTAAATAATATGTTCTTGGAGTTGATCTTAGGTCGCAGTAATTTATTTTTCAAAGTAGTAACGTCTAGTTCGTAAACACAGCATACTTATGTTCTCGCTCTATATTATCCAATATCTCAGTACGCATTAGGTACATCGCATGGCGCCTTTTTGTAAACACAAACCTCTAACCTTATTTAATCCTTTTTGCAATAGATATTTTGGAAATATTAAAAAGTGCAAAAATTAACAAACTCGATGCTAACCCTAAACTCCATACTGGTGTATATGTTAGACTGAACCTAGTATTCAGGTTGCTGTTAGAACTCAAACATTGTTTATTCTCTAAATTTTACCATGTAGTACGCAAACTGTATGCCGCCATGTTTTGGTGTTAATTTCGCCATATTCCGGTAGCCATAAGGATATTGAGTTACAGTTCTCGGTAAACAAATATCAATATCATTCTTTACAAAACTTTAGGGACGTATATTTCAAAATATTTAAAAATGTAGAAATTAGATTTCCCATGATACTAGCAAACCCAAATGGCGGTTCCTCCTAATTTTTGTGTCGTAATACATTCTGAATTGTTGTTGAGCCTCAATAAATACTTTTTCAAATTTCATCGTTCTTCTATCCGAAACTCAAAAGTTCATACCCAAGTAGTTCCTGATCAGTAACATTGCTGTATCCATATTTAAAAGTTCTAATTCATTTTAATACCATTCCACCGCCCATAATTTTAACTATACATTTCACTAGTCCAGGGCCGTGCCGTGCAAAATCAGCGTCCGGGGCGAGAGTATACGATGGCGCTCCCATACATATATTCCAAGTAATTTTTCCTATCTTTTTTCGTTTTTTCTCCCGAATGTTTCGCGCCCCTTACTTCGGCGCCCGGGGCTGTCGCTCCACTCGCCCCCCACACGGGACGTCCGACTGCATATTACAATTTCAATACTGTATTATATGTTTCAATTTCATCCGCTTTCACGCCTTTAGCACTAAGTGAACGAATCAGAACGCTTATTTTACATTCGACGGAGGTATTTAAAATACTCACAAGCAAATGTAAACACGGTCGAATGTTTCCGTAATGGCGTCTGTAGCTTGCCAACAGATGTAAATACATAGCACTCAAACATGGGATGGCAACGAAAGAATTTCAAAACGGTAGTTATTTAAAAGCCCAGCCTCACATATCACTAAAGTGTTGGACGTTCAATGTCTTCCTACATATAGCAAATCAACAAATCCGAATGCCTTCGAACAACCTGTTGTCAATTTACGGAACCTTCCGTTAGAGTAGCTGCCGCAAACAGTATCTCAACAAAGTAGTACTGGTAAGTGCAAAGCGTATCGTAACTTACAACGTTCCCTTCATAAATTATGGGTTCTTAAAACTCTATGAAAACTTTCGAGGTGGAAAAAAGTTTTCGTACATTTTAAAAAACAATAACTAAATTTGTACAATGAGAGAATGTATCTTGCTTCCCCTTCTATAAACAAACCACTGTAATGAGTTGCAATAATCATGTACAACCATTATGTTTACCAACTAATTGTGAACAAGCCATATTCCTTTACATCTAGTTATTTTCATGGCAGAACTAACTACAACAGAAATTTACACTGTATGTGCAAAGAACGACTTGTAGGTATCTTGTACAGGGCAAAAAGTGTTTGGTGTGTTATATGTTACAAAGAAGTCATAAGTAGGATGTTTGTGTAGTGGAGACGGATTATGGGTGAGAGGTAAGAGTGAAATGAAGAAGAGCAACCTACATAAGTTATATTGCAGTGTAGTTGAGAGGATGTTTTTTGTTGCATGGTTAGCAGAGAGTGAAGGAAAGTTTTGGGGGTATCTGTAGGAGTTCTGTCTTCCTCACTGAAATTCTCCGTGAAGAACTGCTTATGGAGAAGTTTGCCTCTTTATCTTCAATTGAGGTTGATAATCATATATTTGATGGGTAGCAGTTTCGTTTGTTTCATAGTACGCTTTGACATCGTCTTACTAATTATTAATGATCTTCCTGAGCCAGTAACGTTCTGTTCTTGATGCATCAACGATGTTCTGCAATGAGTATAGAAGGGTGAACATATAGGGATGCAGGTCTGGTGGCCATCTTGCAGAGGTAAGTTTTGTTTCTGCAGCTCATCATAAGATTTCTTCAAACGTGTCTTAAAGCAAGGATAATTGGTGTGGCTCGTTTCTTGATGTTTTGCACATGGGCGTTGTGAGTCTTTTGTCCAGCAGAACGCCTAGATATCTAGCAGTTGTTGTCAGTATGGTATTTTGATTTTGGATTTTAATGCAGTTTTCTTTACGAAATATCTGTGTATTCTTGGTGGGAGATCATTACCTGCGTTTTACATTGATTAACCTATAGATTCCACTTAGCACACTAAACTAAAAATCCCGTTTTTCTATTTGAGAAGTCTCGTAGGTACATATGAGGGAATAGATATGAGGGATAATATTGTATAACACTATACGATTTCTCCTCATACCTATTCTGACTAGCAAAACATGGTACATACATTTCTTTCCCTATAGTATTTTTTCGAGATATATTTGGATTGTGTACTTTAATCGGGGTTAATCCAGATGGGTCCCAAATTGATTGGTTGGATTTCTGGACTGCATTTTCCCGACATTCTTTCAGTTCTCCCTGTTAAAGTACGTTATACGCCCCAATACACAGCACCTCTAAAAAGCTTGTTTAATGCTAAAGAGAATGAACTATAAAACATGGCTTTGCAATTAACAGTGTTGATGCAATTGCTATTCATTGCGAGTCTACGATTTTGTTTATACTAGTAGAGTCAATGCTCCCCAGAGACTTACTCCATTGTCCATGGGACCTAATTTATTGTGCATGAATATATCTTTCTTATGTTTATCGAATGGAGTAGCTTTGATTAGGAAGTCCCGTTAACAGGTTCACGTCGTTTCCTTGTCACATCGGAGTAGAGATGTGTCGTTCGCGAACGAGTCGTTCCTTTGGAACGAATCCTTTCTGAGAACGAATGGAACGAATCCTTGAAAGGAATCAAACTCATTTTGAAAGGAACGAGTATGCACTGCAAAGCAGCATGTATATCGCCTTTGGCAAATGGAAGAAACACTAGACGTAGACGACACTGGCTGAACTTCTTCGGTTGAACACTTCCGTTTTGCTGCGAAAGTTAACGAAGTTCCCTTCTACAAAGCTATGAACGAAAGGACGACCATTCCTTCCTCTCGCCCCGCCAACTCCTAAACAAAACAAAGAGTAGCGTGAACGAAGGAATCATGGAATCAAACTTTCCTTCGTTTTCTCAACATTGTCGTACAAACTACTACAAAAAACGAGGGACGAGGGACTTCCTCGAAAGTGGATGTGGAACGAAGGAATCAGAAAATGCAGTCAAAACTGGCAGTGAACGAAAGAACTCACGAAAGGGAATCATATTGGCCTTGAGTGGCGAATATATACTTCCGATTTACCACGAAGTTCAGATTAATTGTGACTGGGCCAAAGGATATTAATTTTTTAGATTAAGTTTAGAAAGTCTGCTTTCGGAATGCCCTTTTGAGTCTGAGTCAAATTTAATATATTACAAAATTTATTTGAATACAAATAGTTTTCATACGTTATGATGTAACTTTTAATGATGTAATCAAGAAGGTCACTGGGAAAGTAAATAACACTTTTCTTCCTCTGAACTGTCACTGTGAATCAGTCCAGTGTTGAATTCAGACATGCTCAAGGGGGCTCAGCCCCCCTTGAATACCTATATATAGTGCATATCTAGAATATAGTGTATATCTAGAATATCTATTGCCCCTCCTTGTACAAAAATCTGAATTCAACACTGAATCAGTCGTATACAAATACACATATGTTCGTTGCAGTACAACAGTGTATTAATCATAAACAAAAGAAAGGAAAGCTTTAGTTTAACGTCCCACGATTATGAAAACGGAGTGCTAAAGGAGACGGATGAAATTGCAAGTGAATTATGATGAAAGAAATGGTGGAATGAGAAAGTGGGAGGAAACGGGAAAACCCCGAGAAAACGCACGAGCAACGATGTCGTCCACCACGAACTTACATTGGCGGGGATCGAACCCGCGACCCTTCGCACTAGAGGTAAGTGTTCTACCACAGCCACTGCGCTCCCAATAATCATAAACAGTCCATTCACATGTAGTAAATACAGTTATAAACAACGTAACAGTTCTCATGCAAAAATAGTTTTCTGATAATTAGATACTTGTGTTACATAGTACAATCATTGCCTCATTTCGAATATCTGTGTTGGGAAAATACATGAAAAGATTGAATTGCTTTATAGGCCCTGACAAGAATTTTGCGAGAGTGGGGTGTGATGAATTTTCGCGGGGGGGAGCGAGAAGAATTTTTGCGTGGGGGCTGACTCTGAAGTTCTGCCACGGTTTCCTTGGTATTATAAGTAAGAGAAAAAAGAATGACAACCCATTTTTATAGTTCATTCACATTGAAGAAATTTATTGTACTCGTTCCTTGTTTGCAATGTTCAATTTTTTTGTTGTTGTTGTTTTCTTTATTTGGACCCGTGCCCGCCAAGAGAGACAGAGGAAGAGAAGATGGGTACCGAGTAGATAGACGGAAATTGTATGTTTCTTCAAACAATACCAATATGGATTGAAGTTTTTACTCTTGACCTTGAAGCACAGGTTCGTCTCTTTTGTTTCCTGAATGAGGACAAACGTATGACAACCCAAGCAACATACCTCCCTTTCCCTTTCCCTCGACTCGAGAACAAGAGCTTTCTTCCAAACCAGAACTCCCCCTACAGTCAGATCAACAGAAACAGATGAGATGGCAATAGTCTTTTTTTCTTACAACTTCCTGCAAGCTTCAAATATATTGGTTCAACCACAACCCCAGGTTTCCGAATATTCACGATATACAACGGAAGAAATGAACGAACATGTGTTGCTTGCATCTCCGATGGAATCAAAGTATTCATGTTAGAAAGGAACAACTCGTTCCGTGGAGTTGTTCCTTTTTATGAGTTCTTCTAGTGAACGGAATCAAAGGAGTCGATTCCATAAAAGGAATCAAACTTCCCATCTCTAGATCGGAGTTTGCTAATTGTAAGTAATTGCCTTCTTTCTTGTCAAATCTGGTTAAGAGAGTAATATGTACTACTAGTAACAGGAATCATAATCAAGTTTATATACACAACGTGAAGTTAGCTTTCTTTGGTATGTCATATATAGTTGGGATGTACTCATATAGAAGTGTAAACTAGGCTTTACAAATTATAACATTTTAGACAGGTAAAATGTTTGCAACTTCTGTTTACTATCACATGTCATATAGCTAGTGCAGACATCTCAAGGAATTTACTAATTTGAATTAATAAATTTATTTCCATCTACTGAATAATGAGCCAATTTATGATAAACAACATACAGCATTTTATTTTAGGCCAGTATGAGTATGTTTTCCATAATATTACTCCTTAAGCAGTGACAAGGACAACTTTATTATCGTGTTGGCAAGGGCGCCCATCAGGGGGCAAGGTGGGGTGCTCGCCCCCCTAAGAGGAAATTGTAATTGGGAATATTGAAAACCCAATTGAATTTTTACATTTCTTACAGCAAAGTTTGAAACTATATTTGAAACGTCGGTTATACTTGCCCCCGCTTGGAGACCACAACATGGGCATCCTTGCGTGTTGGGCAAGTTCATGGGGAGATATTGTTAGAAGCAGCGCCGTAACTTAGATTTCTTCTGGTAGCAAGCATTAAGACGCGTATTTCGGCCTCCTAGAAAAGTTGTATTCCAAATTCTTTGGACCCCTCTTTCCATTTCTTTCTTACGCTTTATGAGCCCCCCAGAGCCTATAATCCCTTCCGCATGTTAAGGTCTGTAGGACTGTTAGATACCCCCCTGGGCCCGTTCCATACATGACAAATTTATTAAGGGGAGAATACTGACAAATCACAAAGCCATACTAATAAATTTCAAGGAACCTAATGGTAGACTTTTGTTTTACTAAAATGTCCCCACCACTCATTTTTGATTTATTTACCTTTTGTGTGCTGTTTTGTTTATGTAATGTAGTGAACCTGTTTTATGCTTCATTTATAATTTCATGTTCATATCGTATATGGATTAAGATAATTGTCTTAAAATGGGTCCCCATAGAACGGCGGGGAGCTTCCCTGGGGGTAGTTGCTCACTACCCCGCCCCCATAAGTTATGGCCCTGTTTAGGAGAAGGTTACTTTTTTGTTTATCGAAAGTAGTAGTTCAATATTCCTTTAGTTACATTACAATACAACATGTCTGAGGGGCAAGCAGGGGGCACCCACTTGCCACATTTTAGTGTCGTCTTTATTGCAGGAAGAGGTACGAGATGGAAAGACAAGAGCAATCACGAATACGCACACTCTTTGAACCACTTGTGTACATAATATGTAATATAAAACAACAAGTTATTTACGCAGATATCATCATAAGAGCTGAGTTTCATCGGATTGACCAGCTTTCTTGTTCTTCGGTAAAACTAATACACTACTAGTCATAAATACAACCAAAACTGTTGATATTAAATCATTGACCTTACCGCGTCTTTAATAATAAACTAGACACAGCTTAAAATCTAAATTATTTTATAACTTTCACCATAATCTATGAAATGAGCTGAAATTTTTAAGTTTTACGTCCACGTTTATGCGGCTAGGCTAAAAGAGACGGTGATTATAAGTAATGAATGAAATGGTGGAACGAAAGAAGTTGGAGGAAACGGAAGAACCCCGAAGAAACCCACGCACAAGGTGTTTGTCCACCACAAAGTTCACTTGGCGGTAAAATGGTTTCACCATAATCTGTGTCTGAAACATAAAGATATTATTGTTGAATCCAAATATCGTTGGGTTAATCTTTTTAGCAAGAATAAATTAGGCATGCTATATTCAAAAAAGCATGTCCGGAAAGAATTTCTAGTGGCATTATGGAGCCACAGAATCTTCATATCAATTTCTAACAACTATCACGTTCAGCCTTCTTCTGTAGAAGACAAATCACCAGTCACTCAACCA
Source organism: Thermobia domestica (assembly GCF_964235325.1). Taxonomy (NCBI): domain Eukaryota; kingdom Metazoa; phylum Arthropoda; class Insecta; order Zygentoma; family Lepismatidae; genus Thermobia; species Thermobia domestica. The sequence goes on from NC_137463.1 coordinate 262,390,106, forward strand.
CCAGGTAATGTTCCAGACGCCAGTTGTAGATAATATGAGAGTTTGTACAGATGACAGATGTGTTAAGATGTGTTTGTGACAGATGTGGATATGTTAGCACTCACGTTCTTGTCGATATTCAAACGAATAGGATGTGTGTGTCGGTTTGGATATATTCAGCTTCTAATTTGAGGACAAGATGGAGAAAGTTTCCATCTCAAGTCAGGCGCAACTTCTGTTCGGTTTCTATATTAATTCAAGATATCAATAGAGGAAAAACGTTTTTCCAAAGATAAGTAGTAGTTAAGGGAACAACAAAGTTCACTGCTTTGTCAACTGTTACTAAGTTCTCTCTTTCACTTCTGATTCAGAAATCGGGAGAATACATATCATCCTAGTAATCAACAATTGTTTATCATTCACCATAAGAAATTGTATGATAGTTAAGGCGTACTTTCCTCTCTAAGGTGTGAGGAAATCATGCTGAATGAATCCACTCTCACCGTTTATGTTCAATTCTCCTTCAGTTCTTGAAGGAACCTTTATAAACTCTGATTCTATGCAATATTTTGGATTGAAAACCATTACGTAAACAAGGTTAATTCTGAATAAGCTTTTTCACAGATAGAGCTTTTATTCATTTTTCGTCAGAATTGGAACTCAGCATAATTCCCTTACTGATCATTTAGAATATCCTATATAAAACTATTATAAAACCTGTGTCATACTGTGATGATATAATAAACGCACTATGTATGCCATTATTTTATGTAATATTCTAGAATATGAACTGTCAGAAATTACTAATAATATTAACGCAATTTACTATACTAATGCAGGCGGTGGCACCATCCCTCACCAAATGCATACATATACGTAGTATTATTTCTATTATTCATCTTACATTAAATCTCTGGTAGGTTATATGCAAAGAATTTATCATTTTTGGCCACTTTGGTGTGACGCATGTCATGTGATAAAATTCTTTTATAAAGGTAACCAAGAAAGTTCTCCAGCCTTTTGTGGAGGACTGTGTTCCATTAGCTCTTACACCGTGAGTTGAAAGCGAATGGCGATAAGGCAAAGTTCCGTTTCTGGTGTGGATATATCCAACATACTATTTGGTTGTGGCAGTTCAGTTACACCGTGAACTTGCGTAAGGGAAGAGTGGACACGGGATCTCTACAGACCGGCATAAGTTCGTGTATGTTGTACGAATTTAAACTGGAGTCAAACGCTACTGCAGCGAAGTGGAAGATAAGCCAGTCTTTTAATTAGGGTGTCGTGACTACGAGGATAGTACACCGATGGTTTAACAAGTTTAAGGATTGTAACGGAACACTCAAAGACGCATCATGTGCCGGAATACTAAGGCATGTACAAAATGAAGATCTCAAGGAACCAATTGTGGGGAACAGTAGCTTCCAATGGCCAAACATGTGAAGAACTGGTATTATAATTCAGTGTGAGTGGAAAAAACATTCGGCACCTCTATCTACTCGGGAGGTCGATGTGTCCCACATTATTTGATTCTGGTCCAGAAGGCAACGCGAATAGACCCCTTTGTTTTTTGCTGTCATGTCTGAGGAAGGAGCCCTTTCCGGACACAGTGTTGACATGTGATGAGAAATGGGTCCTGTACGAAGCTCCACGGCGCCGTAATCATTGGTGAGCATCCCACGAACCGTTTACAAAACAGCCGAAACAAGCACTGTACCAGAAGAAGGTCATCCTGTGTGTATCGTGGACTGCTCGCAGCCTCTAAGTTAAGCAGTGTTCATGAAAAACTCAAATCTCTGTAATCATAACTTCTCAATCGCAAAAGGGTCCTCCTGTGATAGGAGAACGCTAAATCCTACGTGGCTAGAATGTACCTGGATATCATTATATGCCTTGGATGGGAAACACTATTGCATTCACTTTACTCGCCGGACATTGCGCCCTCCAATTATCACCTGTCCATTCCTTGGACAATCACCTTAGAGTACGCCGGTTCAAATCCCTAGTAGAGATGCAAAATGCGCTTGATACTTTCTTCCCTCTACGGCCCACCAAGTTCTATTCCGATGGAACCCATGGCCTTCCAGGATGTTTGCAGAAGGTTGCTGATATCTGTAAAAAAGAGGTGAAAAAAATGGTGGGTGAAAAAGCGACAGACCTTCCTTGGTTACCTTTAGGAATGAAATGAGATATGTAGGAAACGTTTATCTTCTTGTTACGAAATAGTTTTGTAAATATTTAAATATGTTGTGAAAAAGTAAAATATGACAATGTTCATTGTTGTTTCGCTTTTGTTACGAAAGCAATGCCAGAAATTTGTGAAACAGTGATAATCTTTAAACTTGAGAGCGTTAGTCTCGTGATAATTTTGCTTGCAATTGTATGAAGGCTGTTTATTAATTCAGTTTTATGTTAGTATTTTCTTTTAATTTTCACTATTGTTTATTTTTAGGTTTTAATATAAGTAGCCACAAAATATAGACATTTTAAATGCTGAGGTTAACCTGCCCTGTTATTTATGTTCGCATTACAGTACTTTTATGCACTCACTGGCTGTATAATATTAGTAATACCTTCTATCACATGTTTTGGTTGTTTAATTGTTTTTAATATATTTTACTTTCACGTAAAAGTTAATGTCTAACCATCCGTCTTGACACTAAGAGAAGTTGAAGATAGCGTTGGCTACAATAATAATAATAATAATAATTTATTTGTACTTTACACCCAAAGGCAATTACAAAGTACAAAGTTTATACATCATTATCGAAGGATATGCAACCCAACTCCAAATATGGAACTAACATTGGTAACACGAAATAGTACTATAAATCTTTTTTTTTCTTTCCATATGTTGTACAAAAATATTTTACAATTTATCATTTAGTAACTGAAAACACTTTCGCTTAAAGGTCTTAAATTCATACTGAAATAAATCCAATCCCATAGACTCAATTTTGTTACCTGCATCACATAATTTACACAGTGGTGAATTCCTGTTTACATTTATTCTGTTTTCAGGCATATAAAAAACCTGTCTACCTCTCAGATTTTGCCGAGGACAATAAAATGGTAATCTGCTTAATAACAATGCATTATCTTCCCTTTTGTCGATTAATTTTTTAAGATATAGTACTCGTTGTATAAATCTCCTATTTTCAAGTGACAATAATTTGAATTTTTTTAAAAGTTCATCATAAGGAATATAACGAGTTTGAATACCATATATTTTATACGCAGTATATCTCAATAACTTATTTTGAACTTTTTCTATTTGCTGTTTCCTACACTGATAAAATGGATCCCAAACAATAGATGCATATTCTAGTTTCGATCGAACAAATGCATTATACAACGATAAAATAGTCCCCTGATTTTTATAATAACGACTTGACCTCTTAATAAAACCCAGCATTTTAAAAGCTTGGTTAGTTATTATATTTATATGATGTTTAAATTTCAAATTAATATCAAACCAAACACCTGAATCTCTTATAATTTCCTTTCTTTCTAACATCTGATTTCCAATAGTATATTCAAATATTGTGCGTGCTTTATTAAGAGTAAAAGTCATTACATAACATTTTGAAATATTCAACTGAAATTTATTTCTGCTACACCACTCATTAAGCCTATTAACATCTGTTTGTAATTTAATACAATCACTTTCCGTGCGGATTTCTTTGTACAATTTGATATCATCTGCAAATATCAAGCATGAACTATATTGAAACATTTTGGGTAGATCATTTATCATAATAAGGAAGAGTAAAGGACCCAAATTTGATCCTTGAGGTACCCCAGAATGCACTTTGAATTCCTTAGATTTAATGTTATTAAAAATAACATATTGAATTCTTTCATTCAAATACGAATGAAACAATTTGACCAGTTCTTGCGATATACCAAACGTTCTCAGTTTACCAAGAAGTACCCCATGATTAACCAAATCAAAAGCACGTTTAAAATCTGTATATACTACATCTACTTGAGACCTTCTATTAAAAGAATCATTAATTACTTGATTTATAGTCAGCAAATTTGAAATAGTTGATCTATTGCGTCTGAAGCCATATAGAGAATCCGATAAATTCGTAGATACGTGATTAAACATATGTTTATAAATGATTGCCTCGAATATTTTAGCAGGAGATGATATTAGATTTATTGTTCTGTGATCTTGTATTAATCTTACCGGATTAACCTTAGGAACCGGGCAAACCACTGATATTTTAAATTTCGCAGGAAATTTACATTGAGTCAAAGACAAGTTAAACAAATAAGTCAATGGTTTAATAAAATATTCTTTACAGCCCTTAAAAATATAGGACGGTATACTATCATGGCCAAACGATCTTTTACTTTTCATTTTGTCTATTGCTTCTCCAACTTCAGCTTCGCGGATCTTGTCTCAAACCATTATATCTACAGTTGAAGGAATTTCAATAGAACATATTTCATGTAGATCTATATTAGATGGTTCACAATTATAAACAGATTGAAAGTGTGTAGCAAAAGCCTCACATTTTAATTTAGTATCAATAATTTTTTCGTCGTTATATTCAAGGACAGATTGATTCATTTTAACTTTTGAGCATCTTCTATTATTCATGTAATTCCAAAATTCCTTAGGTTCATTAGCAATATTCGCTTCTACCTGATAATTATAATTTTGAAAAGCTAATTCAATGCTACACTTAATTTGTTTCCTAATATCTACAAAGTGCATGTAATCAGAGTAACGCTTAGATTTTTTAAATTTACGTCTAATGCGATCCTTTTCCTTTAATTTTTTTATTATTTCAACAGTGAACCAAGGCGGATAGAAATGTTTACTCTTAACCTTTTTTGTTGCACATTCATCAAGTACCTTGTACAATTCAGAATAAAAATAATTAACACCTTCATCTACATCATTAATTACGTACAAGGAATCCCAATTTTTTTCTTTAAGAAGCTGACACTGCTTCAGAAAATCACATTTGTTAAAATTATAAACTGCGTCATCAAGTTCGTTATAGGTTTTAAGGTGTTTTAGAAACTGAATACTAATACAATAAATATATGGGAATAGGTTACAAGGAATCATATCTTTGAGGGATAATGGTATAGCACTTGCTATTTTACAAATATGGTTGTATGTGGGGATTTATGGGTTTCACTCAAAAATAAAGATTAGGTATTGAAAGTGATAATAACGATTAACAGTAAAATGATATTTTGAATGAGTGTTTACATTGATATCGGAACATACAATCGGAGTACTCACTAGTCGACAAAAAAATACATTTCTCTGGCACACGGAAGAAAATACCTGATTCTAATAGAACTTTTTACATAGAATTCCTGCAATCAGTTTCTCTCCATCACCATCAGTTTTCCCGTGGAAGAGGGGTTTTCGGGAAATTTCCCCTCAAATTTTCATTCTTTTTTTTTTATCATTTTCATACCTGCAGCTCGGGTAACCTTAGGTATATAAACAAACACATTATATTGTGTGTTAGCTTGATTTATACATAGTAAGCCCTCTAAGTTTCATAAGAATCGCATTATTCTTTCTAGAGAAATAAACATATTTATATAAATAAAAATATGCTATGTGTACTGTCAATTTTACCATATTCATTAGTACAGATAAAATCACATATAACGTCCATGAAAGTTACAATATAAGCACAGCTTATAACTCATTTAATTTTAAATAAAACATATTTTCAATGATGTATACACAGTGTCACCATTTTTTTTTTTTTTTTTTGCATGAGGGAATCTTTAGAGGGATTTTGTGGGAAATTCATTCCAGAAAGTCAACTTGCTATTTGTGTATAGTGATACAGAAACAGGAACTGCAGTAAAACATAATTTTATGTCTACTTAATAAATAATACAAAAGAAGTGGGTGATATCTTCTTAATAAATAAACACTTACTTAACTAAAATGTTTTAGTTGTCGACTTTCTTCTGTGTTGGACTTCTGGAACGTCTCTTTTGAGTGTCCAACAGTAATCAGCTAGCATTTGTAAACTCCACTGTCCCTGGTATCACTTCTCCATCTAGGAAATGTCTAGAAGAAAACGTTCCCCATGCTCATCACTAACAGCACCAAGGTTTTCAGGAAATAAATCTAGGTGGGAGTCTAAAAAGTAAACTTTAAGGAACATGTTGCAAACCATTTCTTTGAATAATTGCAGGAAATCACTCACAATTTCACTGTAATTTGGGGCTTTCTGGTTTCCTAAAAAATTCTCTGTTAAACATTTAAATCAACACCAAGCTGCTTTCTCAACCGAAGTTAAAAGATCCTCAAATTTTGGTCACGAATCAAACATCTTATTTGGGGGCCTACAAAAATCCCTTCCTTGATTCTAGCGTCACTAAAACGAGGAAAGTTTTCCTTGAGGTAATATAATCCGGCACTACTTTGTCCATTGCCTTAACAAGGTTTTTGAAGAGCCCCAAGTTTATGTGAAGAGGAGGTAGAATTATTTTATCAGGGCTCACCAGTAAGGAATAAAAAACATTCTTCTGTCCAGGAGTGAATACACGCTTTGGCAATTCCGTCTTAATGTAAATTTCCGCTTTGTTCCTGCTGTCCCATTCGCAGAGGAAACAACAATATTTCGTATAACCAGGCTGCAAACCCATTAACAAAGAAATAACTTTTAAATCACAGCAAACGGTCCACTTGTATTTATCATACTGAATTCTTTCTAACATATTTATGATGTTTTCGTAGGTTTCCTTCATATTAGTTGCATAAGCCAAAGGCACTGAAGGAAATTTGTTGCCGTTGTGCAAAAGGACATCCTTAAAACTAGTTTTGGAAGAGTCAATAAACAATCTCCACTCTGTACTTATATGTGCATGTCCGAGTGTATCCATCACAGCACACACATTATTACAATACACTAAATCATTTTCTTGAGAACAATAGTTTTGAAACTCTGTATGAAGGTTTCGAAAAATACACACTTTAGTGTCACGATGGAGCAGATTCCAGCCTTAAGTTTAGTATCAAGAAGTTCTATCTGTGTCTTGGAGAGTTTTAAATCCCGTACGAGGTCATTTAGTTCACCCGGAGTTATCAGATGGGGATCCAATGTAGATGTGCTTCCTACATAATTAGGATCATCATCTTCATTTGGAACTTCAATAGTTGCCTCAAGTACGTAATCCTCATTTACCGTTAGATGAGCAGGAGGTACTGGTAGAGGTAATTTTGCACTGTGTGGATCTGTCCTTATTGCTGATGGCAAATTAAGGTACTGTACTGTGTGCTTAGATTTACTGGTTATTCCTTTTATCTGAGTGATACAAAAAGAACAGTCTGAAGAATGATCTTTTGTTTCCCTCCCGATCATTGGTACTGCGAAGTTCATGTTTCGTTGACCATTTGCCCACCCAGTGAGACGTTTCACGCAAGTACAACAGATGTAGTGAGGAACCCAATTCTTATCTTGGTCTCGTACACAGCAACCAAAACTGATAACACTTCCGCACAAGTGGAGTAAAACATCGACGTTGCGATTTAAATGTCAGCTCCCCACATGCATGACAGAAATTGTCTCTCGGCATCTTGTATCCTGTAAGGTATCACACACACATACCCACACGAATCTACACTCCATCGATCATGAAACAGCACAAACGTAATGTAACTCAGTGCATCACCACACAACACATTCTATTTGAACTCCACAATGCACAAACACTTCAACTTGCACGCGGCCACATCTAAAACACATCCTGCTTGGACCGTCACTGAACGCTACTAACAGTCATCAGGCTACGTGTCATCAATTCTTCATGCATTGTTGTCAGATCAAAATATTAGAAAGTTGCTTATTTTCCACAGAAAGCATGTGTGTATTTTACAACGACTCACCAAAGGTGGTCGCCAACCCTGGTTCGGCTAATAACATAAGTAAATCTTTAGTGGCCGTAATTGTTCACACCTTAAAATATCTTCCGTAATTATATCCACTAGTATTCTCACCTTTTATACTGAAATTACAAGTCAATGATGAGTAGTAAATAATTTATTCGTTGATTCTCTTTTAACGTATATTCACACAAACTGTTTTGCAATCAAACATGTTAATTATGTATCTATAAACAACTACTTAGCAACCAATTATACAATAATGTATATTTCTTACATATATTAAAAACATTCTTCTTTTGTTATTTTTAAATTAACATTATATCAGGTATAGTGCTTATGTAGAAGCACTTTCTGTCCAAAAATACAGGTAATTATCAATCGATACAAAGTATCTCGTTGTATAAAATGTCGCCCGACGACGGGATTGAATATAAAAGTTACAAGCGAGCTTGGTTTTTATATTTAAGAACCACTGGTCCGTTTATAATAATGATGTTCTATTAATTACGTCCTTTTACATTTTGATCGACCCTCGTATATAACTTTATTAAGCTTCCTTTATAGAAATACATTTATAATAAATCTTTTATTTCATTAATATTTATCTTTTATTATAGAAACGTCGTCGCTTATTAATCTAATCACTGAAGGGTGCGAAGTCAAAAATTGTAAAAGTCAATTACATTTTAAAACATAAATCACAATGATCAATAGTTTCAATCATTATTAAAAACGATCATATTAAGAAAAAGATGTTTGATCTTTCCAGGGCGCATTATATAGTAATTATGTTAGATGATATTTTAAAATATACATTATATCAATAAGGCGTCATGATACAAAAGGATCTTATTCGAATAACATATAAGGTAGCTCATAAAGACAGCCGTCGAATAATTAGCTTAATAGAATGAATCTTATATTTAACATAATCTTTGACAATTAAGTTTCAAAACAAATCAATATAATATAAATAACCTTTGCTTTTAATCAATTACGAATCGAATGATAATTCTTCACATTAACAAGAAAGAATAAAAATCATTTGAAAATTATCATTTGTTGAAACAGACATGATAAAATATCTAAAAGTCATAAGGGTTGTTTTCATTATTAACATTAACACATAAATTTGAAGATAAATGTTGATAAGAATCTATAGCTGATATGGGCTCAACCCTTACTTCATCAATTGCAGTCAATTTAAATTCGTACCTGCATATGATTCTAATAGAGTACATTGTACTACACAATCGTGATTATGTCCCGTATTATTGTTCTGTACAGGAATTGTGTCATTATCTTGATTTGGATGCGAAATGCCATCTCTTGAATTACGATTACGTGTATCCATATAGTTTACTGTATTCCTGGAATTTCGCCATGTATTTCGTCTATTTTTAAATCTATTTTGGTTATATGGTCTAACATACGGATTGCCACGATTAATTAGGTTAGGTGGATTCCCAACATATCTTCGCCTATTTTGTCCGTTCTGATTGTTGAAATTTGCTCGACTTAGGTTATATTCCGTATTGTCTGCATTACGGATATTTAGATTCCGAACAGGTACAAGGTGATCTGAATTGTTTTTAATTTTGCCTAATCCTGCTTGATGATTCTGAGCGTGGTATTGAGTTTCATAACATTGGACAAGCGTTAATAGGTGATTAAGACTCATACACTGGGTAGAAAACAGGATCTGTTGTAGTTTAAACGGTAGCAAATTTCGAATTGATGCAATTACTCTGGATTCCGATTGCAACGGATTTACGACTTTTAATTCGTTATATGTATTTACGACAAAATCGACAACAGATTTGTGCAAACGAGGATTAAAAGGTTGGTTTCTAATCGTGGCATCTCTGTTTGCAAGCAAAAAGTCGTTTTCGTAATTTGCAATCAGCGCTGCTTTGAATTCCTCATATGTATTGATGTGATCTCGTACTGCTTTAAACCATAAAGAACATGGTGGGAGTAATAAATGAGGGATTAGTTTCATATATTGCGATTTATCAATACAAATTATATTGCACTCATCTTGAAATTTTTCTAAGAAAGAGGTAGCATTTTCATTACATTTACCACTAAACTTACTCATAGCACGTATTTCACTCATCTTTACACTTAACTTTACCTTCCTTTCACCATTTCGTGTTCGTGTTGAGTGACAATTTTTACCTACTACATTATCTGTGGTTCCACCATCTCTTTTCCGCCCATCTTTATTCCTTGAATGAATTCCTTCCAAAATAATGTCCTCATCGGATGGATTACTTGAAGATGAGATAATATGAGGTCCACGTTGATCTGTTACGGGTGAATGCGAGGTCATCTCTTGTGAACAAGGGAACTCCAAATGATCATTAACCATGTTGTTGTGGTATGCGTTGTCCTTAATTTGTAACATCCTAATATCCTCTTGTAATGTAGATATCAACTGAGTATTCGCACGTATTTGGTTAGAATTATCCGTAACCTGAATCTTTTGTTGCCGTACAGAAGATTCTATTACTTCCAAATCCTTTTTTTACACAATTGACTTCTTGGATTACATGGTTGTAATTATCCTGGCAATCTTCTGATACTCTTTTTAACTTTTCATCAAATTGTAATGCAAGGTCTTTCACCGCCTGGATCACAGATTGTTTCGTATCTTCTGAATTTTGGTCTATTTGCTCCAACCGTCTACTTAATTCCTGGTACTGTTTACTGGATTCCTCGGATTTCTGCTCCAATTGTCTACTTAATTCCTCGTACGGTTTACTGGATTCCTCGGATTTCTGCTGAACCGTATGCTTTAATTCTTCCGACATCTGGGCTAACTTTTGTTCTTGTCGCTGTAAAGCCATTAAGATTTTGTCTTCAAATGTCAACACTTCAAGTACAACAGGAGCTGTATTTTGTTCGTCGTTACCACTGTCACCAGTTTCTTTCTCCATTGCCTCACCGAGCATAATTTTTCTTGTGATTATTTTACCACTTCTAAGTATAGTTAAGTTCGTAGACATGAACCTTATTACTGAAGTAAATTCACCCCTTACTTTGTACTTCAGGATATGAATTTACAAAGTTCCCGGGTGAGGTAAACCAAAATTTTACAACGACTCACCAAAGGTGGTCGCCAACCCTGGTTCGGCTAATAACATAAGTAAATCTTTAGTGGCCGTAATTGTTCACACCTTAAAATATCTTCCGTAATTATATCCACTAGTATTCTCACCTTTTATACTGAAATTACAAGTCGATGATGAGTAGTAAATAATTTATTCGTTGATTCTCTTTTAACGTATATTCACACAAACTGTTTTGCAATCAAACATGTTAATTATGTATCTATAAACAACTACTTAGCAACCAATTATACAATAATGTATATTTCTTACATATATTAAAAACATTCTTCTTTTGTTATTTTTAAATTAACATTATATCAGGTATAGTGCTAATGTAGAAGCACTTTCTGTCCAAAAATACAGGTAATTATCAATCGATACAAAGTATCTCGTTGTAATTTCTGCTTGTATTTGAGTATCCATCTATGTGCCGACAATAATACGTCGATGTTAGGGTTTTGTGCTTGGTAAAAGTCTTGCATAGTATATTCTTTATTACCTATAAATAGACACAATAGTTTATATCTCTAGACAGAATAATGCAATTCACATGAAATTAACATTATTTATTAAGTAGACACAAAACTATATTCTAGTGCAGTTCCTGTTTCTGTATCATTATCTACAAATAGCAAGTTGAGATAAAAAATCTTATAAACTACTTTTTGAAGGGAATTTCCAACAAAATCCCTCTTAAAATTCCCTCATACAAAAATGGCGACATAGTGTACACATCATTGACAATATGTTTTATTGGAAGTCCAATGAGGTATAAACCGTGTTTATATTGTAATTTTCGTGGAAGTTATATGTGATTTTATCTGCACTAATGAATATGGTAAAGTGAACAGTACACATAGCATAATTTTATATAAATATGTTAATTTCACTAGAAAGAATAATGCAATTCGTATGAAACTTAGATGGCTTACTAAGTATAAACCAAGCTAACATACAATACAATTTGTGCGTTTATATACCTAAAGGTACCCGAGCTAGAGGTACAAAAATTGTAAAAAAAAATGAAAAAAAAAAACAAGAAAAGAAAGAGAGAAATTTGAGGGGAATTCCCGAAAATTCCTTTCTCATGGTGAAACTGAAGATGGGGAACAACTGATTAACGAGTCGAAATCTACGTAAAAAGTTATATTAGAAGCCGTTATTTTCATTTATATGCCAAAATCTTGTTGACTAATGAATATTTAAATATTCAAGACACAAAACAGTTTTTCAATCACAAGGGACCATTCTCGTTTTGACAATTCGATTTCTGAAAATGCTTGCTATCATCCGATACAGCACCCAATGAAACAGAGAAAAACATTTTTTTAGCGGCAGACCGTAAACAGGGTTTGAGATAAATGGGTTCAAATTTCGAGTACAGGACGCACAAAGTGCATATAAACATCGTGTAATTTGGAAACGAGTGGTGGGATTAAGATCAAATTTCAGTTGTAAGTATCGAGTATGACGCTATTAGGAATAGGTTTATTGGGCATTATGTCGGCCATCTTATTATGTCCCGTCAGTCATGGATATCTGACTTCTTAAAGGCGTGCTTGCAGTGTTATTTTTATCATAGACTGACTGATTGGATTCAATTCTTGGTAATATTAGCTTTTTCATTTGTAGATATAACTTTCGTCTTATTAAAGTTTGCATGATTTTGCTGCAAACGTATATTTAAGGGTGCTTCATTGAATTTGGACTCGCGCAGAAGTTTTAGTTTAAATTAAGAGGAAGTGCTGAAATATATATTGATAAAAAAGCGAAACATGAACTATATAAAAGTTACAGTCAGTGGCGTATTTAGAGGAGGGGCATCCGGGCTTAAGCCCACCCTAAATCTTACTTACTATAGTAAGTTATATGAAATATCTTCCAGAATTTTCACATTTTCAGGAAAAGCCCCCACCCCCTCTGAAAATTAGCAAAGCCCCCCCTCTCCGAAACAAAATCGTAAATACGCCACTGGTTACAGTAATTATAAATATCGAAAACAACTTGTTACATATATTTTAACTCTACTTTTATACACTTTATATCTCAATTGTTATACACATTAACATAGAAATGTGATTATGAGGTTTCCCTATGTTAAATCCGGTGCAATGTAGCCGATTTTGACACAATTTCTACTTTGTCATTGCTTCTTTATCCAAACAAATTTCGAAGAAGGAATTCAAATCAATGCTTTCCAAGAGTATCCGTATTGTACCTCTGCAGAAGTAATGCAAAGTTTCCATTTTCGAGAATTAGTAACATATAACACGTTTTTCAGATTCATCAATTCCTCGCATTAACTTTTAATTTCTTCTTTTGTCAATTGTAAGTTTTTCACCTAAAGCGTTCTTGCTATTCACACCCAGATTTGCCTTGCATTCTGTTATGTTTCAGCACAGTTACATTAGAAAAGTTCAGCTGAAAGACATTTGTACATACCGTAAAGAAATGTCTCCCTTTTATATCAAATTCATATATATGAAATCCCTCATATTACAAGCTCCATAATGTGGCAAAATTCGCTTTTTATAATAGGATTCAACGTAAATTTCATTTTTTACAGCATCAAAATTTTAGTTCAACCGGGCCATTGAGTTTTTTTTAACTGCAATTTCATTCCCAGTCGAAACTGGGCGGGCCACAGAAGGTAACGCCTTCTCCGGGGACCCCCCCCCCATTGAGTTGGACTAAATAATAATATATCTGTGAAAACGCAATACTCAATTTGTGAGATTTTCTCTTTGGAACACAAGCGTCTACAGTATCGAATATTAAAACTATTTAATACTCTAAAATGTAATGAGTATTTTGACTCGAGATGACCTTCGCGAGTAAAATGTCAGGATGCACGAATAGCAACGGGAAAACCTGCCATCACTTGGTGGCTCATAGTTGAATCCAGTAGATCAGACAATCATATTTGAAATTATAATCAAACGTTAGATGTTACTCTGTGAAGATAAGTGAACTCGAAACTATCCTAAATTTTACAATTAGATTTCGATTATGAAGCAAACACAAGATGATAAGGACTTATGACTAAGAACAAATTCACCCAATCAGCACGAAGACTCCTTGCGTCATCTTTTATCTGCTTCCTATAAATTAGGTTCTCATTTCACAATAAGTTTTATATACAGTCAGATACGACTGAGTTTAAAGCTAATAATTGGAAGGCATATATCTTGCAATGTATAAGTATATTTTTTCGCAAATATCATATTTTCTTTCATGTTACAGTAGCTCATTTACATCAAGTTGCATCTGTGGTATGGTGGAAATTGGAATAATCATTAATAATAATAAACCAATAATTTATTTGCAATACCAATTACTAAGCTCCGAATTTTTATGTTTTTAAATATTTTTTCCTTTGTATGTACGATAGCGTAAATCAGAAATGTTGGAAAATTACGATATGACGAGCTATCAAAATCACCTTTCATATATTTTAAACATTTTTAAGATCTGTTACATATTTTGCTTCTACTCTACATACTTTTACACAACATAATTGTTGGCTACTTTTCTATAATTTTCGTTACAGAATGTGCCAATAAAATATCGTGTAACTATGATGTACAATGTACAGTAATTTAACAATGTATCATTTAATCTCTCACTGTTCCAAATTCAGAACAATCGTTCACAAGGGGACGTTCTGTTCGTTTGTCGTGGAGGAGAGAAAAAGACCATTTCCCAGTCACCTCTTCCTTTAACCAAAGTGGATAACAATTCAGTTTCTCGACCATATTGTTAGTGCGTATGGTTTTACTCGTGTCCAGGTTCTTGCTTTTTAACTATGGCTTCCCCTTTATCGTCAAAAATGAAATCGTGGATTACAAAGGGTGAAGAAAATTGACACCTAGTCTGAAGGAAAATAGCTATAAAATGCAGACAGATAAAATTTTTAAACTTCCCCTCTACAAACAAATCGAAGACATCACAAAAAAATGCGTACTATCAGTGCGTTTATAAAGCAATTAAAGAAATAGAACTTTCTCACAAGTTACTATGAAATCACTAACCATAGTTGAATTGGCTTAACTTTAGAGTTGCCCCTCCAGTCTGAAGGTGCCCTTGGACTTTGCAACATACAAAAAACAGTGCTTAAAGTATTAAAAATTGCTACATTTCACTTAACTTTAGTGCTCCGTGGGCTTCACAAAAATTTAAAAGGTTTTCTTCATTATTTTTGAGCATCCGTTACACCTGTTCGCCAATATTCGCCATATTTTACAACTACCATGCTGCTGAAATCTTCCGCGAATGCTAACCAGTAAGAATTTAGGACTGCTTCTAATGTGCACCAAACGTCCATTATTCGATCTTTCAAATTGGCAGCACTCCTAAGTTTCACCGCATATTTTAAGATTCCAACTGGCACTTTGGCTAATCTTATTTAAACTTATCACTTTTTTTAAGAATTGCGATTTGTCAGTTCGTGAATAGTGTTGTGATAAGCATCCAGCAATCTTTCTGAATTTTCAAGAGTTGCAATGTAATTATTTATTTTAAACGAGAATACGTGAAGAACCTATGGACCTATGTGACGTGTAGAAATACAAATGAAATTATAAGAAATTGGTGTTATACGAACACAAAATTATCAGGAAATGTAGCCTACATGTTGCGTAAACGACAAATAATAAAATATTTTTAATAAATACAACTTTAAAGGAACAGCAGCAATGATAGAAAATATAAAAAGGCATAATATGACCGTTCCCAAAACATTATTTGTACTATGAACATAATATGAAAACAGGTAACTTGCTTATAAAGAAGTAACTTAATTAAGATCCCGATCAATACTGATTATCAATGATACAAACATGAATCATCGACAACAATCGCTGGAAAACGAATGACCTTTTTTGTCTGACTATATAAAAAATTTCCATAGAAAATAAATAAATATAAAACAAAACAAGATACCCTTGATTTACACAACAATCATATTCTTTTTCCTTTTTGAAGTGAATTTTTATTTGATTTTTCGTCTCATCTACTATACAAGCTACGTCTTCGGTATTATCTGAATGCAAAGTTGGAGTAGTTTCGTTGTGCGGATTCATGTCAGTAAAAGAGTTTTTGAAGGGCAGGTTTAGGAAATAAATAATTACATATCAAGTCTTCAAAATTCAGAAAGATTGCTGGATGCTTATCCCAACAGTATTCATAAACTGACAAATCGCATCTCTTAAAAAATGTAATAAATTTAGAAAATATGAGCCATGGCAACAATTACAAAGTGCCAGTTGCAATTTTAAAACATGCGGTGAGAATTAGGGGTGTTGCCAATTTGAAAGATCGAATAATGGACGTATAGTGCACATTATAAGCAGTCCTAAATTCATACTAATTAACTATAGAACGGAAATATGCATACCATTGGCTTTTCTGGAAAATTTGTTATTAAAATGAGGTCTCACATACTATGGTTTTCATTTTTCAAACTTGGCTTTAATTCAAAATGTCGGATTTCAAGATGGCTGTTGTCAAGGTCAAACGTACAGTACGACTTTCCCCTAGACCTTATATGTATCTACATGGTTGTTCTTTCATTAACGCTTCGTTTACAAAGGTTAGTAAGGGACTTTTGCAGTAATCTCTAATAACAGATCACAACTCTTAAAAATTATCTTAACAAATAGAAAACATGCACCATGGCAAAAATTTCTGTCATCACAAATAATGAATATACGTCCCATATAAGCTAGAGGAAAAAATCATTGAACTCGGAGCCGGACAATTGGGTGATGTCTCTTGTCAGTCGCGAAAGCGCACACACTCTTTGGATGACGATAGTACGTAATAGATCACATAAAAGAACTGTTATTTGCACATCTATTCAGTATAATAAGAGCTGAATCTGATCAGATAGATCTCATTGAATGGTAGACGTAATATACCTTTAGGTATAATTACAACTGCGTTAACATTGTCATTGGTCTTTCCATGTCATTAATAGTGAGCTAAATATATTTTAAAATGCAAATATAGGTATTTCCTACATGATATTCCGTGTCTGAAACAGCGAGATATTATTTGGGAAGTAAATATCGTTAGGTTAATTTTATTACCAAGAATAAATCAGGCGCCATATCTACAGCTTTATCAACGGAAACAAATAACAATGTTTGAAGTGTTACGAATTGCCTGGATTCTCCACAAATTGAAATAAAGAAAACAAATATGCTATTTTAGAAGATCACGAAAATATGGAAGAAATACAGACGTATGACGCTCGACTTGGACACAAACCAAAATATAATTGTATGCGTAATTTTCCTCCAGGTCTCAATTATGATCTCTTAGCAATGTAGCCCCAAAACGGTAGCACATTCCCTACATTTCTACTGATAAAAGTATACCTGAAAATTATTTGTTCTAATCTGAAGTCAATGTTCTTATACGTTCTAAAGTCTATGTTCTTATATTATTACAAATGTTTCTTTTTGTAAACGCAACAAACTTAAATACTCTTCAGAGATAACGAACCTTCTTACTGTACTCCAAATAATAAACCTATCGACATCTTTAGTGAATATATATACAAATCACTCTGAAAAACAAGTTTCATTCTGTCACTAACTCGCTCACTTTAATAATTTCGTCGGCTCCGGAGATACTAGGGCTCCGGAGATACAAGATTGGGCTTTCACTGTTCCTAGTACCTCTTGACGGAACCCCATAATTACACAAAATTTATAAAAATTGTATTACTTAATTTAAAAAATCAATTTTAAGATGAGAAGAAAAGAACATGTACTCAATACTAGAAATGTCAGGGACTGGTTGGTATCCAGGCCCATGTAAAGCTCACCGTAGATGTCTTAAAAATACTGCAAAACACTGAACGTATGCCTGTCAAAGGACAACTTTTCATAAGAAAAACAATTGTGTAAATTACCAGGGGCAATACTCTGCCAACTTCACGGGTTGTAAGGTTATTCACGTAGAATCATCTCTTAGATATCAGACGTCATTAACACATCTCGGCTTGCTAAACTAGCAACTCACTACACCACCTTGATACAAGTGTCTTAAGTACAAACACAAGATGCAGCAAAATAAGCATAAACCTCTCTTCACAATTTTCCAAGATCGATTTATCCCGGATTTATTCAATAGGATAAAGTAATACATACCGAGACTTCGTTATAGAAGAGATCCTTCTCAAAACCCCAATTCCAAGATGGCATTCGAATCAGAACTCTCTTACAGTTTTACGTCGCTCTTCGATGAAGATAACCAAAGGTTACAGCATTTCGTTTGTTCAGCAATATGATCGGTGACAATTTTCCAACGTTCAGATAGCACAAATTGAATAGCTCGGTAATGCATCCCGTTATATCTATTTTACCAAATTTCATGCAAAATATTATTCCCTACGGATTAAATAGCAGTTGCTACCCAGACTATATGTCAAATTACCTCTTTAATATCCTTAATTTACTTCATTTAAAATGCAAGAAATTCCACAAAACTCAGAACTCATACTATTTGAAATTATATACAGTAGAGCTAAGTCGACGCACATATCCTTATTAACTACAGTAAATGAAGATGATAATACTATTGTATTTAATGTAAATATAGTACGTAATATTATCGTATGATAGTAAGCAAATTAATATATCTTCACATGTACTTCCATGAACTAAACACGCTTCGAAAAGCCATAGGCAAACTACTGTCTTATCCCAGTTCCGAGCAGATATTATTGGTGCACTCACTTGCAAAGCTGTTTTACGTCTAGAAATTTATTTTGTTTAATGCGACCACCCAAGTTTAGGGTTTAATATGCGAATTCATATATCTTTTTCGTGAATTTTAAACAATTCTACCGTTACCTTGTAAAAATTACGGTGAATACCTATTATTGTGACACGTTTAGTATAGTAATTGTTGATGTTATTAATGCACTGCGAAACAAATAAAGTAGTATATAGGCATGAAAATGTCTTACAGATTTTTGGTTCAACATTATAGTAAACCAGTCACATCCCAAAAAATATCATTTTTCCTTTAATGCTGCGTTGACTACGTCACTGCACTGATTATCTCATTGACAGGACACTTCTGAGTTTAGTTGAGGCGCTCAAAGTAGCAATTTCTTTGTATCACGCCATATATTTTTCTAAATTAATATGGGGTAAGGCTAGTTTTGTGTTCCTTGAACGTGTAGTCAACGTTGAATCTAGACATATATTTTTGATTTGTAACTGTTTAGGGGCATGGCGACAAAATAGTATAGCGTTCACCTCTAGTGCCAAGGAACTCTGGTTCGATCCCAGGAGATTGCAGTGAACATCATCGAGTCTGTGTTTTTTCTCGAAGATCTCCCGTTAATTTAGACTAAAGTGTATACACATTGAACGTAAAAGGAGATTTTTTATGAAATTCTTACAAGTGTTAATCTAACAAGATTTCTTATATCTTCAGATGGAGTGCTGAGAAGCATTACAAACATAGTAGAATTAGCAGAAAGTATAAGTCATATTAGGTTCATATTCCATATGTTAATACGTTTTCAATTATTACTATATTTTTGTTTTTTTAAACTTTTCTCTTTTTACCACAGCTTTACCTACAGCCGGCTCATTTCTTATACTGTTATCTGGTCTTCGAAGCGACATAATAAAGACTATGAATAACTCATTATGTAATAGAATATAATATTAACAACTGAATTAAGACAAGACATACAATTGTTCCAATTAATGAAGCAATCTTGCAATTAGGGTTGCTTTGTATTTATTTGAGTTTACTGTTACTTTTCAGCACATTACGAGGGAACGTCCCCATTTGCCAACTTCCCTCCCATTGGACTGATTTGGTTTATGTGGATTGTTTTCAACACAAGCACGAATTTTATTTGCAACTTCACTGTCAGAACTAAGTGTATTATTCTTGCTTGTTGCATGTATTTGATCTTTAATAGTTAATGCTTTTTGGATCGAAAATGTAGAAAGCATTATCGGTTTCTTAAATTCCGTTTCGAAAACTGTATTATTGACAACAAAATTTTAATTTGTTGTTATATTCTGCATAAAATTAAGTATAACTTTACGTCATTACCAATATGTACATTCCTAGAGTTAGACGGGTCTCTTTTATAGCATTGTCTTATATAACAGATATTTTAAGATTCTTGGTGTTGCGTGAAGTTAGCACCGAAACTTTAAAATCGCTATAAAATCTTTATTTACCCAGAACTATTGGTCTAACCTAGCAAGAACTCAAGAACTCTTTGAGTGCTACTCAGAACTTTAAAAAAAATATCGATTTATTAAACATTTGGTCGCTAACTTCACTGGGGTAACACTGTCTTTATTAGTTTTGTATCATTTGACCCAATACCATATCATATACCATACCATGTTTTGTGACCTATTTTTCTTTTCGAGGGTTCTTACTCAGTACACAAATATGACAAGGAACTTTTCAAGACATGAAAAACTGTTTGAAGGATGGCTATAGTATGATACTTTTGCATGACTACAATTGGAAAAGAAATTGGGAAGGGAAGTGTTAGTTTTATTTCATGTATAGCAGTCTATTCCCATTATCACCGGAAATATATTATTTTTCTCAACGATTTTTAATGTTTCAACACTTATGTGATTCAGAAGTGGTTCAATGATATTTGACACCCAAAGACATGTTTACTATTTTAGATTTTGTTAGATTTTCATTTGCACTCATTATGAACACGTCACTTACAGTATCGTCTTCATGTTTGAACAACAATTATTCGGTGAGGTTCGTAAAGTATAACTATTGTCTATAGTGCTCTGGGATATATATTTGCTAACGAAACAGATAATTTAAGAGATTTTAGTCTAAAACTCCTTGCATATCTATCAAATAAAAAATAACTCTATTTTGACTTACTTTTCTATCCATAAGTGTTTGCGTTTTTCTCCTGATGTATGACACAATATTTTATGCAAAAAAACAGTTTCTATATATCCGCCAAAGATGATCTTAAGAGTTTATACCAAATAGATCATATAAAAGCCTGAACTATATGCAAAACTAGGTTTGCCAACTTTTCTGATGATAAAATCGGGACCGGACAATCGGTGTTGGAGCTTAACACACACACCCCTTAACGACTATATTTACGGCGAGCCGTTGAAAACAGCATAAATATTCAAGTGAATAACACGAACTTGAATGAATGCGGCACTTCACGTTTTGTTCTCCCCACTGCTCAGTACTAGGTATAAGCTATATAGGCCTATGCGACAAATTCAAACCAAAACATCGCAATTTATTTGATATAAACAAAGTTTAGAGAGAAAATTATATAGATATTTTTGTCACAAATGAGTGCATAACATTGTTCAGAAACTACTGACAAAAAGTATAACTAAAATCAAGTCTTATTCTTTTGCGATAATCAGACAAAAGATTAAAACCAAAACAATTGTAATTTATTTAACATAAACAACATTTAAAAAGAAAACTATATAGAATTTTGGGTTTTTATCACAAACAAATGAATTTCTTTAAGAATGACTGAAACAGACTATCAACGAAACAAGTCTTTTAATTGGCTATTCCCTTTGGGAACAACTATAAATTACACACGAACTAGTATTGTTTCAATGAGTAAAACTAAAACATAAATTTATTAAATTGATTGTATACATACGTGTAAAAGAATTCCTTTGTAAAAAAAAACTCAGTAAAATATTCATAAACTTTGAAAATCAATAAATCGGGACAATATGCGTCCCGACAAGTGTCCGATTGGGACGCGGGACAAATCACTCAGAAATCGGTATAGTCCCGACAGAAACGGGACGTTTGGCAACCTTTGCAAACTTCGCACATACATTCATACACTATGCAAGCAAAGAGAGACTACTCGAATATTTCTACGCAATACTTGCAGTGTTACTGAGTAAGCATATTTGTGAAACCAATAATTAAAAATTTCGTATTATAATTAAAAATAATCCAAGCTGCATTCTGGATTTAAGATTAATGTATTTTTCCTACGATTGTGAATTTTGTTCCTATGCCTTTACTCACAATCGTTTCAATTTTTCCCTATTACCTCAACTTTAAAAAATGTTTACCTGCCTAATCTAAAATCAATGCAACAACCTTAAATGCCCAGCTACACCCTAAGGAACGAAGTAAATGACAGGATTAATACACACTCTGTACGAGGACATTTGAAGATGAATTTACAAACGCGAAAAGAACATGGTCAACCCAAGCTTCAGAAATGATTCGGGTGCTGTCTAATAGGAGCACCTCCTGCCTGGAAATGGCAAGTCGCTCTCTATCTGAATACAAAAGCTTGCCGCATAAGCAACAACAGCCCAAATTTCGAGAATTTAAGGTTACACATTCCAATCCTCTTTCCGCCGTTGTAGATAGACTACAGTAAGTACGTGGCGGCCTTTGCTAATATTGATATAACTTACCCCAGGTATTCAAAGAGCATCAGGACCTTTCTGTGGTGCTGTTTTAGAAAGTATCATTAACTCACAATTATTTGTGGTCTTCACAAAGACTAGTAGATAAGTAGTAACTCTTTGGGGGCACACAGCTTTTAAAGGCGATTAAAATTCCATATAGGAATCAATCATATTAAGAAAGTAAAATAACCATATGTTTAGAAAAGATCTGATTTTGCGGTATAAACCCCAAGACAAAATGATATTACAGTTTATTTAACCCATAAGCCGTTGCGCTACTCGTGGTTAAAAACTAATCTTTGTTTCGTATAAAACAGGTTTTCATGCATAATTCAAGATTTAAACTTAATGAGAAAACATCAATCATTAGAGCCGAACCGATGTGTGATTTGAGAGAAGATCAGAGGTTTCCCCGTAACAAAAGTGCATTTTTCGTAGAAAAAAAGGTATTAGCTCTGGGTGGAGTAACATTGCAGCCCCTCTAGAATTCATTCCAATCATAATGGAGAAAGAATCATAGAACAACTTTTCCCTCTACGTTTCTGGAGTATAAATGTTTGAAAAAGTTTACAAGGATACAAGAATTACTGGTATTAAAGTATATAATATAAATAATGAATACGCATTTGGAATGGTTTGGATAAGTGAAATCAATCCTATCTAGAGACATTAATCAATTCGTACACTGTGTAGAGACTCTTAAGCGATTTAATTTAAAATTCACTCAATCAATTTTCTATACATATTTTACTTTTTATATCTTTGAAAAGGGTAATGCTTCACTCTTCAGCGTTCCCCGTACAGTGCAAATTATCAAATTCAAAAGCCTTCGAAAAATCTGTTGTCACTTCACGGAGTATTACGTAAGTGTTGCTGCCATATACGTTATCCTAACACTTAATCAAAGTAGTACTAGTAAGTGTTGTTAGTATCTCAAGTGAGAGCGTTCAGTTGACTAATGATGAGTTCTTAAAGTCTGAAAAGATTTGAGAAGTAGAATTTTTTTTAAAGAAAATTTCAAAACTAACAGTAAGGTTTGTTCCTCTGAATTGAACTGTATAGGAATAGAACTTTCCTTTTCTATCCACAAACAAATCAGTGTAAAGAATTATAATTTCACACTAAATCAGTAATCCCTAAAGAGAAGGTTGCACTATCCACTTAATCTTATACAAGAAACCAGAGTTGGGTTTATATTTATAGAATGTAATAAACTTTCCTTCAAATATCAAATAAACCATAAACGTATGTATTAGAAGATGCAAAGAAGACTATGCCAATTATAACAATTAGATACCAATGAATACCTACAAATTACAGGTAGTCTCAATTGTTACACAAATAGTGGTCATTTAAAAAATTTAGTTTTATGTTACAACGGGTCTATTGCTCTCTATTGGACACTAACCTAACCTGCAACGATACGTTGTATATTTTTATATTTTTTGGGCAATAAGTATTTCTTTTATATGTACTAACCCAGGTTATGAAGAAGTTAGTTAAAAAATAATATAATTGTCAAGTATACAAAAAATATATTTATAGTCATAAAATAATAAGGTTGTTAATACGTCGTTGGCAAGACAACTATATATAAACAAGATACAATAATAAAATTGAAGGATTATGGTAGATGAGTTCGTCATTTTTAAAGGGCTCAGTAGTAAAATAATTATTATATTAAGAACCAGTGGAGGATAGTTATCGTTGTAAACCCAACACTATTCAATTCTATGCCAATATTGATTTATATTTCACCCTAAATATTTCTTTAAATAGTGGCAACACAAGGTTTAATTTCATGGGAGCGAGCGAAGGACAGATTATTTTTTGATAATCGAAAATAGTAGTTTTCTATTTCTTTTACCTCCATTTCAACATGTCTAAGGGTGGCAAGGGGGAGCCAGTTGTCTCCCTTTAGCGTCGTGACTATTTAGGGGGGTACAAAAGACTGACAAACAAGCGTAGTCGCGAATGCACACAAACTTTAGTCGACGTATATATATATATATATATATATATATATATATATATATATATATATATATATATATATAATAAGTATATCATATGAAACAACAGTTAGATATGCACATATGCATGATAATAAGAGCTGAGTTTCATTGCATAGGTCTGTTTTGTTTTGCGGTAAATGTAATACAAGATAAAATATGAAAATAAGCAGAAACGTTTACATTAAATAATTGACCTTATTACTTTTTCAACAGTTAGCTATATATACCGTAAAACGGAAACACTGTTATTACTTACTCCATATTCCATGTCTAAAATATCGAGACATTATTGTAGATTCAAATATCATTGGCATAACTTTGAGTTAAGTTTAACGTCCCTTTCAGCAGTAATGCTATATGAGATGAGACCTACTAGTTAACGTGGAATCCGAATCACATGAGCTCCTGCCGGGAACGAACTTGGTTCTCCCACACCAAAGGCGTGTACTCTAACCGCTTAGCCACAAAAGAGCACCGTTGGTTTTACCTTTCTACCAAGAATAACTCAGGCACTATGTCGAAAGCTGCATTAACGGAATGAAGTTCTAGTGGCAATACGCAGCCATAGAAGTTACAAATCCGTTCCTTACAACCAACACACTCAGAAACGAATGTTGCTGGCTTAGTGGTAGAGCGTTCATTTCTCGTGCATGGGATCCCTCTTTCTACCCCAGCTCGAGCGAAGTGAACTTTGCGTGCGTTCCATCGGTGTTTTTCCGTTTGCTCCTACTTTCTTCATTCCACAATTGCATTCATTTCTCATCTTCACTGTCTGTTTTAGCCAAGCCGGCATAAGTGTGGGACGTAAAACTCTAATATTTGATTTTAAAGGAACGAGTGTAGAAGACACACAATCAGTCAATCAACCCCAGGCATCACAGATCAACCCCAGAGCCAAACTCCAGTTGAATAGAAGATTATAGTTCGTACCTCTAATATAGAATTATAGGACCAGGATTCTGCCCCGCTCTACAGCATTCGCAACAGCACGTACAGAGAGATCACCCGTTGCATGTTAATAGGAAAGCTTATACCTAGGTAGTCTAAAGAATTTCCTTGATCGTCAACAAATTGAATTGGAGAACAGATATGCTGGTTTAGAAGATTAAGAGGAAAGAATTGACGTAGAGACGACGTTGCCCGAGTTGCTGAGAAGAGAAATTGAATTTTTATGTATGGTTGTTTTCCAAAACGCTATTATGACCCTTCTAGCCATATAGCCTGAAATTGCAACACACTCCAGATCTTTTTGATGATGGAAGTCTCTCTGAAAATAAAATGTCAATCCTGACATTTATAGGGCGTTTGTGATGCAAAGAAGCTTCAACACGCTACAGATGTAACACCTCTTTTACTGCATTTGGTATCGTTACCCATAAGTTACCGATCAATACCTTTACTGAATACATACAAATCACTCTGAAGAACAAGATCCATTTTATTATCAACTTCTTGGCCTCGATAAATACATCGATCCAGAGGATACTGGGAACAAGATTTCGCCTTCAATGTTCCTAGTTACTCTTAACACAATTTCAGGAGTCAGAACATTTATATGAAAGATCTATTACTGAATTTCAAAGATACGAGTTGAGGATTATAGCGACAGAGCATATTACCAATACTATAAATGTCAGCACTTGGGTCGTACCCAGGCACATATAATGTTCTACTTCGAAGTGTTAAATCTGCAGAATGTTGTATACACACCTGCCCTAAACAAACTCCCGATAAGAGAGGCAAATGTGTACTGTAATAACCTACATAGCTACTTTATTACAAAATAAATAAGTTATTGCAAAATAAATAGAAATATTATTTAAAAATTAGTTAACAAGGAACACAGACAGCATGATAACTCATCAATTACCTGTGAGTTCAATTTTCTAGTCGCTGCATTAACGTAGATTTTTTAGCAATTTAAATTCTGGTCACAGTGTAATTTCTATGGATGGCAAAACTGAAAATTCTTTCGATTGGTATTTTCGGGTGTAGTATAACATTATCTATTATTGAGGTAAGATACGTTTCATTATCTCTTTTCATTTACAAAAAACTGACAAAAAGGTTGTTAGCTTTTGAAAAATATTTAGTAGGCTGCCCCCTTATAGCTGATTTACGACTTAAGGCTGAAAGACGTTTTTACGCTCAATAGTGGCACAGGTAAGACTTAATTAACTGACCATTGTAGCTATTGAAAAATGGTAAAGCCCGAAAGTTAGAAATTAAAGCGACATTTTCCGCATTTGCTCACAGAAAAACCAGGAGAATGCTATTTAGTTTTTGAATAAAGAATGTATATGTCATTATGTAGTTAATTTTGCCCATTTCTATTTTAATGTATTAGTATTTTACTTACATGCTTGGAACAACGTATCGTTAACATCGCCTTGCAGAACAAACATTAACAAACCGTACATTTTGAACATAAATTGTAAATGTAGGTTTGAATTGAAGTAAATACAAGTAATTACAGACGACACCTCAAATAGTTACTTTAGTATTCTAAGGATATTATAAATTTACAGAAAATTCTAAATAGAAACTAAATATTTGCTGAGCAAAACTATATGTTTTCATTAAAATTCAACACGTGTTACAGTTTCGCCAACTAACTCTTTGGCTTCATCAAACACTATGTGATAACTGTATAACTGTACAATCGTATATACATACAACAGCTAAGATATCTTTCTTCTGATTGGCTACTGGCAGTAACAAATCCCTTTCAATTATACTTACTTGAAAATTTCTATATAGATGCATTCTGTCTGATGAAGCCAAAGAGTTAGTTGGAGAAACTGTAACACGTGTTGAATTTAAATGAAAATATATAGTTTTGCTCAGCAAATAATTAGTTTATATTTAGTTATAATAAAGCAAACTTTCGACTTATGGAAAATATCACTGGAAAATTTATGTGTTAATCGGAAGGAAAGAAAAGATTTTGTTTTCTTTAAAGCAAAAGTCAGAAAATTACAGTTTTTGTTATCACCTACAATTGGGTTATAATATTTGTATATTCTTGTTTATAATATGTTATTACTATATTGATGTATACCAAGTTCAAAATAAACAAGAACTCGACTTCAATAATTCAAAAGCGTGTTTTGATTCACTTTTTTATGTCTTAACAAAAGCCATTCACTTTAAAAAGTTGACGTGATACTAACTTCTTTTATCTTAAATTATGAACTTACATTCCATATTTAAATTTAGGAGTATAAAATAAACTTTGGTTGATTTTCATAATACACGAAGGGGGGCTGGAAATTCTCTTCCCGGACGCTTACAACTAAATCGACATCCCTGAGTGGGATAGTGCGAATTCTTTAAAGTCATGACACAAAATTTATATTAGATATTATATTTGTTTTCTTTAATATACTAAAACAACCTACGTACCTTCAAGAACCGAAGTTATTAAATTTGTATTAGAAAATTCTTATTATTGCAATGAAATTCAAAATTAAAATAATTAAAAGAGCAAACGCAGCCGTAAAGGAAGCGTAAAATTCTTTCTAAGTTGACAAATATTGTTGGGTAGCTGTAAATATGTGGAGTGGGGAGAGAAAAGAAGAATGTAAAGAAAGGGATTTGTTGTGTAATAAAACATCTTGGGCGGTATTCAGAGGGAATTCGTTAATGAAGAGTTAGTCAGAGATTAGTTAGTGGCATATTAGCTCTTTACTAAAGTAGGTGTAATTTTTGGTATTCAGAGTCCAATTTGAATACAACAAAAAAGTTGATTTGGGTATGATTAACTAAGATAACTTCAATGCATCGGTTGAGAAAAATAAATGTGGTAACTACGCAAAAGTAGGTGTGCGCATGCGCAGTCTGTAAACATGAAAATGCATGAAATACGAAATGTGTCGCACAAGCTAAGCCGTGGCTGGAAGGGTGCCCTCTGCTCTAGATTAATTAGTCATATGTGATGAACTTGGTCGTCTACTACGTCCTAATCAGAGACTCTGAATACACTTTAGATAACCATCCGTTAGTCAAACCCATAGTAGGGCCTTAATCAGACCTCAAAACGACTCTGCATATGGCCCCTTCTGTCTTAAGAGTCGGCGGGACTCAATTCACCTTGACAAATCAAAGATATCAGCCTTCCTCAGTTTCTCCTTGCAATACAAAGTGTTTCCTTATTTTGGCAACAGATGGGGTTTATAACACGATTGGATCGTGTTCCTGTTTGTCCCTGTGAGGGAAAGCCATTCTTATGACCGGTAGGGTTCGTATTCCTGTTCAGGCAAGTTATTTTTATGACAGTATATGAGTTCGATCTTTGACTGTCCTTATTTTGAAAACATTTTCATAATACAAATGGTTCAAATTTCATTTGGTTCTTACCTGTTCCCATTCGGGATAAGTAATTCTTATAACCCTACTGGGTACAACTCTTGTTCGGTACCCCTTACCTCTGGTGGATTCTAGTAGTTGGTGGGAAAAGGACATTCGCTGCACAACTGACAATACTAAAATGAAGAGTGCGCAAACCTCCAAGTTGGATCTCGAACCAATATAACTTTCAGTTGAGGTTGCAACTGTGAGTGCCCACCGTCCTCGTCACGCCTGCAGGCATCAACAGAATAGACACAAATAGTCAGACATAATATCCACCATTTCAGTAGTGACTTGTGCAGTAGATACTGTAAAGGTAATTGCACACAAAATATATACAATATGTAACTTTTATTCACAGGGTATGTATAGTACTTACGTGTACGACATTACAACATTTTACTAAGAAATTTATTCAACATGTACTAACACTCTGTGAGCCCATATTTATACTAATGTGGAATTTATACGAAGAAATAATAATTATATATAATTGATTTTTTCCTTTCTTTAAAGAAAATGACACACCGTAGATGCCAGCTAGAATTTACATTACACGATGCACTAACATTCAACACACGCTATTTATTCGCATCACACTTTACTGCACTGTAAATTGATGGATTTGGGGGGGGGGTCATGTGGTTATTCTCAGCAATGAGATTTCTTATTGACCCTTGTTGTCCGTCGAATGGTCATGATTTAGGCTCCGTTCAGGTTACTGCTTTTCGACTGTGAATATAATCTACCTTTTACCTGCATGGATTCCTTCCTTATACATCGTGGATTTTCATTGTTGCATATTAGACGCTGTTTTAACACACGCACATAGATTTTGTGAAACTTTTACGTTTAAACACTTATGTAGGTTTTACTTGGTCTTCCCATAATTAAAGTCACAATATATTCAACGATGGTTAAGGAAATCTTGGATTTTTTGATGGACGCCACATATGCAGGACAGTTTATACAGCCATCATCAGCAAGCACACCTTCGCGCCTTTCAGACTAAGCGTCAGTAAGTTTGCGCTAGTCACGACAGAAAAATATTTTAAAAATATCCATAAGAAGCATTCTTTACAAGGAATATATACATTGAACGGCTTTAGACGTATTTTCTATTATAATAAGATGATTAAAATATTGAAAATAGTAAAAATGTTCTTCGATTGCTTTAGATTCAATCATACTATTTCTTTAGAACGTCACGACCACATCACATCCCTTTTGTTCGGTGAACAGGAAGCACAAGTCACCACTCACAGGACTGCCAACTCATAGAAAAAGATAAAACTAAAACACAGTTTGCGTCGACGTACAGTACATGGAGCCTTATTCCAATTCAGCCAAGAAGAACTGGAAAAATTAAAATGGAATGGGAGTGAGGGGGGCTACACGCTCACAGGTTGTTGCTGAAATGCCATCAAAGCAAATGGCATCCCTCCTTTTCCTTCTTTTCAACTGCATGTGGTCAAAGTTTGACAGCGCAGGAGGGGAGTGGTTACGGCCGCAAATGAGATAGAAGAGTGAAATTCCTTGTTTGGCTAAAAGAGAAACAGAACTGAAGAAAAAATAAAGAGGGACCAACATGATATCAGCCCTCAGCCCCGTGTCTAGAGAGCCACTCAAATATCTACAACGATCACAAACATATACCATAGAGAACTGAAGAACTTCTCGCCTGTCTCTTTCTCAAAGGATTTTACCTATGGTAAATAACAGAATACAGAATAACAGAATACTGCGGGAAGAGTTTGATATAAAATGAAGAACCATGCCAATATTTAAAAAAACACGGGAGAGTCGATATTCTAATTTATTTAGTGCCTTCCTGGTTTTTTTTAAAAAAAACTTGGAATTGAAATTCAGAAAACCCAGACAAAGATCAGAAATGTATTGACAATGTGACTTTTTTTTTAATGGAATTCATTTCCTTATTTTCTTTTCAAAATATGACCACCAGATTTACCCTCTCACCTTCACATTCGATACCAGTGGCTGACCATCCTGAGTTCTTTTCCTATTACAACAGGAAAGGGCCGCAATGTTACATTCAGCCTTGGGGATCGGCTTAGAAGGACAGCAGGGAGCATATGCTCTGCTTGGTGTTGGTTTTTATTTGGGGAAATAGACCACTTCATTAACAACAGAATTAAAGATGTGTCACCTTCTTCAGGAAGGTACACTCATGTCCAAAATTATTGCCGCATATCTAAAAACATGTTGTTGTAGGAATATAATTTGATAACGAACGCATCCGGTATTTCTTATAATGTTAGTATGTGTACAATCGGCAGAGTGATGTATGTGGCAAATTTCATGTCAAACGAGCAGTAAATAAGAACAATAAAACGAAAATAAAACTTTCGTGTCCATTTAGCAACATTTTGTTTTACTCATTCTAATTTTCGTATTTATAAATATTTTCCTATGAAATTTACCACATATACTTTCCCAGTGGTATCAGTATTAAAAGTACCCAGCAAAATCATTATTACGTTATACTCTTACAAGAAGACAGTTATAGATATGCGACAATCATTTTGGACATGAGTGTACAATGACGTAACAGGTTTCAAACATTGAATAAGTGTTCGTATAAACTGAACTTATTTTTTAACGTCATAGAACTAAGAACTGTTGCAGAGCGACGTAAGTCCGGTAACAATACAACATTCCATTGTTACTTTCATACTTTGTAATATATCTATTTATTTTAAAAGCAAATTTTAATGCTTTTATTTTCAACTTCTTTATCCTAAAATAAATTTTCAACTTCTTTATCCTTTAACCAGCCCTGGTTTCCCTGGTTGCATATCCCTTTAGGATTTGGAAAATGTGTCCAACGAATAAAAAAATGATAAAACACCTTTTAAAGACATTCTTTTGTTAATCAATTCGCACTAAAAAGTTAAAAATAATTTTGTTTATGCAAGACTAAATAAAAAGAATGGGGCGCGTCATTTTAAGAATTTATAAAGTAACTTTAAGCCTATATTAGAGTGCATCTTTTTTTTTTTTTTTTTTTAAGAATTACACCGAATATAGAGTGTTTAATAAGAGGGAGACAGATTGAGAATACCAAACACCCTTACCGTTGATTGAGAAATATTTAGGTGTCGATACTGATGAGCTACATCTACATTTGAATTTGAATGTTTTATGGGCTTTAGACAATTGATTCAGAACGGGATACAAGGGGGACGGAATGTTGGAACAAGTAGTCCAGTCCCTAGTTTGAATGCCTGGAATGAGTAAGGACTTTTCCCCCCTTGTTAAAACCTGCCAGAATTGGAAGCAATATCAAAGAAACTGCTTCGAAAAGAGAGAGAGCAAACATGCATAAATAGATAGTCAGAGTCGGATTTAGGTTTAGTGGGGCCCCAAGCTGTTTAAGGTAATGGGGCCCTTTATGTGTCCAAATGAACATAGGCACCCTACATACAGAAATAAAGAAACTAAAGATAATTTAGGAAGCAGACTAGCAGAAGGAGCCCCATTAATTACATGAAGCCCCATGAATGTAGGCTACACAGTAGGAAGCACTGTTGCTACGTATATTTAAATTTTATTTTATTTTCTTAATTTTCTTATATTGTAGAAATGTATATCCAGTATTTCTTTAGATTTTGGAGCCCCCCAAGAGAGCGGGGCCCTAAGCTATAGCTTGTTTATCTTATATGTAAATCCGGCACTGTAAATAGTATACATAGAGCCTACGTATAGTATAGTAAGTAGAGGCTACGTATAGTAAATAGAGGCTATAGCACCCCCTTGACGCTCAGGTATACACTGGATAAAATGGGCTTCAATTCTGTTTACTCTGGATAAAGAGGCAAACTATGGTTTAGCTCCTCCCTTGATCATATCCTGGATCCGCCACTGCATATA
Organism: Thermobia domestica; assembly: GCF_964235325.1. NCBI lineage: Eukaryota > Metazoa > Arthropoda > Insecta > Zygentoma > Lepismatidae > Thermobia > Thermobia domestica. The sequence goes on from NC_137463.1 coordinate 262,422,792, forward strand.
TATATCAAGGCCGGCCTTAGACCGATTGCTCCCAATCGGACCCCGCGCTAGAGTCGTCTACTCTACTGTCCAGTCTAATGTACTCTCCAGTACCGTTTTAACAGCATATTAAGCTCAAAGCAAACAAGTGTGTTGTGGTTCCTATGACTACATTTTGCTCCTAATACATGCCATTATGTTCGCAAGGCCCCCAGTCAAGTGAATCTGTTCTGCTACTCTCGGTTATCAAGTACACACAACAGCATATTACAATACAGGTATATCCATGGACTCCACAAGGGAAGGTATTGCATCTCCCTAAGAAGTAAATGAATAGTTTATATTAAGTTTCCGGGCATAAGCAAATATTTTCTGAATTTAATGCTGCAGTAGTTTCTTTAGTTTTTTTTTATGTTTATAACTTCTGTTGTAAAAGTAGATATTATGTCTAGGGAGTATCTTGCACACCTTAACACTCCCCTAAATTTCCTTACACACATCCCTGGGTGTAAAAATATTGTTTTCTTTGAGTTTGTGTAAAAATGTATATCATTATTTTGGGTGCACACCCTTTTTATTTTGAACACCCGACTAAGTAAAAGTTCCTGGCGTTTTTACTGATTACGTCATGTGATACTACCGAGATGGTATCAAGGGGCCGCGGTGGTTCAGGGGTAGAGCGTTCACCTCTGGTGCTTGGGGTCACGGGTTCGATCCCAGCCCCCGCCAAGTGAACTTTGTGGTGGACAAACACCGTGTGCGTGGGTTTTCTCGGGGTTCTTCCGTTTCCTCCCACTTTCTTCATTCCACCATTTCATTCATTACTCATCATCACCGTCTCCTTTAGCCTAACCGGCATATTCGTGGGACGTAAAACTCAAAGATTTCATTTCATTTTTTTTTTTCGAGATGGTATCAAATAAATCAGCCTCAGTGCGAGCTCTTTGCATATCCTTTCTCTTATTATATTTATATTAAAAATTCAAAACCATAAGACAAACTCTGCCCTCTACTGCGAAAAATCCCGTGGATTTTTTTTTCTTTTGAAAAATGAAGTCAGGAAAAGCGAATGTATACTAGCGCATACTGAATAGGTGGCTGCTTATGAAGGTTTGTGTTCTAACTCGAAGAATCCAATGGAAAATGTCATTCATCTGCAATCAGTTCCTTGAAGTTTGTAATCCTCTCATCACCATTTCATTTTGTCTACAGTCGATGACGATTTCAAGCTGATTATACCTTTCATAAGTGGCTACCTACGATGTTCGCACTGGCGTACATTAGGTTTTCCTGACTTCATTTGTTGTAAAAAAGATACAGCTGTTAAGGAATCTTTGAAACATCTAATTTATATGAATGTGCATTTTATTATGACTTGCAAATATAAACATATGGAAACATAGACTTGTATTTCTTGTAAACTTCTAATTTAGCACAATTTAATACATTACATGACCATTCCTATTAAAAAAAAAGTCGAGCGAGATACAAGATGGCCGACTACAAGATGGCTGCCTTGATAAGCATACCCTCAAATAGATGTCTACTTCCCCCGGTGTTGGTTAATGTGGTTTTGGTTTTCATCCGTTTACCCGTTTTACAAATAAAACGTAATTTTCAAATGTAAAACGCATTGTTATGGCTTGTTCTGGTCAGTCAGGGTTTTTGCCACTGCGGCCATCTTTATGGACAGAAGCACTTTAAATTTTGCTTACGCTCGTTTCTTGATATTCTACATTTCTCTGCCAAGTTGGTCAAGAAACTAGCTTTCAACATCGATAAGTTTACTTGTAAGAGATGAAAACTGGTACAGAACCTTCTTTAAGAATTGCGAAGCACAAGGGTGAAAATTATTTTAAAAATTCATTGACTGTCTGTATTGACATTTGAGTTAGATCATATATATATATATATATATATATATATATATATATATATATATATATATATATATATATATATATATATATATATATATATATGCTCTACAGACCTTGGTGCAAATTAGTTATAAACCCGGTGCCCCACAAAATGTTCCCAATCGGGCCCCGCACCATCTAAGGCCGGCCTTGATGTATATAATATGTGTGTGTCTAGTATCGTACGATGGAAGGTGATGAAAGAGCTCTATATTATTCTTGATTTTTTTGACAGGTAAACAAAGAATATTTCGGAGATTAATCTACCCTAAAGATTATAATAATGTATCTTATCTTCTCTCTTGCATGTATATTCTCAGTTCTGCAGGAAGTTTTCATTTCTTTCTTGGAATAATAAACGAAGACTTTGGTTCGGCTTCTTCTTCACAAATCTTTGTCGAAAAGTTGACTTTCTAAATTACTTCTCATAGAAACCATCTAGAAATACACTGTACTGCTGAAACAGAAACCATCAACTAAAGAGGTCTTAAATTTTGCCATTCCTCGTGTTTGAAGTTCCCGTTCTTCACAATGATTTCCTTCCTCCCGCCCCTGTTAAGAAGTTCAAAGTAGGTTTTCAAAAGGACTGGCTCCCGCTGAGAAGGAAGGTGGGATGAGGAATGACTATAGTGCCATCTAGCAGTTAGACGGCCAAGTACGTGAAAACGAAAAAAATCTAATTTCTGATTTCTGTAGATTCAAAGATGAAGGATATAATTTCTCATCGATTGTGTAATGGATGTATTCGGAAACATCGAAAAAATAGTACAGGTAGCGCACAAATACAAAGATAGTACTCCATTCTCAAAAAAGTCCGAAGTTTTTAGCCCTTTTTCTTACTTTAAAAAAACAGAAGACTTTTCCCCCTAATTTTGATCATTTTCTTATGGGAATTTGGATTATAATTATCTGTATTTATAAGAAGAAAATATCACGCACAGAGTTCAAATTGCACCTTTAAAATGACATGCATCATATTGAGTAAGCTATTGAGACATTTTTGTGAAACAACGAAATGAAACCACGATTCCCCCCCCCCCAAAAAAAAATGGTTGAGATCCCATGTTAAATTGAACACCAATATTCCGGCCGCTGTGGCTCACTCCTTCTCCCTCTTAATAAATCAAATAATACGAATGTATATAATGAGAGATAAATTCAATTTTTAACTTTGCACTTTATTTTCAAAGAAAATAGGTATTTTGAGAATGTATTTAATGGCTAATATACAAGGCCAAAAATGGCAAAAGAGTTTAAAAAATTAAGCTATATTTAAGTCTATAAACATTTAGTAGGTTTGTATGACAAAATGCTTCTCCAAATATGCTAGATTTAGCCAAAAATAGGTCAAATTTGCATCACTGACCACTAGCCAGTATGTCGCATACCACCAATGGTGAGCGAACGATTATCTGAAAATCCCTGTTCTATTAGAAGGGTTTTTGAATTTTCTTCTCACCCCTTAAGTAAGAGTAGTTTACTGTCAGTTGAAAATCAAAAATTCTTATCGAAAATGACTAACGATTTGTTTGTTTCCCGAACTGAATATTTTAGTAACAACTCCATGTAGTATATCATTTCCCTGTTGAAATTCCAGTAGGTTTATGTTTGTCTCTGTAAACGGAGATGTACATAGAAGCACTGTTGCCAACTCTTACTGACAAAATGTCGCTAAATTCAGGTCCAAAAGTCGCTAGAAAGTCGCTAAAACAGATATTTATCGAATTTAAACCTAAAAAGAATATTTTTCTGGAACAATATAAAGTAAACATGTATACATAGGCTAAACATAATCAATAAAGGCAGAGATCATGTGAAATGACTTACCTGTTCGAAAATATATAGTCTCCTCTTCTACATTCTCTTTTACTGCTACCGATGTTGAAGGCTGGGATGTCACAGGAGACGACGGCTGCGAGCACGCTGCTTTGACTCATTTTTTTTTTTAATGACAGCCTCTGGTATCTCATAGGAATGACAGCTCTTCCCAGAGATTCTAAGTGAATTTCGAACTTCAAGTATAGCCGACACAGTTTCCACTTTCAACCGATTTCTCAGTTTGTTTTTTACAATATTTAATTGGCTAAAAAGTCATTCAACCTCAGCGTTTGAATGAGGAAGAGATAGCACTGCCATACCGAAATTACCTAAATCTTGAAATGAATTACCCCCCGCTGAATCTCTGTACTTATAGACCTCCACCCGAAAGTCAACTGTTGTCGTAGTATTTTTTCACTTAATCACAGTCAGATTGCGCCACTGGTTTTCGATGTTACCTATCTCCAATGGGGAATAACACATCTCTTCCGCTAAATCGGTGATTGGATTCTTAACGACATTCAAACAATTATTTACAGAGAGCTGTGACATTTTTTGTAGAAGTTGAAAATTAGTAGAGAGCCTGTGTTTCAATTCTCTAACCAGTTTCTTTGTAAAATCTACGCATCGTTTACGTACAGTTTCAATTGTTTGGTTTCAACCCATTGACTCTGCCGGTTTTTCAAATTCATATCCTAAGTAGGGCTTGAGGTCAACAAAATTATCTATTTCGCACGTGTTAGACAGAGGGTCTACCTCGGCTGTTGGACTTAAAATCTTTCTGCTTGTGAAATGTATAAGGTTAGTTAAGTCATCAAGCAGTCGTGTGGGATCATTTTCAGCTTCAAATGCTTTGGTTGTCTTTTGCACCTCGATGAGAACACTTTTCAGATAAATTAGATATAATTTATTGGACACATCTGAGTACATCTGAAATAACATTTGAGCCGTATAGCAGCTTTCAGTGGATCGAACCACTTCGAAGTGCAACTTCAACTCCTCCCATTGCTGCAAAATGCGTCGAACGGCCAGTTCTAGTGATATCCACCTGACATCACACACTTTTAAAATTTCTGTGGTTCTTCATCGTTAATCGTAACATAAATATCCCGGTACATGTTTTGCCTTTTACTAGAGTGGGCAAACCAATTATAAGTTTCACGCACTAAAAATTCAATGTTTCGAGGCAAAATGTTCTTAGTTGCATGCGACACTGCCAATTGTAATGAGTGACACACACATCTTATCAGAACTAAATGGGGAAGATTTAACTCTCTTTTTAGAATTTCGAAAACACCATTGATAACACCAGTGTTAACGCTTGCATTATCAACTCCTAAACCTAACAGTTTGGACGGATTCAATTTGAGATTGTGTAGAAATGAAGTAATTGTCTCTGTGATTACTTGTGCAGTGCCATTTCTTAATCCTAACAAAGCCAAAAACCTAGATACTACTCGTTTTAAACTAACACTGAACTATCGTATAATTACCCCAAAAGTTTTGTCACCGAGATGCCCGTTCACTCATCAATTATAAGGCTGTAACCCTGTGCACCAACGTCAAGTACCAAATTCTCCAGAAAATATGGTGCCAGAACAGTTTTCAAAATGTCTGTACATTTTGTTCTATGTATGTGTAAGTCTTTTGCTGTGTCACTATCGTGGAAGGTGTTCGTATAAAGTTCGGATAAATGGTCAACAGTTAATATTGAACAATGTTCAGGAATGAATAAAGCGAGCCTACCTTCAGCTGCGTGTGTTTTCAAATTTTCTTTCCTAAATGGAATTTTTTGCTGTTTATGCGAGATAAAAGGATCGGATCTTAACTTATGTTTCTTTGTTCAGAATGTTTTTTCAGATCAGTAGTCTGCATAAATCTCACTTTTGCAGTAGACACAGAATTCTCTCGATCGATCGGAATCAACTGGCCGCAACCATTCATACTGTTTCTCCCATTCTTTTCGATAATGTTGTTGGTATTGGGGTTTACCCATGCTTAATTAAAGAGCACCACACATTTAAGGGAGAAAAACAACACAGAATACACTTTAATTTATCAGTGCACTACACACTATGCACTATACACTAGACACTTCAACTAGATATATTCAAAATATTTACACGCAAATAATATCCACTCGCTCTATCCCGACCCGAGAACTGCGAAGTTTCAATTGAGTGGTTGCGTAGTAGCGTTGTCAGGTGTCAAAATCCACCGGAAATTTCCCGAATTTTTCACACATTCGTAGGGCTATGTATGCAGGTGGCGATTCGATGTCATGAACCACACGGGTTATTTCCGAATTTTGCGCTCACCTTCGTTTTATTCATCAATCTTGAGGCAATCGCTCATCATGTAGATTAATTTTTTCTTAAAAGCAAAATCGCTTTAAAAAATTCGCGTTTTGTCGCCAAGACACTTCAAAAGTCGCTGAAAAAGTCGTTTGTCGCGTTCGTAAAAATTTTGTCGCTATACGCCTTTGCAAATCCGCTAGATTTAGCGACAAATCGCTAAGATGGGCAACAATACAATACAAAAAGAATATATCTATTCAATGCATTATATTAATGGTGTCCAATTAGAAAATTCTGCCGACAATACGACATACACACAACGTAATCACCTTGATACCAAATACCATAGTTGAATTTATATTTGTTATATGCAGGCGAACTTTCCTTCAATGCTAAATAAGCTCGAAACGTACGCAATAAGAAATGTAAACAACACTATGCCAACTATATAAGTTTAGACGCAAAATAATGTTTGTAAATCTCGCTTACTCTCACTTGTTATAGAAATAGTGAAGTCTCCATAAAGGATTTACCACTCTGTATAATTAAATTTAATGCCATCTACGGAACACTAAGCAAACTTATAAATAATAACTGGTAAATAATATTATATTATAGGCAAAAGTGCAGAACCTTGTATCCCCACTTTTTCTGGAATTTTGAATTTTGGTTGCATTCAATTCCCCACATCTGAAATTACGTGTGTGCAAACGCTCGTAAACGAAAACCCAATAAAAAAAACGTGAAAAACTTACTTTTAAAACCTCGTATCGCATATAAGATAATGTAAAAGCAGGACGGTTTTATTGCTGTTCTGAAAACTTGGGTTTTAATGAGTTACTACGAGGTTTTGTACTTTCCCCGTGCCCAAGGGCGCCCGTGTTGTGGTTTCCAAGAAGGGCAAGGATAAGAGACGTTCCAAATATAGTTCCAAATTATGCTGTGACTACTGTAAAAATTCTATTGGGTTTTCGATATTCCCAAGTACAATTTCCTCTTAGGGGGGCAAGCGTCCCACCTTTCCTCCCTGATGGGCGCTCTTGGCCGTGCCAATAAAAATTTATATTTTTCTGTAAATATTTCAACTGAAGCAATTACGATTCCAACTCGAAAATAAAATACGATCATTTGGGCATCCCGCATCCAATTGAGAAAAGTCCAAGTAATAACATTACCGGAACATGCAAAACGATTCTTCCCAGTGGTCAAAATACTAATTCCAGGTTTGTGACGATGCAAGTTTTATTTTTGGACGGCAAGCTGAGAGAGAGAGACATTTTGGAAGGGCAGCTACTATTCCGTAAAGGTGGTCTATCGTTTTTCCATTTTGTGTTATAAAAAGAGTACCTTATCGACTAAACCAATTCTCATACTGTATATGCATTATAATTTGGTTGAAACATAAACACCGAAAATACAACTTTCTGTATAGTCCAAATGTGCACACATTAAAGTACCTAAGTATAACACTATTATAGGTACGAATTGTGTAATAACAGCAAAGTACAGGAAATGACGAAAAATTATACTTTATGGGGTAGAAACACTTATGTTGAGATCACCCTGTATATTTCTGCCTCTTCAGTCTGTAACATTTCCTGTTCGTTGCGGGTATGACTTTGTCTTTTGTTTAGCTTCCCTTTCCTTTTATTCGTTCAACAAGGTAATTTAATACTATTTATTTCCATATCCATTATTTTGCGTACATAATTTTTCCCTTTACTATTTCCAACAGTAACAATCTAATCGTCGGCAATTACCGTATTCATTTCAATTGGACAGATTTGTCAATGTTTTTGAATTAGGAAAAAGCAAGAATTTTATTTGCAACTTCACTAACTGTATTATACGCTTGATTGTTTCATGCATTTGTTCTTAAATAGTTAATGACTCGAAAATGTAGAAAGCAATAGTAGTAAGAAAATCGGTTTCAGAAACTATTATTGAGGACATAATTTTAATTAGTTATAATTTCGTCTGTAACTTTAAGTGTACCTCTACGTGATCACCCATATGTACACTCCTAGAGTTTGTAGCTTCATTTGTCACACGTTACATTTACAATATCACTGGTATTAGCATGTGTAATTTGACCTGACAATAAATCGTGTAACGCATTGTAATATGATGGCTTTCGTTTTTGACGGTTCTTGTTCAATAAACAAATATTAACAAGGTACTGATCTGAAGCACAAATTCTCAGTTCGGATGCTGGGATGCTGTTGCGCAATGACCATTAAATAAAACTCGGGAAATGGTATATTTTTTTATTTCAATGTATAGCTACTAGTTTTTTTTTAATTATTAACGAAAATGTCTTTTTTTCTGACCATTATTCTTCCTTGATTTTTTAAATATTTCCGCACTTACATAGTTCATCAGTAGTTGAATCATGTTCGACGTCCATACACAAATTAACTTTTTTAGCTTTCTCATCTGAACTCATTATGAACACATGACTTCCAGTATCGTCTTCATGTTTGAAAGAAAATTTATCCTGGAAAGTTCGTAAAGTATTTTCCATAGTTCTCTGTGATATGAATTTGACATTATATATATGATTTTGGTCTAACATAAATTTGACATTATATACGTATTGACAAATGATTTTGGTCTAACATTCTTTGTCTATCTTTCAAATGAATATATAACTGAATTTCGATTTATCTTTTCATTTGTAACAGTCTGGTACTTCTCCTGGTGTATCAAACAATACTTTATGCAATTAAATAGAGTTACTATATGATATATCTGGGAAAGATAGGATGTTACGAGTTTATATCACTAAACACACAGACAAACAAGCCTGTGCTATCACAAAGCGCTTACAGGCATCTACAACGCCTTCAACAAAATATAGACTACTTGACTATTGCCATGCTATGTGTACAATGCTACTAAATGCGTGTATTTGTTATTGAATAATTGAAAATTTCGTATAACAAAAAACTATTTTAGGTTACTTCTTAGATTTAAAATCTATGTAATTTTTCTATAATTGTAGATTTTGTACCCATTCCTTCATCAAAATCTGTTTCATTTTTTCCTCTATTACCTTAACTATAAACAAAAAGTCCTTCAGCCGAGTCCAAATTGCAATCTTCAATGTATAGCTGCACCCTACGGAACCAACTTATACATACTTTAATGAAAAATGAAAAATATACGAGATGACATATGAATAACAATTGACAAATGCAGAGTGAACCTCGTCGACAAAAGCTTTAGGAACAGTTAGTAAAACCAAGTTGCGGCCTAATATATAGTTCCACCTCCTGTTTGGAAAGTCTAATTGCGTTGTAGCTATCCTACTTGCAACCAAATACGAAATCATGCCGAACCAGCGACTTCAGCCGAAATATCTAGAATAATCCCAACTTTCTTACACGTTCCAGGTCTCTTTCAGCAGTTACGGATGTAGATCTGAAAACGTGTGGCGGCTATTGCAAATATTGAAATTATTATTTGCCCCAATCTCGTCAAAGAATATTTATATAGTGCTGTTTTAGAGTGTGTCATTGACTCACAATTATGAATGGCTGTATGAAAGACAGATACGCTTACAGTAATTTATTTAAATAGCTTAATAAATTGTATCCAAGTTCAATATGTGTATCAATTATATTAAATTTTGTAAATCATCTTTATATTAGACTAAAGTTACAGAAAAATACGATTTCGTGGTCTAACCCCTTAGACACAGCGCCTATGTAAATCTCTCCTCACATACATGTAAAATGAAATCTTTAAGTTTTACGTTCCACAGTTATGCCGGTTAGGCTAAAGGAGACGGTGATGATGAGAAATGAATGAAATGGTGGAATGAAGAAAGTGGGAGGGAGAACCCCGAGAAAACCCACAAGCACGGTGTTTGTCCACCACAAAGTCCACACGGTGCGAGCTAAGATCGAACCAGGGACCCCAAGCACCGGAGGTGAACGCTCTACCACTGAGCCACCGCGCCTCCCTCGCATACATGTTTCCTTACTGTTTCTTGTATTACGTTTGACACTACAGAGTTTTGAACCATTCAAGATGAAACGCTAGAAGTTCACATACAGCAGGATAGTGCTGTAGTATTTAAGTTTTAATAGTATCAACAAAAAAAATATATCATTACAGGGAAATAGTGCGAATTGAAGGAAGGTCAAACAATTCTCCCTGACAAAAGATTATTTCCGCAGGAGAAGAAAAGTATCATCTCTGGCTGGAGTAACATTCTCTCCTCTAGAATTCTTTTGAATCATGGAACAACTTTTATTTTGTTTACCCAATGAACGCCACTGAATAAACTTTCGTATTTTTTTTTTTTTTTTTTTTGTTTCCAACTCGATTCTTTTAGACAGTTTAAGAGGAAGCAAAAATTACTCTCATTATACTGCACGATATAACTTATATAGGGTGTAAATGTGTGGAATGGTTTGATGAGTCTGTGAAATCAACACATTATAGAAAATTATTCAATTCGTAGGCATACAGTACTCATCCCGAACTTTAAGCCGTTAATTTAAAAGATTAACTCAGTTAATTTCCTACACAGATTTTACGTTCTATTTCTGAAAACGTTGATACATCACCAAAGCTGTTGCCCCTGCAGTGCTCTTGCATACACAGCAAATCAGCAAATCTGAACATCTTGGAACAAAATGTTGTCAATTCAAGAAAACTTCTATAAGCATAGCTACCACATACGGTGTCCCAACAATTCTGTGGGTGCATGCAAGAATCTGATATGTGACATTTTTGTGAAAAGTGAGTTATCGCCATTCATGAAGGCTTCAGAGGTCATTCGACTTCCTGAAAAAATGGGAAGTTATAGGAAGCTGGTGCGTATATCGTATCAGGAATTGGAACGTTCTGACATGTTCTCGCCGCATTCTGTTTCTACTCTTGATGCAAACGACCCTGTAGTGGCCGCAATGAGAAATGAAACTGCAACAAGTAAACAATTTTCGAAAGTGAAATAAGATTGTACAGGTAACTGATGTTTCGGTTAATAAATATGCGACATGTACCCTCATGTCCAAAATGATTGTCGCATATCTATAACTCCCTTCTTGTAAGAATATAATTTGATAAAGATTTTGCAGGGTACTTTTAATACCGATACTATGTATATAAACGGGAAATGTATACTTGCGGTAAATTTCATAGGAAAAGAATTATAATGAGTAAAGCAAAACGTTGCTAAATGGACAAGAAAGTTTTATTTTCATACTGCTCTTTTGACATGAAATTTGCCAGATACACGTGTTTACCGATTATACACATATTAACATTATAAGAAATACCGGGCGAATTCGTTAACAAATTAAATTCCTACAACAACATATTTATAGACATGCGACAACAATTTTAGACATGAGCGTACATCCAGTATGCAAAAGAAAACCAGCAACATAGCGAACATTCAGGGAGATATTCGTGAAAGATTTTCGTCTTTATTTTGTGGAACCCAAACTATATACATGTAAAATGTGTGATAAACTTGCTATCGCCATCAACAGTGCAGAGGATGCAGATGCGCGAAAGAGAAGTAAGCAGGAAAGGGAAACGTTCAAACGCAAATGGAACACGATTTTCGTGTTGCAACGGAGGATTCACATATATGGGTAATAGCTTTTGATATGCAGCAGGCACGACCTACATCACATAAATATCCACTAATGTTGTTTTCTATTCTAGACAACTTTGGATATATAATCTGAGAGTGCATGACGTAAATGGAGGAGCTATGCACGTCTGGCCAGAAGATGTAGCCAGCCGAGGTTCGCAAGATGCATATAATGTTCATGTATATATACCGTATAATAGCCTACATAACGAAGTACTTCAAGGAATGAGGAAACTAATAGCATGGTCCGATTTGTGTGCTGGGCAAACAAAAACAAAAATATTATAGCATTCAGGTACCACCTAGTGCATGACCTACGAATTTTTTATGAGGTACAATTTTCCGTTACCTCCTCACACTTTCCTATATTGTGATGGGAATTTTTGAAATATTGAAAAAAACAAGTCTACAACAGCAGTATTCACTTCACATTAGTGGGCCGACATTATTAGAACATCAACAAGAGGCAAACCTTTCCAAGTAACAGAAATGACTAGAAATATGTTCGTTTCCCATGCTCCATTTCTTTCATCATTAACCTTCCGAAAAAAATGTATTCAAGGTGAACCAGTTTACATGTGGAAGGCTTCTAAACTTAGAATTACCAAAGAGAGAAACTTCCTTATATTTCGATACTGCTACGAACGTATTCAGAGCCAAAGAAATTATGGTTTTCTGCAGGTCAACATACCGAAAGAGATCTAGACGTAGAAAGTGAAATAGAAACGCTAGCAGGGGAACAAAGTGGTAACAATCAAGAGTAGATTCACTACCATGTAACATAACAGGTTCATACACGCTAAGATCTGTTGAAGGTGCAATTCGGTTTCCAACAATTGTGTACTACTGTTTTCGCACCTAACCAGACAGCGATTTGTGGATATTTTGCTATGATTATTTACTAAACACTGAAGCCGTACTACAATGATCAAAGCAATGAATGTAGGTATTACATCTTGAAAACTTTGTAGTCTTTATTTCACAATGCTTTAGAATTAATCAAGGTAGCAGTAGTAAGGATAAGTTTCTAGTGACAATGTTTCCTTAACAAGACGGGTTCTTAAAAGTCTATGAAAATTTTCTAAGGTGAAAATATCCTTTCAAATCTTCGAAAACAATAGTTTCTCCTCGAGAAGCACTAGATGTGAGGAATTCCTCTGACTTACCCTCCAAACGTACTTTACTAAAAAGAATTATAAAAATACTCTATAAGTTGAATATTACTTATGAAGTGCAGAACAGGTGTATATTTGACAGTAAGTAGATTGCGAGCAGATACCATACTTCAATTTATATTTATAACATGACATTAACTTTCTTTGATATGCCAAATAAGAACGAAACGTATAGATTAAAAATGTAAACAATATTAATGCATTAATAACAACTCCGATAGAAAACAATGTTTGGACATTCTGTCTACTCTTACTTCTAATTTAAATGTGCAGCCATCCAAAAGAGTTTACCATTTTTTAAATAAGTGTATTGCCATCTATTTACTATTAAATTAACATAAGATAAACAATATTTCATTCTATGTTAATATAAGTTTATATTTTTCCGTAATATTTCTCTTCAAGCCATTTCGACGCCAGCTCTAATTTAGTGGGAGCTAGCGGAGGGGCAGAGACATTTTTACAAGAAGTTTTTATTTATATATAGAAAATAGTTGCTTTATATTCCTTGAGCTGCATTAGAAAATGTCTGGAGGGAGCCAACGGGCGCCCGCTTGTTCCCTTCTAGCGTCGTCACTATTTCAGTAGGAGGCAAAATTCCGAAATACAAGCGCAGTTGCAAATGCATACACAGTTTGATCATATACACTTTGTACATAATATTGCCCAATGTCACCTACAGCCCAATGCAAATATCGTTGGGTTAGTCTTCCTTCCCAGAATAAATCAGGGGCTATATCCATAGCTTATACTATTCCAGTGACACTACGTAGCCACATTTACCACAAACTCATTCCTAGCAACCAACAGTCTTTGGCTGCAGGTGTACTGGGCACATCAGTCATTCAACGAACAGGGAATATTGATCACAGCGAGACTCCAGTTGTAGAGAAGATGTCAGTGCGTACCACTTATATGAAATTAAAGGACCGGCATTCTACAGCATTCGCAACAGCATGTATAGAAAGGTTATCCCTACAATATTCATAAGAAAGCTTGCGTGTGAAGAAAAACCTAGATCCACAACAAATTGAATATATAACAAATATTTTATTTTAGAAGACAAGAAGAATATTGATTGATGGACCACTCCAGATACGGCAAACTGTATTCGTTATCTATGATTGTCCTCCCGGACGAAATTATGTGCTTTCAAGACATATAGCCAATAATTATAGAATACTCTTAACTTTCTTGCTGACTCAAGTCTATATACAATGTAAATGTCCCAGTCCTGACTATTATGCTCTGGCTGAGAGCACTTGTGAAACAAACAGGCTTGAAAGAACCATATAGCTAAAGACATTTTCTACTGTATTCTTGATCATCATCCAGAACCTACCGAATGATACCTCAACTGAGCAAACAGGTCACTAAGAAGTACGATTACGACTGTATCACCAAACTCACTCGTGTCAATAAATATGTCGGTCTTCAGGATACTACAAAGAAAATACCGCTTCCACTCTTGCTAGTTTCACTTGGCAGGACTCCAGGAGTAAATAATATCATGAAGAAAGCATATTAGCCGATTTCAAGATACAAATTGAAGATTAGCAGAAAAGAACATATACTCAATGCTACAAATGTAAGCACTTGTGTCATAACCAAGCCACGTTACATTTAAAGCTCGACTTCGATGTGTTAAATATCCTGCAGAACATTGCAAGTATCCTTCTTCAAAAACAGCTCATGATAAGGTAAACGAACGTGTAAATAGGCAGGGGCCCCACAATGCCAACATCTTGCGTTGCACGGTTACTCACGTAGACTTAAAACCCAGAAACCAGAAGTCTGGACCACATCTGAATCTGCTGAACGAGTAACTCGTAACAGCGAGTTGACACAAGTATTGGAGTAAAAACATCAGATTCAGCAAAAGAAACAGCACTGTTCTTTATAATTTAATTACGACATTTCACGATTGAATTATCCCGACTTTATTCATCGGGATAGAATCATATTTACAAAGACTGTGGCAAGCACTACGTCCCTATTCAGAAATGGGATTCTTATCAGATTATTTTTCGTTTTTATGCCAGCATTATATAAGATGAACTAAAGGGGAAAGAGCACAACAACACGATGGATGACAACTCTATAACATTCAGATAGCATAATTCTGTATTATATCCTATCAAAAGCCGGATTTTCCTGCCATATATAAGATAACCCATCATCACACAGGCTCAGAATAAGTGGATTTGTTTCTATTTTGTACTACTCTATTTTCCCACCTTTCCCTGAATTATCTTTTCTCAAATCACAAGCAACATCGTGTGAATTAAGTGCCAGTTTACTATCCATATATTACTTCTTTAATCCCATTAACTTGCAGCCCATATAAGAAGAAAGAAATACCTGAAACTCGGAAGTCATACTGTCTAAAATCGCTATGTACAACCAAGTCGAGCTGATGCACATATCCATATTGATTATATGAAATAAAGTATAATACTATAATATTTAATAGACATATATTACAAACTTTAAGTAAATTAATATATTTTAACATGCACTTCCAACAACCTAACACACTTCAAGATCCAGAGAGGGTAACTGCTGCGAAAAGCAATGATTGGTGGACTTACTTGTGGAAGCGACTTACGACGAGCGCTTTATGTTAAAAAAACAGGCATTCAAAAAAAAATACTCCCATAAACTTTGCCTCACACTTGAAGAAACAGTAATCTTTGTTTCGTATACAACAGTATAATGATGTACAGTGTAAGATGTCATTAGAGCGATCTCTTTGCGAATTAAGACCACCTCTTCAATTCTTTCGAATAATAATAAAGATAGACTCATAAAATGACTTTTATATTGTTTACCAAAACTGTTAACTCCAAGCAATGACTTCCCTAAAAAAATTGTCATTTCTGGAGTAGACATTTTGAACCACTTTTCAACGAAACAAGAATTGTTCATAATAGAGTGTATGAAGTAAATAATTTGTACATATTTAGGATGATTTGGATGAGTGAAACCAAGCGCCTCTGAAAAGAATAAACATTAAATTCGTACACTGGAGATAATCTTAAATGATTTAATTTAAAGATTAACTCAATTAATTTAACCCGTCAACGCCAAGAGTCATCTAGAGATGACACTACTTTAAAGGCGTCTTCTTCCTTGTACAGTACGTCTTCCTTCGAAACAGTGATGCCAACCTGAAACAATATGAAATTCCACGTCGAGAGGCAAAAAATCCCATTTTACAATTAATTTCCCACGTTATACTACTTAAAAGTATGTATAATATTAAAAATTAAATTTCTTTGTGTTAGTCACTTTTTACACTTATACCTAAATGAATAAACCGTAAATTTCGATCTTATCAAAAAATCCCAAATATGCTGCTTATTATCCTTTTTCGAGAAAATAAGGTCAAAAACTCCCACGATATATATTTTCCCGCATATTGGCATCACTGCTTCGAACCTTTTTTATGTGGTGATGCAGCATATATAAGTAAGTAGCTGGTACTACTGTGGTTCACTAGGACTCTGTGGTGGACGATTGGTGAACAAGAAGACGCCTTTAAAGTAGTGTCACTTGTAGGTGACATTGGGCGTTGACGGGTTAATACACAGATTTACATCGCGTCTCTATGAAGAGCCTAATATATCACTTTTCAGCGCTCTCTTATACAAAGCAAATCATCAACTTCAAACATCTTAAAACGATACATTCTCAATTCATGGAAACTTCCGTATGTGTACATGCCACATACGGTATCCCAATATTTAATCAATTTTGTAGTAGTAAGTGTCTCGTAAATAATAACGCTCACTTGAAAAGTAATGAGTTCTTAAATGTCTGTAAATTCTGAAGAAGAGGAAAATATTTCTTCCTAATCTTCCAAAAATAGAGCTTAAGTTTGTTCCTGTGAAATGAAATATAAACGGAGAGACTTTGTCTTGCTCTCATATTTACAAATACAGGATGTCCAGTATACAATGCAATCCAGAGTTTAGGATAATAAAACTTTTGAACCTGAAGCGATTTGATACAAATAATGCTTATCCCAAATTGAATCTTTGTCCGTGCGTATATTTTTAAACTAGGAAGCATCGATTGAAATGCACGAGGAACCACACAGTATTGCCATATGTATCCAAAGGTGTAAATTATTATTATTATTATTATTATTATTATTATTATTATTATTATTATTATTATTATTATTATTATTATTATTATTATTATTATTACTATTTTGCAAAACACGAAAATCGGCCTATCACTCTTACGTATGGATGGTATGTCGTTAATTTTCAGTTTGTTTAGATATCGAACTGAGTATCTGTCTGTCCGATGAATTACCGTTTCTTTGTTAATATGTATGGGTACTAACGAAGAAATTCATCATTTAATGAATTGTTTTCGTTCAATATTGAGGTGAATCGTTGATTACATGATGATGCATTTACCGGTTGAATGGGCACACAGGTTAGTAAACACGGGAAAGTGGAAGGGAATGACACAAATGTAACGGATACCAGCAGATTTTGAGTGCTCTGTGATACGAAAGATGATAATTGTAAAATGATAAATTTATTTTATTAATTCGATAAACACAATTGAGTTTATTATTACTGTTTTATACCTATTGTGTGTATAATTGAAGGTGACTTCATGAAATGGAATATTGTTTTAATAAAACTTTATGAAGTCTATAGTGTACCACTGACCTGCGTGTTGCGAGCCACCAGTAGTATGCCAACCATAGTTTGAAAATGCCTGCTCGAGGCAAAAATTTCCTTGTAACCCCATATTAAAGTAGTTTACTGACATTTGAAAATCACAAATTGTTTATATTCTTGAAAATGGCTCTAAAGATTTTTTTATACCAGTATATTATTAATATCCCCATGCACTAAAAGTAGTTTCTATAGCGAAATTCCAGTGGAATTACGTTTCTACATGTAAGGGAAATGAGAGAGAGAATTACTCAGAATTTCCTCAGGACAAGTATATCCACGTAGACAATCACAATAATTGCGTTCAATCGCACTCTTAAACAATGACGGCCAGGGTACATACTTCACACCTAATACCTTCTATGATTAGAACAAAAGTTTAATATTTACAGAATTTCATACTAATTGTGTCATAATTTATATTTATTTCATATTTACTCAGACGCACACAGAGTTTATATTTATATTATGCAAATAACTTTCTGTCAATGTCAAATAAACTTAAAATGCACGCATTAAGAAATGTAAACAATACTACTGCAACGATACAAATTTTGATGCAAAATAACGTTTACAAATCTTGTTTATTCTCACTTGTTACAGAAATAGTGCAGTCACCCAAAAGGCTATACTATTTTGTATTAATAAATTTTTGTCATCTACTGAACATAAAGCTAACTTATGATAGATAGTATTTTATTCTAAGCCAATATTAGTTTATATTTTAATTAAATATTTCAACTGAATCTCAATGAGCAGTTATGACACCAGCTTTAAATTAAAGTAGGAGCATTTGGGCGTCCCCGGATCCAATTGTAAATAAGTCGGGTCTGTAAATTAATCAAAGAATTGCCCCGACAAAGTCTGGACACCTAGCAGTAGTAAGTAACAGCGTAATCGGAGCCAGGATAGGTCCCAGAAGGATATTTTTTTTTGTTAGGGAGGAAGAGATAATATGGGTTTACTAGCAGAGTTGAAGTCTATGATAAAACGATTTTCATCCTTCTGCCTCTCAGAGGGTTACGCCCTCTCTTTGGCATGTGACTCTTATACACAAAATAGGCGCTAGGAAAGGTAGGTGATGGGCTAGGAGATATTCTTTATTAACTGCTGAGGTGGAACATCTATTAAAGGGGTTGTGAACTCATCATCATTTAATTTTATGTTATCGTTTTACATTTATTTTAATTTATGTTGAAATATATAATACATGGTGCAACAATAACTGTAAGATTAAATAATTATATAGTGCAAAAGGAGAAATATGAAATAAATGCAAAAGAAGAAAAGAAAACAAACATGTTTAATCATCAGTGCAACAAAATCAAAAATATAGAGTAGGTGCAACATGTGGCCAATGAAATTATGAGAAGTGAAAATGATAAATGAGATGAAGTGCTAGCACGTACCAAACATAAATGTGTTAATCAGACAGATGAAGTGTTATATCTTCTGTCCCGGGGCGACTCGGGACTAATGAACACAGTGGGAAGCCCTTGTTAATGGTGAGGATCTTCGTGCAATAATGGAAAAAGATAAGGAATGTGATCGGCAATGAAATAAATGTCGTAGATTTCTCGTTCGTCCGGAGTCAAGTGTGTGCTGTTGATATATAGAGATATAAATATGTTTAATGGTGAAAGTATGAACCGGTAGGTGGAGTCTGTGAGAGCATCGGAGTGAAGAATGTCTAAAAAGAGAGGATGACCTGTCCGAGAGATGATATATCTAATACGGAGGTCTGCAAGATGTTCTGTAATTTTCGGAAACAAGATATATTCATAGGTGAGCCGTGTGGGATATGGTAGCTTAAGGCGATAAGCTAGACGAATAACATGTCTCTCCAGTATGCAGAGCTTTTCGTAATAAGTAGCAGAAGCATTGCACCAGGCCGTATGTCCAAAAGTGAGGACGGGGCGGAGGAACGCCTTATAGGTCTGAAGCAAGACATCCGCTTTTAAGCCCCAAGTTGTTCCAGTGAGTCGGCGTAAGAGATTCAATCGATTTTTAGCCTTAGCTGTTAGCCTCTTCAGGTGGGCGTTCCAGGTGAGCTTAGAATCGAAGACCACGCCTAAGTAGGTGGCAACGGGTGTGGGATGTATAAGATATCCATCGTTAGTGACTCGGAGAAGAGTTGGGTTCCTGTGAACTCTGGAACGTCTTTTAGGTGGTAAGAACACTACTGCTTGTGTTTTTTCTTCGTTGATAGTCAGATGCCACTTCTTACACCAGGTGATGAAATTATTGAGTGTAGCTTGAAGAGCAGTATTAAGTTGATGTACAGTTTTGCCAAGAGTGAGGAAAGCCGTATCATCTGCATATTGAAAAGTGAATACATTGTGCGGAGTTGAAGGTATGTCGGAAGCATAAAGTATATAAAGTAAGGGGCTAAGAGCTGATCCCTGAGGAACTCCAGTAAACGGAAATACAGGCCAAGAGAGCACATTACCAACAGTGACATAAGCAATACGATTAGTAAGAAAAGAGTGAATGAGCCTCAAATAGCACATGGGAAGGTTGAACGACTGAAGTTTTTGAATTAGTCCATAATGCCAAACCTTATCAAAAGCCTTTTCTAAATCCATGAGTATAAGACATGAGGGGAATGCTTTGTTATATTGGTTTGTGATGATAGTGCTAAGGCGAAGCAATTGATCATTTATTGAGAAACGTGGTCTGAAGCGTGCTTGATGAATAGGTAGTTTGTTACGTGCTTCCAGGTATGAATAAAGCCGGCACACGAGAATTTTCTCTAGTAGCTTACTGAACACTGATGTAAGTTGGATTGGTCTATAAGAGCTGACAGAATGTATAGGCTTATTTGGTTTATGAAACATGCAGACTTTTGATACTTTCCATTCCAATGGATAGAGACCAGTTTTTAGGATGAAATTGTAGATTGCGACAAGGAGGACCAGCAGCGATTGTGGAGCTTCTTGAATATGACGGTAAGATACGTTATCGATTCCTGGTGCTGTATTCTTTTTCCGCTTTAGTGCGATTTGAAGTTCGGCAGTGGTGATAGGTGCTGTAAGAGGATGCTCCGGATCAATGACATGCTCTGTGGAAGGTTGCAGAGCAGGGATGTTAGATAGGTTTATCCGTTCCGAACGTGTGGAAGCGGCAGAAGGAGTAAATACAGTTTGTAACTGAGTAGCAAAGGCGTTCGCTTTATCTTGATCCGAAAAGAGAGGTGTGCCATGGTCAATGAGAGGGTAGGTAGTTTTGGTGTTCTTCCCAGCAAGTTGATTGAAATGATTGAAACGCTTCCAATATCTAGAAGGATGTGCGTCTTCAGATAAGTTATTACATGTTTTAATCCAGTTCCTACGTTTATATGCATCCAGATAGTTTTTAACTGTGCGTTGCCACTGACGGTGGCGCTGAAGAGATTCACGGTTTCCTGTTCGATAATAGTCGCGAAGATGTTGTCGCGCTTTCTGTGCAAGTGCAAGGTACGTAGGAGGCAATTTCGGTTTATAAGGATGTACTTGATCTTCCGGAATGTGATGCTGAGAGCTGCGTTGTATTGCAGTAGTGATTGTATTGATACAAGAAGCGAGGTCAGTGTCATTGGTAGGTGGTGTTACACTATGAAGTGTATCCTCAATTTCTTGTCGGAATTCAGGCCAATGAGCCTTATCATATCTCAGGACAGAGCGAGGCGCAAGTACAGGACGAGTTGGCAGGCCATGTGTTAACGTTAGTTTTACTGGATGATGGTCACTACCAATAGAGTCGAGCACATCAAGCTGGCATTTATTGATGAGATTCAGAGATGTAATAACAACATCTGGTGTAGTTTGGCTTATAGGTCTAGTGTGCTTAGGAAGAACATGAATATAGAGCTGAAGATGGTCGATTATATACTCTTGAAATTCATCTTTTTCTCTAGCACTCCTACTATGGATGTTAATATCTGCCATGATAACGATATTGGAAAAGGTATTCGCTATATATCGGAAATATTCTAACGGTAAAGGTTGGCGTGGTCTAATATAGATTGTACTGAAATTGATGGATATTGATGGGAAGTATATGGAACAAAGGAAGTACTCCGGGATATTATCGAAAGCTTGTGGGGTATATGTCCTAATTGGGTATTTTGGAGAATGTCCTATTGCGACTCCACCTTGGCCACGAGCCATGTGGTCGTGATAATCGTGACGTAGTAATAGATATCCAGGAATACGAGCTAATATATTTGGTTTTAATGCGGTTTCGTTGAGAGCAAATACAGTGATATGTTCCTCGAGTAACAGAGCTTCTAACAAACGTCTGTGTTGCAAAAATGATCGTATATTAACAAAGAGGAAACTAATCTCCATAGTGAAAAATATACAGATGAATTTATACTGCAGTTTCCAGTGATCCAACATGGAAATGAACATAATTGTTGGAATAGCTGGCATGAAGATTTATGTGAAAAATTGATTTTGTGGCAGAAACGATATGTTGGGTAATATGGGCTCTCTGGAATGGAAAGATGTTTTGAAGTACTAAACTGGTAAAGCGGAGAAAATCTACTGTGAGTGGAGGTAATATGGATTGATTAGGTTGCACTGTAGTGTCTGTTGTTTTTAATGGTACAGTTAATTCCGGACGTTCAGGTGTTGGTGCTGGTTTAGCTTTGCAACGGTAGCTGTACGTAGGATGAAGCCCACTACCACATGCGTTGCATTTAGGTGGTCCTTGTAGATTAGGACAAGTTTTGGTGTCATGGAGCCCCGAGCAATAGCCACATTTCGGTTGATTAGGACAGTTGGCTGTAGTGTGATAATTGTATATCTGACACTTTTCACAGCGAAGCGGTAAAGTTCCGTTAGTCTTAGACGTTTCAACACGATGTATTCGCTTATAGATAGGTGCGCCAAATAGAAGAAGATAATCAATAGTGTCCTGTCGCTGAGATAGAACGCGTACTAGGTATGTCGGACCATTATTATTTCTAATGCGAATATATTTATCAACTGAAATTCCTTCTTGTTTAAGTTCTTCCTGAATTTCCACATCTGTTAGATCGGGTGAGACACCTTTAATTACAACAGATAGAAAAGGTGGCTTTCTAGGTGTCGGAGATTGTTTCTGTCTTTTATCCGTTAGCTTAGTAAGTTTAGCGTTCTTACCAAAGATTTCGTAAGAAGCTTTATTACGTATAGTTATTCCAAAGTTTGGATCTTTCGATTTTAGTATATAGCCATTTTTGGTTTTCACTATTTGAGCTAAAGTATCCTGGACGCGAGGAACATACTTCATTATTTGGAGAAAGATCATTTTTGGATTGGTGTATTTAGCGTCGTAATCAGTGAGAAGGAAGTGATAAAGTTCGAGATTAGCTTGTGATGAAAGATTTAGAGACACCGGAGTAGAATTTTGTTGTGGATCGATCTCGATATCCATGGAAGGTAGTGGTGAACGGGACCGTATACGTTTCGCAGACTGAGTAGATTCGTTAGATGGATGCCTATCTTTAGATGTATTTGACAAAGGCTCGTATAACCCATGAGAAATGCCGGGTGCGAGTGGATGGCCCGCGGTGTGCCGGTTGTGTGAGAGAAGTACTTGGAGTAGAATGAATAGTTTGTGGTAAGCCAGTATGACGCCCGAGTCTCGATTGTCCAAGTGAGTTGCCAGAATCCGCCATAGTGATGAAATATCCTAGGGCCGAAGACCAAATGAAGATGAAGGTGAAAGAGAGTATGATAAGATGAGGTTCAAAAAGCAAGCTGCCCTCCGAAAGTGACAACTTTCGTCAATCCTCTGAATGCAGTACGTGTGCTGTGCTCACAAATGCGTATTGCAACACTTGATCCTCGCTAGCACATTAACTCACATAAGAGAGGTTAGGCCTCTTGATTCAGTATGCAGAAGGATACGTCAAAATACCAATTCCAGGTTAGTGACGACGCTAGCTGTCTTTTGGGGGCAAGCTTAGAGGAAGAGAAATTTTCTGAAGAGCAGCTATAATTTTGTAAAGATGGTCTATCAATATTCCATTTTATTATGATAAGAGTAGGGGAAAGTGGAGGAATCATGCACACCACCTTTCCGAATTTACAAATGGGAGAATGAGCTTTCGATCGGTGCTACAACCTGGGGGTCGTCACAGGAACCACTGTCATATTGGAATTTACTTGCCAGTTGTATTGTGATGTGTGGGATGAGTGGATGTTTGTTTCTCTGCACTTTCTTGTTACTATGTATTTTGTTGTTGTGAAAAATAAGGAGGTATACCTTAAATTTTTACTCTACTTTTTGAAGTATGCTTGTTTTTGTAATGCATGACATTATCTATGCACATGTCTACTTGTTATGAAATATTATATACCTTTTTAATGTTTTGTAGTAAGTATATTTTGTTTTGTAATATTGGCGTCGGTCAATTGTGCGCTTTGGAGGAAAGGTGCGCTCGATTCCCCAGTATATATAATTGAGTCCTCACAATTCCCCCAAATGAAGTTACAGATGAAACATGTATTGATACCAAGGTTACAATTTTATTCGCAGATGCCTAGAAATTACAAGAGGAACACTGAGAAGTATTTTCTGATGAAGTGCAAACAGAATCGAAGAACTATATTTTAACGGTGGCAAAGTTATTCTATTGTTTAACGCCAAACGAATTGCGACGTATAGCATTTAGGTATGCAGAAGATAATGAAATTTCACATTGTTTTAATAGGGAAAAGGCTTTACCAGGTAAAGACTGGTTCTATGGATTTTTAAAACGAAATCCCGATGTAAGTCTACTACAACCTGAAGGAACAAGTGTAAATAGAATTACTGCATTCAATGGAGAAATGAAGCTTTTTTCTCAAACCTTCAAAAAGTTATGGATGTCTTTAAATTTAAACCCAGGCAAATGTACAACATGGATGAGACAGGCAACATCGTCGTCCCAAAGAAGTTCTCGAAGATGTAGTGAAGAATATTGGTGCTGCTTCTTCAGCAGAAAAATGGCGTCTGCATAAGATGTGAAGATTGGTGTTGCTACTTCAGCAGAAAAATGGCGTACAATAATTGCTCTTTCCCCTGTCAATGCCGCTGGACCTTATATTTTTCCAATGCTGATTTATCCGCGGGAAAGTAAGACACCTCAATTGCAAATGAATGGTCCTACTGGATGTTCATATAAGTGTTCGAAAAAGTGCCTGGTCAAACGGGTAATTGTTCACTGCGTGGCTAGTTCATCTTCATAGGTTATGCCCCTTTGGCGTCGGAGACCCGTGTTCAATTCCCAGCTGGAGTTCATGTGGTTCGGATTCCAAGTTAATCAGTAGTTCCCGTTTCATATAGCCTCGCTGCTCAAAGCAACGTTAAACTCAAAATCAAGTCAACTCAAATGCAAAACCCACAGCAAGTGACTCAGTGCTGCTTATTTCAGATAATCATGTCACTTAGGAGTTCTGATTTCTGTTGGAATAACAACATCCATATGCAGTCTCTGCTACCTCACACATCGCACAAGTTGCAGCCGCTCGAGGTAAGAATTTTCAGTCCCCTGAATAACGCATTGTATAGGGAATATGATCTTCGTTTAAATACAACTGGCTATGAGAGGGTGAAAGAATAGATTAGGCTGAACTCCGAAATACAGCTTTCACGAAAGTTACCACAGTGGAGAAAGCTGTTTCAGCTTTCCGCTCTACAAGGATATTTCCCTTTAACCCTGACAAGTTCCAAGATAATGATTTTCCTCCCGTTCAGGATTTCACACTAGTTATCGTTGAAGATTCTGGCTCCCCTAAATGTTCTAACAAATCATATAACATTTCAAACAGTGTAAATAAAGACTTAGTAAAAAAAAAAAAAAAAAAACAATCCAACTCCTGATGATCTTGTGCCTTCAATATTGGCAGGTAGTTGTTCGAACAAATAATGCGGCATTCTAAATTGTGCAAACTTAGTCAAAGTCTCCCCCAAATTCTGAAGAACAAAATCATCCAAATCCTGACGATCCTGTTCCGTCAACATATGCCACAGGAAGTAATTCTTTCCTTGCTTTTACCTCAGTGGAATTCCTTAAATTGAAAGGGGATACCAAATCTGTAAAGAATTCTCAGCAACCAAGACATTATTCAGACATTTTGACAAATATCTCCATTAAACGGTAATTAACAGAAGCCCAATAGCAGAAACAAGAATGAAATGAAAATAAATGAAATACAATAGCGAAACACCATAAAGATCTGCATGGAAAGAAAAATATCCAAAAGAAGCTGATATGGAAAAGGCAACTTCCAGAGTCGTCTGAGTTAGACATTGAAGATGAAGAAATTGTTTTTGATGATGATGAATTTTATGACAGACTTAGTAATGGGACAAAGCAGTGCTTTGATTGTGAAAGACACTAATGAATATTGCAAAATTTGTGGATAGTTTGGAAAAGACAATGAATTATGGTATCGGCGTGTTTAGTGCTATTAATGCGACCATGCAGACCATGTGTACTGATGTCGATACAGCAAACAATTACGTGTGTGATTATTGTAAACGAAAATGCGAGTAACTAACAAGGGAGGGTCACAATGTGGCTCCACTGAGATCCAAACGAGACACTGGTGTTTGCATTTGATATATTATAACTGGACGAATCCCAAAGTTATACGTGCCACCGGGCCAAATGTCGTGAGTTACAACATATTTTTAATGTAAAAGCTACAAAGTTGGCAGACTAGTTTGAACCGGGTCATTTCTTAGGAAACGGTTGGGTAAATGGAAAGCTCGGCAAACACGTATCACAACCTTTTTAAGGACACAAGTTTTGGGATTAAAAAGTTTGCCCCTGGTTCCCCCGCAGCGCCACAAAAGGTGTCCAACTCAAAATTTTCAAATGGCAAGGGGGTTAAATAGCACATCGTTAAAAAGCTGTTGTAAAATTAAAGAAAATGGAGAAAGTCTCGACTCACTACGACAATCCTGTGCAAAATGGCGGCGGGTCAAAATGTAAACAAATAAACTAATTGAAAAATCCATGGTCACCCCTATAAATCGGAAAAGGTGAGACAAATATGGAAACAGGAAAAGAAGTGTGGCATTATTTTCAAAGCACAACGATTTAAGTTAAAACAACTTGTATCAGGACCCCACAGAGTTCCAGATAGGCTCCAACTAAAAGGTTTCAAATGGTAAGAGGGGTTAAGTAGCACATCGTTTGGTTGTTGTTGGTAAATGAAATATGGAGCAAATCTCGACTTTCTATGACAACCTGTGCAAAATGGTGCCAGCTCAAAATGTAAACAAAAGCTTAATTGAAAATCTATCCCTGCTTAAAACCCATGTCATTCATAAAAGTACAAATCTAAATCTCTATTTTTTACAATTACGTATTTAGAAACAATATAAAGACTAAAGACCAATTGAATTTCGATTCACTTTAACTATTATTTCATTCTGTTACGACACATAAAAAATATGTTTCGTTCCTAATGCACGTTCGTCACGGTTCTCTCGATATCATTTATGTGAATATAACGCATATGCGATGAACACACAACTCTGACTTCCTATTCATATTGCTAAACAAAAGCTGAATACCTTCGGGTGTTTTTCTAATTTTGTCATACGTAGTTCATACATAAAGAACTTGCTGCACCAGTCAGGTTGGGTGCTCTATTGTAACGTATTCGGGACGGTTATATTTGTATGCCATTCTTTGGTTTGATCGCAATATTTCAAGCAATACCAAATATACAAAAACATTCATTTGCAAGAGTGGAGAGAAGTACCAAACCACGTG
The DNA here is from genome assembly GCF_964235325.1 of Thermobia domestica. Lineage (NCBI taxonomy): Eukaryota > Metazoa > Arthropoda > Insecta > Zygentoma > Lepismatidae > Thermobia > Thermobia domestica. Next base: position 262,450,036 of record NC_137463.1, read on the forward strand.
TAAATCATTTCAGTGCATCGAGTTGCGCAAACGTTGCTGGTTTTTCACAATATTCCAAGAAATAGCATATTTATATACAAACTCATTTTTTACGTTGGCAGCCATATTGAATTTCAGACGTTACTCTGATATTTTGATTATATCTGCTATTAACTATAAACGTAAATACCATATTTCGCTTCTCCAACACGAGTGGTTTGAGCTAGACATGTGTTCGACACATAGTGCGGCATTTTTAACTCAAGATATCACGTTTTAAAACATTTCGCATCTTATCGTCACCTACTAATCAACATTCATGCCAGATTTGGTTTTCCTAGCTACAGTAGTTCGATATGACTATCCTCTCGATATAGGTTTTAAGAGGGCATCTTGGATTCAACATGGCCAAGGACTTTAATTAAGTTGCTCTTTACATTTTGCACAGGGTTGTCGTAGAGAGTCTAGACTTACTTCATTTTCTTCCACTTTACAACAGCTTTCAAAGGATGTGCTACTTAGCCCTCTTTGCCGTTTGAAAATTTTGAGTTGGACCCCGTCTGAGACCCTCCGGAGGACTCTCAGGCAAAGTTTTTTTTTTACCCCAAAACCGTATCATTGAAAATGATGGGATATGTGTTTTTCCAAATTTTCCATTTACCCAACCGTTTCCGAACAAATGACTCAATTCAAACTATTCTTTCTGGTAATTTCTTGAGCTTTACATGACTATACTTGAGCTTTGCAACTCACGACATTCCGCCCGGTAGCTCGTATAACTTTGGGATTCGTCTAGTTATAACATATCAAATGCAAACACAATTGTCTCGTTCGGATCTCAGCGAAGCCACTGCGTAACCCTCCCTTGTAAGAGTACGAACACACACAACGTGACGTGAATCGGTGTGGCACGAAGCGAAGAGGCACGAGAAAATTAGAAGCGAATGTTGAGATCTGGACAAACACGCAGAACGCGCCACTTCGTTTCGTGCCTCATAGCTACGCTTCACGTTCCAGTACGGCGTTAGCCCTCCCCTGTTCATTTCTTTTTCAATTTTACATATTGAAACTTTTCACATACTATACGTTTTAAATATAATTTATAACTGCATATATATTTTAATTCCTGAGCTATTTATTACTGCTCACAATTGCCCTACCCTTTGCGCATCATTACCCCATAGTTTGGGGAATTGTACTCAAGTGCAGATTTGCATTAAATGTTCCGTTAAGCATGTATACTTTGTTTTCCTTCAATTTTAATTGTTTCATTCAAAAGGAGAAAAGATGAAGAAAAAATATTTTCAATTTTATTTTCTCAAAACAAAGACTGAAAGTATTTGAGAACAAGATCCTGAGACGAATATTCGGACCTAAGAGGAACGGGAATGGGGAATGGAGGAAACTTCATAACGAGGAACTACATAATTTATATGGTTTACCCAACATTGTTAGGGTCGTCAAGTCTAGGAGGCTTAGGTGGGTGGGTCATGTAGCTAGAATGGAAGAAAGTAAAAACGCTTTCAAAGTCTTGACTGGAAGACCAATCGGAAAACGACCATTAGGAAGACCTAGGCGCAGATGGGAGGAAAATATTAAGATGGATCTCGCAGAGATTGGAATACAAAGTAGAAACTAGATGCTGTTAGCTAAGGATAGAAGTCAGTGGAGAGCTTTTGTGAACGCGGCATTGAACCTCCGGGTTCCATAGGCCATAGAGTTAGTTAGTTAGTTAGTTGTCAAGCAAAACTTTTCCAGTTCTAACAGAAATTGCTTATGTGCGCACAATTACCCCACTCTCCCCTCCCTTAAACACTAAAGCAAAATTTATATATGCATTGTAATTTGAATTAAAAACAAACACTGAAAACGCAACTTACTGTAAACTCGAAAATATGCACACGTTAAAGTACATTCGGACATCATAGGTGTAAATTGTGTTTCAACAGAACAGTATAGACCAGGAAAAGCTACACATTATGGGGTAACATCATTTATGTTGAGATCATCCTCTATATTTCAGCCTTTTTCTGCAGTCTGTAACATTTCCTGTTCGTTGCCAGTCTGACATTTTCTACGGCTTGGCTTCTCTTTCTTTTTCTTCTTAGGACAATATAATTTAGTGCTATTTACTTGCATATCCCATATTTTGCGTATGCCTTTATTATTTCCAGCAGTAACTGTCTAATCGTTGTCAATCGCCATCTTCATTTCCGTTGGAGAGATTTGTTTATGTCTACCATTTTATACAAAAGCAACAATTTTATTTACAACTTCACTGTCAGAACTAACTGTATTATGATCTTGATTCTTCAACGTATTTATTCTTCAGTAGTTAATGGTTTGAACACGTAGTAAGCTGTATTGCCAATTTGGTTTCGAGTCTGTATTAACGAGGACATAAGTTTAATTTGTTGTAATTTTCTCTGTAAGTTTAAGTATACCAATTCGTCATCACTAATGTGTATATTCCTAGATCTTGAAGCGTTATTTGTAACTTATACATTGAAGAAAAACACTATATGGCGTAAGTAGAAACGTAGGTTACATGTGTAAATTCTGTAGTTCTTGAGCTTAACGAAAAACAAACATAAAACTGAAAACGTATATTTAATACGTACTTTCCGCATAAGTGTTCCGAACAAACGTAATTTCTGTACGAACGAAAGAATTGTATATATGCGTTAAGGGTCTCATATATAGATGGGCGCATGTAACATATAGGTTACGTATGTAAGATACGTATGCGTTTGTAATACAGGGAAGACTTTTAGAGGTGAGGTGATTTTAGTTTAGGGTTCTTTTCAGCAGCGAGGCTATATGAGACGTGGACCTACTGATTACCGTGGAATCCGAACCACATGAGCTCTCGCCGAGAATCGAATCCGGGTGTCCCACGCCAAAGGCGCGTACGCTGACCGCTTAGCCACGAGGGAGCTCGCGAAGACTGTTAGATACCAGACATCAAGCAATGGCATGATATATCATCTAAGTGGGAAAAAGAGCAGTACATATGTAGGATATGGGTAATGTATGCTTCGTACTGACTTCTGTAGTAACAAAAGAATAAGAACTATTTTTACAATATGCTGTTGTCCGGATAACTTATTTTTATAACTGTCTGTGAATTAAATTTACAAAATCGATCTTATAACTTTGGATGATTTGTTCTGATAATAAATCATGTAATGTCGTGTTGTGTTGCGGTTCCTTTTTTGGACGGTTCTATTTCAGTAAACAAATATTAACGTTTTACTAATCTGAAACACACAAGAAACAGTTTGGCTGTTGGCTGTATGTTACTACTGTAGAATACCATTGAATGAAAGGGGGAAAGAGATGTATTTTCTGATTTCAATTTCTCTCAATTATTAACTAATATATATATATTTTCTGATCATTATTCCTCCTTAATTTTCTAATGTTTCTGCAGTTATGTAATGTTCTACTTCCATAGGCAAATTTACTATTCTAGCTTTTCTTATGTTCTCATTTGCACTCATTATGAATAAGTCTCTTTTAGTATGGTCTTCATGTTTGAAAGAAAACATATCCAGCAAGAACTCTGGGATATATTAACATATACACAAGGTGATTTTCTAAAACTCAAGAATTTCATTTGGGTCTAGAATGTCTAACTGAAGTCCGATTTTCACGCCGTTTGTGGCATGTGATCAAGGAAGGATGGGAAATTTATGAAACTATGTGTATTGTTTTTAATTCATATGGGATAATGTCGAGCACAGTTTAAGAAATCTGTAAATATTCGCCAGTGTACCTTAAAATTGGAATGATGTGCTGTGCTGTGTGAAGACTTGAGTTTTCTTAGACTCGCCAAGGGAAATAAGGAACAGGAAACTGGGCCGTTGTATTTCGAATTGTGTTGTACAGTTCTGTGCTTCGTATGTCTGGACGATCAGGACACAGTGAGAATAGTGTACTCTTTGGAGCAATATGAGTTAATCATTAAAAGTTTTTGGAGAACAGAATCTGTTGTTGTTACGCAAAGGGCAATTAGAAGCAAATTTGCCTCACGTTCTCCCTCAGACAAGAACATAATATGATCGCTACTCGCTAGTAAATAAATCGGAAGAAACAGGGTCGCTTCTCAATGGGACACGGAAGCATCAGACCCCGCAGCAGTTGGGTGTTCTGGAAGATGTCAGTTGTCGACTCCTTAGGTCGCCCAAGAAATCTCTCCCTCGTTTCTGGCGAGAAACAGGCTATAGCTATTCCACATGCGATTTATGGGTGTTACTACTAACACTTAATTTGTATTCTGAGACTTTCAAAAATCCTAAACCTCATTCCAATTGTAAATTACACTGGCGAATATTTGCGTTCTCGTGAGGCGTATTCGATATTATCCCGAATGAATTTTAAACAATAAACATAGTTCCATAAATCGACCATCCTTCCTTGATCATCTGCCACAAATCGTATGAAAATCGGACTTCAATTAGAAATTCTTGACCAAAATGAAATCCGTGAGTTTTAAAAACGTCACCCTGTATATATATATATATATATATATATATATACAGGGTGAGTCAAAAGTCCTTGGACACCTGCATAAGTTTGAAAATCGACGGGAAAAGTAGAAAGTGATGATGGGAACCGAGGTTTGATAAGGGGCTACAACTTTTGGAGTGTATGTCATTCATGGCTGCCATCTTGAAATACGCCATTTTGGATTCAAGTCAATTTTTTTTAAATGGGAAGGGGGTGTATGACACATCAAGTAACACTAGCTTGAGCTCACAAATTTAGTGGTGTAATTTGTTTTTTTTTTTCTATCTTGTACAGTTTAAAAGTTAATAATGTTCAAAGGTGGGAAATTACCTTGATACTTACCCAGTTCTCTCTTTGTTCCAGGTGATCTAAAATAGGTCTGACACGTGAACAGAAGATCGAAATCATCCTTATATCAGGGGAACGCAGCTACCGAACAATAGCAGCTGACTACAACAGACGGCACCCAGACAGAGAACCGGTATCGCACAGCACGGTGGCTCACGTGATCACCAAATTCCGGGAGACGGGCTCTGTTCAAGATAGGGCACTATTGGGCGACCAAAGGCTGCCATCAATGAGGAAACTGCAACGGCAGTTCTTGCGTCGTTTGTGAAAAGTCCTAAACGAAAGACATGTCATGTGTCCCTAGCATGTGCAATAAGCCAATCCTCCGTTGTCCGGATATTGCACGCCAATCAGTGGCATCCTTACAAGCTGCACATGCAACATAAACTGAATGAGGATGACCTTGATCGCCGGTTGGAGTTCTGCATGTGGGCTACTGAACAACATGAACTGGATCCTGCGTTTGCCAAGGGCATACTGTTAAGCGAAGAGGTGTATTTCACTTTGAACGGGGAAGTTAATCGACATAATTGTCGATACTGGTGTGACGCAAATCCGAACTGGGTTGACACGAATCCGGAACATAGTCCAGCGAAGATGATGCTGTGGTGTGGCATATAGGACACCCGCATCATTGGGCCATTTTTAATTTGAAACACCTTAACTGTACCACAGTATCTGATGCTGCTGCAGGACCTTGTGTTCCCTGCCACACTGAACGCTGACGGCATTTTCACATCTTATTTTCAGCACGATGGATCCCCTCCACACTATGGACTTGGTGTCCGTGAATGGTTGGATGAACAACTGCCAGGGAAGTGGATTGGTCGCCGTGGCCCTAGACTTTTGACTCACCCTGTATATATATATATATATATATATATATATATATATATATATATATATATATATGGCCGGATTTAGGGGGTGCACCGGAGCACGTGTACTCCCCTCCGTTCTGAATATACACTATCTAAAGTGAGAAACTGGCAATGGAAATAGCAATACTTTCCTAAAATTTCATGTCATGTTTCCGTTTCGGGCTAATGAAAAAGAACACTATTGTTTATAGATTCATAAGCACTAATGCTCTCAATGTATCTTCGTACAGAGTTTAAGGTTTTATCCTCGAGTCTAATAGGACTAGTTCCATCTTGCCCCTCTTTGATCTTTCCGTGCATATGACTTCCTTTCACGATCATACACTTTCGAATATTTTCAACTCTTTCCCAGTGACATTGTAAACCGAGTATTGATAGAAATGCTTTTTTACATATGTATATAACTCCGTCCTTGGTTTTAACGAAATATTGAAAAGTGTGGCTTGTTCTGCTCTTCTCTACTTTAGTGCATGTTCTCTACGTATTGTACACTTTCATTACGACAGTCAAATAATGATTTTGGTGATCAAAGTCTGATGAAGCTCAAAAATCTTCAAACGGTTTCTGCTCCTTGTCATCCGATATTCTTTGAAAACATTTTCTAGCACATCCACATGTTAACTCAATGCTAGCTGTTATCACACCCTACTCTTCCCATCTTTGTTTCTTCTCATTATGTTTCCGTTGTTCCTGGTGTTGTTTTCTTTTTCTCTTTCTAGGAGAGTGAGGTTGAAACTGCTAAGTAGTACTTGCTGTATCGGAACCTGTGGGTACGGTTGTTTAACTTCTCCACTGTTATTCTTTTCCACTGAAATACACAATAAGAGACGTTTTACAACACTTTGTGGAATACCATCAGCAAATTTGGGATACCATGCTGTCAAGATAATGATAACCCACATTTAAAACAAATATCCTTGCAATATAACGGTAACGCACAACACACACACGTGCTTCCGGATTATCTACTTCGTCTTCTGGCCATGTCGTAATTCTTATTACACTATAATATTTTCTGCTCGATATCGAATATTGTAAACAGCGTCTTGTTTCTTATTATACATGTATTTATCCGATGGAATGTCATTGAGATCTTCCAGACAAAGACTACAGACATTTTACATTAGTATACTGTCATTCATCTTTTAAACCTAAAGTGTCTGTATCAGGAGAGAACTCTGAATCCGACGCCTTATAGCTACTCTCCCTGCAGGCACATAAGTGTTCCTGTTCATAGTAAATAGCATCTCCACGAGTAGTAGCTTTCTGCGACAGAAAAGTCTTGTCGGCGACCATCTTGCTTTTTAGCTTACCATTGTCTTGACGTTAACATGTTGGGGTTACCATGATGAGTACCTTCGCATTTTGCCATCAGTTGTATTTTTTGACACAATGTTAATAGTTGACTGAGTAGCCATCTATTGCCGCATACTGTAGTTACTGTATCTCAAACATCGAATTTTCTCGGTTAGCATTATCTTGTCCCAAGGGGCTGAAATTACAAATGGGAACTAAACGTGGTCGACCTAAGCTTTAGGAAAATCACGGCAAACCAGATTGTGTCCCACTGTCATACCAGTGTTGGGCAAATTTCAATTGAATTAACAATTAACAATTAATCTGTAAATTTAATTGTTAACTGCAATTAACAATTGAAATAAGTAATGGTTAATTGTTAATTGCAGTTGGCCATTAAAAAAGGAGAATCAATTGCAATTGATCAATTGATTGAAAGTAATTGCAGTGGAAAGTAATTGCAATTCAATTCTGTAATTCAATTGCAATTGAAATTAATTGGCAATTGATTCAATTGCAATTGATTTCCACAGCAATTACTTTCAATTGATTGATCAATTGCAATTGATTTTCACTGATTAATTTTCAACACTGTAGTTCAGAAAGGGCGTGGGGCAATGAAAACTTTAGCCACGACCAATTGACTCACCACCCGTCGTGACCCACGACCCACCGTGACCCACTCTGACCCACCACCCACCATAAACCACTCTTACCCACTGCGACCCACAGACCCACCAAAACCCATTGTCATCAACTCTGACCTATGATTCACGCCCTTTTCTCTACTGACTAAAGAGTTTAAACTTGTAATGAAACAAGCCTATAAAATTATCACTCATCGGAGTTTGAATTTTTACGATCAATAGCTCAAGCACCGCACTAATACAATAACGGCGGATCTCATCTTTCAAATATAAATAAAATAGAGTTTGTTCGTGTGTCTATCTGTCTATCTTTGTGCGACCTGTGGACGAGACGAGTGGACCGAAACTTTTCAAAATTTGGTCACGGGTAGCTTGGTCTAGGCCCCAGACCAAGACGAAGAGCTTTTTTTAAAAAATTCCTTACTAGGGGGTCTCCAGGGGACGTTTACCGGTACCGGCCTGGGGACCAGACAAGTCGACCGAGAGTTACCAAATTGATACCTTGGTCCAAGTCCCACACCAAGGCAAAGCTTTTTCGAAAAAATTCGAACCAGGGGGTCTCAGGGGGGCGTTTACCGGGACATGTAAAAGTAGTAGAAAATGACCGATATCAGTGTCGATTTCATAGTTTTCGCGGTCGCTGAGATCAATGGTGAAACTCCGATCGCATTAACTTGCAAATTCACCGTATCCGGCTACGGGCCGTGGGTCAACGGGGGGGGGGGGGAATGCCGAAACGTACAAGTAATCCAAAATGCCGATATTAGTGTCAAATCCATAGTTTTCGCGGTTGCTGATATCAATGGTGACACTACCACTAGCGATGACTTTCAAATTCATCCACCGTTGTATGCGGGCCTTGGGTCACCAGAGGGGGAAATTCCGAGACATGTAAAAAAAATAATCGAAAATGACCGATATTAATGTCAAATTCATAGTTTTCGGGGTAGCTGAGCTCATTGGTGAAACTCAAGACCGCGTTTACTTTCACATTTAGCCCCCATCAGATAAGAAACGGGGGCATTATAACGGGAATCACGAGACATGTAAAAATATCTATAATGACCGATGTCAAATCCGTAGTTTTCGCGGTGGCTGAGATCAATGGTGATACTTTCATTAGCGATGATTTTCAAATTTAGCCACCATTGTATGCGGGCCGGGAGTCACCGGGGGTGGGGAATTGCGAGACATGTAAAAATAATGGAAAGTGACCGATATTAGTGTCAAATCCATAGTTTTCGCTGTCGCTGAGATGAATGGTGATACTTCCACAGGCGTTGACTTCCAAATACAGCCCCCATCGGCTGCGGGCCAGAGGCATTGTTTTTTTTTTTTTCAAAATTGGAACCAGAGGATTATAGGGACTTTTACCGGCATATGTAAAAAGTAGTAGAAAATGGCAGATGTTAGTGTCACATTCATAGTTTTCGCGGTATTAGTTGGGGGTTGGTGGGGGCCAGAGGAGATTTTTTCAAAATACGAACCAAGGGGGTCTGAGGGGGCGTTCACCGGGACATGTAAAAGTACTAGAATTTGTGTCGAATCCATATTTATCGGGGTTGCTCAGACCTATAGTGACACCCCCGATAGTGTTTACGTTCAAATTCAGCCCCCATCGGCCTTCCCAATGAAAACACAAATATGGCGAAACAAGTTAATGCTGTTCCGTTAGGAACGATTTTGAGGTCGTTTCCTTCACATCGTCTTGTGCGTGTTTTCTACCGTTTTGTAAGCCTATTTCCACGTTTTGTGATTCAATGGTAGTGGGTCAAAATGGGCATTCAATGTGGGAAGAAAACTGATCCACTCTCCCACCAGTATCGAATTTCAAGGTCGCTTTCTCCGCATTGTTTAGTGCATATTTATACCGTTTCTGCGCATAATTTCACGTTTTGTAGGCCAACGAAAGTGGGTCAAAGGTGACCTACAAATATGGCAGAGAAAGACATATTCATTCCACTTTCAAGGTCCATTTTGACCCTCTCCCACTGATGCACAAAGCGACACAAATCATGTATAAAAAATGTGAAGGAAACGACCTCATTTGATGGTGACGGAACAGCATTAAGTTATTCCGCTATACTTGTAGGCCATTTTGACCCATTTTTGTTGTCGCACTAAAGTGGAAATAGAAGCACTAAAGTGGAAATAGGAGCACAAAACGGTACAAAGCAGGCACTGTACGATGCGAAAGAAACGACCCCCCAAATTCGATAGTGGCGGAACAATGGCTCTATTTTCTCACACATTGATGGACCATTTTGACGCATTTCTGGTGATGCTCAAAACGTGGAAGTAGGCGAACAGAACGGTACAAAATACACACTAAATGATGCGAAAGAACCAACCCCGAAATTCGATAGTGGCGGAATAGTGAGCCATTTAACTCCCACTTTAAAGGCCCGTTTAACTCACTTCCGGTGACGCACAAGACGAGGAAGTAGGCACAGAAAACTTTTTTAAAAAATAATCACTAAACGATGCGAAGGAAACGACCTAGAAATTCGACAGTGTCGGAACAATGGGTCATTTTGGTCACACTTTGGAGGTCCATTTTCACACACTTCTGGTAACGCGCAAAACGTGAAAATAAGGGCACGAAACATTCACTAGTCGACGCGAAAGGAAGGACCACGAAATTCGGTAGGTATAGTGGCGGAGCAGTGGGTCATTTTCGTCCCACCTTCGAGGCCCATTTTGACCGTCTTCCAGTGACGCACAAAACATCGAAATAGGCGCACAAAAGGGTACGCGATGTGAAATTAACGAACTCGAAATTCGATAGTGGCGGAGCAGTGGGTCATTTTCGTCCTATCTTGGAAGCCCATTTTGACCCACTTCTGGTGACGCACGAAACAACATTTCGGGAAATGGGGGCACGAAACAACATGAAAATTCAGTAGTCGATACGAAAGGAAGGACCTCGAAATTCGGTAGTGGCGGAGCAGTGGGTCATTTTCGTCCCACCTTCGAGGCCCATTTTGACCATCTTCCAGTGACGCACAAAACGTCGAAATAGACGTACAAAAGGGTACGCGATGTGAAATTAACGACCTCGAGATTTAATAGTGGCGGAACTCTTGATCGTTTTCGTCCCACCTTGGGGACTCATTTTAACCCACATCCCACGACGTACAAAACGGAAGTAGACGCACAAAACGGCACAAAACGATGTGAAGGAAACGATCTCGAAATTCATTGGTGGCGGAAGAGCAATAACTTGTTCCGCCATATTTGTAGGCCCATTTTGACCCACTTCCGGTGATGCACAAAATGTGGGAATAGGCGCATAAAGCGACACAAAACACGCACAAAAGATGAAAAACAAAGTACCTTGAAATTCGTTGGTGGCGGAACAAGTTAATGACGCCGTGAGCACCAATATAAGTATATACTGTAGTTCTTACCAGTTGGCGCGGTGGGTCAGTGGTAGAGCGTTCACCTCCGGTGCTTGAGGTCCCTGGTTCGATCCCAGCTCGCGCAGTTTGTACTTTGTGGTGGACAAACACCGTGCTCGTGGATTTTCTCGGGGTTCTCCCGTTTCCTCCCACTTTCTTCATTTCATTCATTTCCTATCATCACCGTCTCCTTTAGCCTAACCGGCATAATCGTGGGACGTAAAACTAAAGATTTCATATCATTTTTTGTAATTCTTACCATCAAGGCTGAGAACTGCACGGTCCAATTGTTTTAGCTAAAGTAGAAGCCCAACCGGAATAGTGATGTCATTCCGACTCGGATTGGTTCAACTGAGCGTACAGCTTGAACTGGCTTGGTTGGGATTACCCATCGACTGGGCTCAATTGAGCCAATGGCTTGAACCGGCTCCGTTGAAACGAGTCCATAGGCTGGGTTCGAGTCAGCTTAACTGAGCCGATGGCTCTAACCGGCTCGGTTGGGGTAAGCAATCAGCTCGGTTCGGCTCGGCTCGTGTGAGCATCGGCTCGAGCTGGCTCGGTTGGATGAGCTGTTGGCTCGGCTCACTTCTCGGTTCGGCTCGATAAGTGAATAAGCTGTGAGCGAGCCGCTTGAGCTGTTGACAACCCTAAACCCGGGTCGAGCAGTTTTGAACATATTTGGCTGGAGTCCCATAACTTTTAATAATTTTTGGCTCGAGCCCGAATACTTGCTCCTCCTGAACTCAAACCAAGAACCTCGTGACCGATGTCCTTGCCTCCTGAAGATTTCTTGACGACCGAGATCGACAGTCAACTAATTTTTAGTATTCCGATACAAACCGCCTATATTCCATGTTTATACAGGTACACGGTGTTATAATGATAATTAATTATAGTAGTAGTAGTAGTATCATTGATAATTATATTGTCTATGTATGATACTTGAAGATAGTAACACAAAGAATTTAACTCGAATTGGCTCGACTCGACTGGAAACTCGATCCGAATTCGAGTCGAGTTGGGGAAAATTTTTCGAGCGGATATCTCAAGTCGAGCTCAAAGATGTCTGCTTCGAGTCGAGTCGAGTTTTAAAGAAAACTCGCTCGAACTCGTTGGTGCCCATTCCTATTGTATGCATGACGGGCATATAGAGTTCTTTCGAGAGGGATAGAACCATAAACATAATATATTTTAAAAAATACTTAGTTTCCCGGCTTTCTTCCCATGGGGGGGGGGGGAAAGGATGGTAGGTATCCAGCATTTCTTATAAGTACCTTATTTGAAATATGTAAAACAGTAACAAGTGGACAACACAATACACACACATCTTCTTATCTTCAGTTTTAATTGCTGATTTCAATTGCAATTAACAATTACAATTAACAATTACAAGTTTCAATTGTCAATTGCAATTAACAATTAAATGTTTCAATTGCACCCTTTGCAATTGACAATTAACAATTAAAAGTTTCATTTAATTGCAAATTTTATGATTGAATTCAATTGCAATTGAATTAATTGTCAATTACAAATTGAAATCAATTGCAATTGAAATCAATTGCAATTGATTTTCAGAGCAATTACTTTCAATTGATTGATCAATTGCAATTGATTTCAATTGATTTTGCCCAACACTGTGTCATACTACCATCTAATTGTCAGAAACGGCTAGTCACGCTCTATCCAGCTCCAGTCCGATTACGAAATCCCGCCGCGCCACCAACACCAGTCAAACCTAATAGTACTAATAGTAACGTTCTTACACATTCGTCGTTGTTTATGCAGAACCGAAAGTTTTGCTAATGTGGATATTATTTGCCCTGTCTCTTCAAAGTACATCACGACGTACAAAGTGTCATTGGCTCATAATTATTTATGGCTGTCTCAAAGAAAGATAAACATGCAGTAATTTATACAAAACTTTACAATAGGGTCCAAATTCAGTATAATAATCAATTATATTAAATATTGTAAAATTACCCCTAAAATTAAACTAAATTCACGGAAAAAGGGCGACTTTGGAACGTCCATTAAGCCCTATAAAATGGTTAGACAACCCTGGTTAACCACTAAGCTTCGGTTCGTAAATTGCAGGATACTGATGTGGAACTCAATATGTAACTTTATAAACATAAAAAGCTGCCATGATAGGAAATCAGTGTGCTAATTGAGGGTAAGTCGGGGACTCCCGTATGACAAAATTAATTTCCTAGAGATTTTACATTTTATTTTGTGAAAACAGTAATATGTCACCAAGCTATTCAATTTCACGGCTTACCTATATAGAGATAATCAGCATTATCCGAACATTTTAGAACAACCTGTTGCCAATTCATGAAAATTTCCATAAATGTAGATGCCACAGCACGAACTACCAACAATTAATCAAGGTAGTAGTGCCAGTAAGTGTAAGTGTATCGTAAGTGACAACGTTCCTCTGAGAAATGATTGGTTCTTGAAAGTTTATTTAAAAAAAGGTTGAGTTTGAGAGGTTGAAGGTATCCTTCCTAACTTACAAAAATAATCGTTTGTTTGTTTACAGGAAATATAAGGGTTAGGAACTGCATTGAAATACAAAAATCATGTATAGTCAGCATATGTACTAATTGATTATGGCATAAATACTGATTTCATATACAGTTGCTTTTACGCCAAAAAACTAATTTATTTTTTATTTATTACTTAAAATTAGCTTTCTTTGATATAGCAAGTAAGCTCAAAACCTACGCATTTAGAAATGTAAACAGGATTACAGCAATTATAACAGTTCAGATAGAAAACTGTTTGCAAATTTCTTGTACCTCACTAGTTATATAAATAATGGAGTCAACCAAAAGAATTTAATATTTTGTAATAATACATTCGTTGCTATCTATTGAACACTAAGCAAACTTACGCGATAAACGACATTTCATTCTATGTAATTATAAGTTTAAATTTTCTCGTAAATATTTCTCCTTAAGCAGTAACGATGTCAGTATTAATTTTTTGGGGGGGGCAAGCGTAAGGGGCAGGATATTGTTTCTTTATATCGAAAATAGTAGTTTTATATTCATTGAACTGCATTACAATACCTGTTTGTGTCAGCCGGGGCGCCCACATACTGTTTTTAGCGTTGTCACTATTCCAAGGGTAGGCAAAAGGCCGACAGGCAAGCGCAGTCGGAATGCACTCACATACGTACTCACACACACACACACACACACAAATACACAAACATGCATACTCGATAGTGATGGGTAAATTCCCGGTAAAATATTTTTCGGGAATATTCTCCAAAAGATCCTAAAAATGGGAATATTACGGGAATTTATGTAGAAACATACAGAATATTGCATTCTACTCGTATTACTATATTATGATTTGAAAATCATTTTTTTTATCAGGCTATATTTATTACTGTTGTCTCCAAACGATTCTTTAAAATATATATTCTAAACTGCATTATGTTATTTTATTATTATTTTATGTCATGTAGAGGCTACGCATGAATTTATGTTTACTTACAATATGTTTATGCAAGTAAATATGAAGGAAAAACATTTGGTATAGAAAGTCCACCTAACTTTAAACCCCAAAACAGTTTTAATTTATATATAAGTGGACAAGTTAAGTGGTAACTGTCAGAAAACATACGTAGGCTCTCGAAAAATTCGTAAGTTTGCCAGTTTATGGGATGACATATATACAAAATGTGTGCTTTGGTACTGTGTTCTTTCTGTGTATTATTAAATTTCTAATTTAAGAAGACAGGTTATTTCGAACAATATAAAGCGAATAATCACTTTAGCCCTAATTCGCAGATATATCAAGTTATCACAATAAGCCTATCAACTTCAGATTAATATGTCATAACATTATACGTATCAATTAACGTCGATTTATTCTTCAAACATACATTACAGATCAACAACAACCATATCTTTGTGTACGTATCCTGTCGATTTCGTGTATATATCCATAATAGTCTTTTCCATGACAACATGTCCTGTCAATAACAGCGTTCTTTCTTTTAATTATATCTAAGCTATATGCTTAATTATTGCGCCTCTGATCAGTGTTGGTAAAATAGGTACAGATTAATTATAGTAGGGATATATCGCTGTAAATATACACGGTGTTACAAAAATTCGCCACCAAAGCTTAGTACATGAATACACATGTAAAATCAAGCAAACAAATCCTAATTAACATATTCGAAAACAACGGTACTAAACAAACATTCTAAGAAGCAACTCTAATTTTGATATGCAAAATTTAATTTTACAAATATACATATTTACAGCTACAGAGATGTGTTTATTCAATATCTGATACTTTCTCAGAGCGGAACACTCATCCGAGACAGCAGACAGACCAACATCTATTACTGACGGTGGTTCGGCGTGTATTGATAGTATTTTAGCTCTATCTTTACAGAATTTCTAGTTTACTTTACAAACTAGTTTCTTGCGATCATTTATAAATTAGTACTTTTTTTTACTTCCTAGTGCAAATGGAAATGAAAATTAAAAATCATATTATTAATTAGCTATATAAACTTCAGTCAACGAATTTCATTTTTTAACCTCCAGATTATTTAAAATCTAGATGTAAAAGAAAATAAAGGAAAATAAAGTAATTGGTCATATGGTTCTTATAATTTGGAAAATAAAGTAAAGAAATGGAAATAAATTCCCTCCCGGGAATTTACCGGTATATGCCAGTAAAAAAAGCGGGCATATTCTCACTTTTTATTTTCCTTCCCATCGGGAATATTTACATTGCCCATCATTAGTGTTCGCTATGTACGTAATATATAGAACAAAAGTTTTACTAACAAATCCACCATAATAAGAGCTGAGTTTGATCGGATAGATCTGTTTTCTCGTTCTGTGGTAAATTAATACACAGTTAGATAAAAATAGAACTTTGAACATTGGCATAAATCAATTGACCTTACCGTATCTCTAATAGTAAGCTAGGTATACCTTACAATGTAGACACTGTTATTACTTCCACGATATTCCGCGTCTGAAACATCGAGTTATTTTTTGATCGATCGAAATACCATTGGGTTAACCTTTCTACCGAGATTATATCAAGAGCTATATCCAAAGTTGCATCAATAGAAATAATTCTAGTATCTCTACGCAACCATAGATGCCACAACTTCATTCCTAACAAACAACACCCTCGGGATCCGAGTATATAGGGCACATCATCAGTCGTTCAACCACTTCAGAATACTGTTCATAGCCAGACTACAGCTGTTGAAAGAATAGACACTTTGTATCACTAATATATAAACGTAACCATGTAAGGTCAGTCGCTTCTTGTGGATGTCTGTGTTTGATTGGGCCTCAAACCATGAGTTGAATGCGAATGGAGATAACGTGGTCAGTTGGTGTGGGTATATCCAACATACTACCTAGTTGCGGCAGTTTAGTGTCACTGTGAACCTGCGTAAGGACACAGTGAATGTGGGACCTCCACAGAGCGTCATAAGGGCGTGTATGCTGTACAAGTTCAACCTGGAGTCAAATGCCGCTGTATCGGGCGGAAATATGCCAGGTCATTGGTCAGGGTGTCGTGACTACGCAGGCAGTGAGGCGGTAGTTTAACAAGTTTAAGAACTCTGACAAAATCCTCGAAGACACACCACGTGACAGAAGACCAACACATGTACAAAATGAATATTTCCAGGCATCAATTGAGATGAACAGTGGCTAGACATGTGAGGGATTTGGACTGCAATTCAGTTTGAATTTAGAAACCATTCGGTAGCACATCGATCAACCTGGGAAGCACTGCAAGTTGGGTCGATGGGTCCCACATGATTTGACTCCGGGCAAGAAGGCAATGCAAGGAGCACATGTGTTTCTTTGCTGTCTCATCTGAGGAAGGAGTGGTTTCTGGATAGGGTATTGGCATATCATTACACAAGGGTCCTGTACAAAGCTCCACGGAGGCAACATTGTTTGTTACCATTCCAAAGCAACTGAAACTAGCATTGTACCAGAAGAAGGTCTTCTAGTGTGTTTGGTGTACTGCTCGCGGTATCGTGCATCGGGAGCTGCTACTAGCTGGTCAGAGCATCAACGCAAATGTGTACTATCAGCAGTTGAGCTCTATTCAGGTAAAACTCAAAACTCTGTGGCCAGCACGTTTGAATCGCAAAGGGGCCTTCTGTTAGAGGACAACGTTAAACCTCACGTGGCTAGAGTGACCCGGGACACCATTTTCCCACCTTGGATGGGAAAGACTATTGAATGGGCATACTCTCCGGACATTGCACCATACACAGTTCAAATCTCTGGTAAAGGTGCAAAATGGACTTTCCGATGGAATAAACAACCTTCCAGCGTCGTCTATGTTGATGGGGACTATTTTTGATCTTCCAGGTACGTCTTAGGTGACATATCGATGTTCGAAGGTGGTTGGTGAAAAAAAGACAGAGCTTTGTTGGTTATCGTTATATTTGCATTTCATTTAGCCCCATAAAACATCCAATCACTCTTTATTAAATAGTTATCTTTGGTTCGACACAACAGAATAATGATGTAGAATTTCAGATTTTGCTTATCAAAACCAAAATCATAATCAAAGCCACTAGTGCGCAAATGAAAGAAAGGTCAGAAATGTCCCCCTTGCAAAAATGTGTTTTCCCTGTAAAAGAAAAGTACGAACAGCGTCCGATAAGTAATGTACGTAGACAAGATGGGAGGGGAGGAGCATCATCATGCCAGAGGAACCTCCAGGCTACTGTGGGGAACCAAGCTGCGCAATCTGAAGTCAGTCGCATCAACGCACTGGCCTGAGAAGAGTGTTTTATGTTACGGCGCGTAGCGAATGTTTGTGTGACGCAGCGAACAGTGGGTATGCAGAAGTTGAGGACGAAACCTGAGTCAACTATTGGGATCCTGAGAGCATGCAAGAGTCCATGCAGTTTAAACATCACAATTCCCCGCCCCGAAGATTTTCTGCACACTTACTTCTGCTTGGAACATCATGGTTCAACAGGCTGTTTCCCAATAGTTTGCATGCCATAACAACGATATGTTTTTCACTGGAATTTCTTCGTTACCTAAACATTTGAGACGGTGCATAGACCTCAATGGGGAATACATCGAGAAACAGTGATGAGCAGGTGTGTTGATCTGCATTCCTTACTATCTCGGTGGATAAATTATTAGACACGCCTCATTTATCTCTGGTTGAGTAACATTCCACACTCCTCTTGAATTCATTCAAGCTATAACGATGATACAACCATAGAAGAACTTTTATTGTACGTGCCAAAACTGTGAACTAAACGAATTCCGTAAAAAAAAATTAAGTTTCGTTTCTGGAGAGTAGACATTTTTGAGACAGTTTTCAAGGAAACAAGAGATACTGCTATTAGAGTGTATGATATTAAATGTGAGTACGTATTTGGAATGACTTGAATGAGTGAAATCAACCCCCCTCTGGAAAAATTTTAAATTCGTACTCTGGAGAGAATCTTAAACAACTTAATTTAAAGATTAACTCAATTGGTTTCCTACAGCAGAACATTTCTACATTTCTTCATTTGAAAACGATAATGCATCACCCTTCAGCGTTCTCCTATACAGTAGAAATCATCAAATCTAAACGCCTTCGAACAATCTGTTGTCAATCCACAGAAACTTCCGAAAGTCAAATGCCATACATGGGATCCTGATATTTCACCAAGATAAAACTAATAAGAGCAAATGTCTGCATCACTCTCTTACAATTTATGAGTTATTAAAAATGTATAAAAATATTAAGAGGTAAAAAATTCACTTCCTATTCTTCAAACACAATTGTTAAATTTATCCTTGGGAAGAGAAATATGAAAGGGGAGAAATTCTGCTGCATATCTCTGTACAAATAAACCACTGAAATAAAAATTACACGCAATCAGTATATCTACAAATCAATTACGAACAAGAAAAAGAGAAACACCCCGTTACTTTAATTGCATGCACCAGAGTTGAAATAATATTTACTAAATAAACTAATTTTTCTATGATATGTGAAATAAAATCGAAACATACGAAATAAAAACCGTAAATATTTCTCCGCTAATCATAATAGTTTAAATAGAAAATAGTGTCTACATATTCTGTTTATTATCTCTTGTTACATAAACAGGGAGTTATTTAAAAGCATTTATTATTATGTAATAATAAGTTAAGTTCCCTCTATTGAACACTAAACATACTTACAATAAACAATTTTTTGCCAGTAGTCAATTATGTTATCCCGTAAATACACTATGTTACCAAAGTATCCAGACACCTGGCTGAAAATGACTTACAAGTACGTGGTGCCCTCCATCGGTACTACTGGAATTCAACATGGTGTTGGCACACTCTTATCTTTGATGACAGCTTTCACTCTGGCAGGCATACTTTCAATCAGGTGCTGGAAAGTTTCTTGGGGAATGGTAGTCCATTCTTCACGGAGTGCTGAACTGAGGAGAAGTATCAATGTAGGTCGGGGAGGCCTGGCACGAAGTCGGCGTTCCAAAACATCCAAAAGGTGTTCTGTAGTATTCATGTCAGGACTCTGTGCAGGCCAGTCCATTACAGGGATGTAATGATTGTGTTAGGCCGTGCAGTACGAACAGGTGCTCGATCGTGTTGAAAGATGCAATCGCCATATCGGAATTGCTCTTCAAGAGTGGGAAGCAAGAAGGTGCTTAAAACATCAATGTAGACCTGCGCTGTGAGAGTGCCACGCAAAACAACAAGGGGTGCAAGACCCCTCCAAGAAAAACACGACCACACCATAACACTACGATGTCTGTTTTCTCATGATGTCTAATAACTACTGAGATCTCGCTGATAATGAGTACCTGGCAGTAGGTGTCAGCACAATGCACCTAATATGAAAAACGTATGTTCCGGGGGGTGTTCGGATACTTCTTATCACATAGTGTATGTCTCCTTGACCAGTGATGATATCAGCTCTAATTTCGTGGCGTGGCGAGTGGAACGGCATTACTGCTGTATCGCCGGACCAGTTTGAAAATCGAAAAAAAAGTACCAAAGTATACTGCATTCGGTTATATTTGGTTGGATTACATTACGTTACGTTAGATTACGTGTTTAGGCGAGTAGTTTTACTATACGGATCCATAATATAAGTACTAGTAGGAGTAGGAGTACTAGGAAGGGGTTAGAAGCCCCGCAGAGGTTCGTTAGGTTCTGTTCTCGACATGAGGCTTGCCTAAATTAAAGATTTGTCTAAATTATTCTGTGCATTTTGCAGGCTATGGATCAATATAATAAAAAAGTATACCACTCTGAGAAATAGTCCATTCCCCTCCACATGCAGTGGCGCTTACACATCAAAAACAATCAGCAAATACAACCACGTTCTTAACTTTTACTATTCTCCTTAACTGACTTTCATTCATTCTTCCTCACAAACTTTAAAAAAAATCCCCAATTTACTCGTCAAATTTCCTAAAACTGGTCTGGCGATACAGCAGTTAACACAGTGGAACGACAGGTTTTTTTTGTATATCGAAAATTGTAGTTCTATATTCCTTGACCTTCATTACAACACAAGTCTCACGCAGCTAGTGGGCACCCTTTTGCGCTCTCTAGCGTAGTTACTTTACCAGAGGGGCAAAAGACGGACAGAAAACACTGTTGTGAGTGCCTACTCACTTTTGTCGAAGCGTGTACATAATATATTATACAAAACACCAGTTTATTTATTTATATGTCCATAATCACAAGAACTTAGTTTGATCAAATAAAGCTATCTCTCTCTCCTTCTGCACTAAAAGTAATAAACGACTAGATATAAACACAACTACAAATTTTGACTTTCTCACTGTTCTCACTGTAACGTGTTCGAAACACCTTGATATTTTCCTTGTTCTAAATATCGTTCTGTTAACCATTCCACCAAGGATAAATCCGTCGTCATATAGAAATCTGTATCAACGTAAAGAAATTTTTGTTAACCACGAGGCAATAATGATCGCAGTCACACTCCAGCTCTGGAGAAGATGACGCTTCGTATAACTAATATACAACTAACTGACCGTTATGGCCCCTTTCTACAGAATTTGCACCATCACGTACAGGAAAACCATCCCTTGCATGGTAGTAAGAAAATTTGCAGTGTGAAAAATTGCCTGGTTCCATCCATAAATTGAATTGCAGAACAAATATGTTTTATTAGATCATGAAGAAACGAGTGACGCAAAACGTCTGGAGAAGACACACTCGACTTGTATCTATGATCCTCCCGGAGGTTGTTATGAACCTTCTAGCCATATAGCACAAAACAGTGGAACAAACGCTATCTTTCTCTTGAATGTCTATAAAAATTAAGTACCCCGATCTTGACTATTCTCTGATTAAGATCATTAAGATCATCAAACGTACGAGATTCAGTATGCTACAAAGGTAACAACCCTTTTACTACATACATACTCTACCGGTAGATACCTTTACAATTAAATTAAACGAAATTTTTGAGTTTTACGTCCTACGGTTATGCCGGCTAGGCTAAAGGAGATGGTGATAATGAGAAATTAATGAAATGGTGGAATGAAGATAGTGGGAGGAAACGGTAGAATCACGAGGAAACCCATACACACGGTGTTTGTTCACCACAAAGTTTACTTGGCGGGAGGAGGGTTTGAACCTGGGACTCTTGCACCAGAGGTGAACGCTCTACCACTGAGGCGGGAGGGGGCAAATGAGAATTATATTACGATAGATGAATCTGATTTCAGAGGCAAAAATCATATAATATTATGTATATAAATCTTGTATATTATATATGTTGCGATGTTCATGAAGTTGTGAAAATGAAAGAAACCAAGGGACATCAATTTTATTACACCTTCCTTTCTATCAGTCGGCACAAATCATCACATTTCTCCTTTAAAAAATACATTTCAAATCAGATATATATATAGGTGGAATTTCCCTCAGTTTTAAGATTAGTGGATACATATCTCCTTCATACCCCCGGGATTTGTGTCTGTGGTAAATACGTCGACCTTGACGAAAGTGGGAAGATTCCGGTTTCACACCTAAAGCTCGACTTCGAAGTGTTAAATGTCCTGTACAACATTGGACATAGACCTGTCCTAAACTAACTTGTCCATAGTTTCAATATCCCTGCTCTAAGGGAAGGGCTTGTGAATTTCCTTCTAGGCCCTTAAACAATAGTAGTTTACTGTCAACTGAAAATCAAAATTGTTATATTCCAGAAACTAACTCAGTGTACCTAATATTTTTGGTAACAGAAACCATAGTTAAGTTTATATAGTCAATTTGCACTTAACTTTCTAGGAATGTCAAATAAATTCGAAACGTATGCATTAAGAAATATAAACAAGACTACGAAAATTATAAAATTTAGATACAAAATAATATTTGCATGTCTCATTTTCTCTAACTTTACTATGCAAATAGCGCAGTCATCCAAACGAATTCACTATCGTGTATTAATAAATTTATTGCTTCCTAATGAACACTAAATTATCTTACGATAAACAATAAACAATATTTTATTCTATGCCGATATAAGTTTATATTTTCCAATAAACATTTGAACTGAAGCAGTTATGATACCAGCTTTAAATTAAAATAGCATCATTTGGGCGTCCCGAATCCAATTGAAAAGAGCCGGGACTATAACTGAATCAAACAATTGTCCTGACTAAATCGGAATGCGTGGTGGTTTAAGTAATAACATTATTAGCGGCAGGAACGCCCAAAATGATCCATTCCAAACGTCAAAATAATAGTGCTATATTAGCAACGACGCAAGCTTTACCTTTTGGGCGGCAATCCGAGGGGCAGGGATATCCCTTATCATCATATCGGTATCCCCTTTTATTATACGTAAAAAGAGTATCTTACCCAAGGGCGCCGATCCCTTTGTAACTTGGGGAGGGGGCATTCAGATGTGTGCTTGGTTGCAGACAAGTGTCTAAGAAGAAATATATGTATATTCATGAGTATATGTAATATGAATATATATGTAATACAAAAAATACATATTCATAACAATACATGGGGGGCCCATATGAGCATTGAGAGACCGGTCCCCAGGATCGGGGCCCTTAATTTACCGGTTCCCCACTAAAGCAATATTTATATATGCATTGTAACTTGGTTGAAAAGGAAACAATGAAAATATAACATAATGTAAATTTAAAATGTGCTCATATTAAAGTACCTAAATATAACATTATAGGTGCATATTGGGTTACAACATGGAAGCACAGGAAATCACTAGAAATTTATATTTTATGCAGCACAATCACTTATGTTGAAGTCATCATCTATATTTCTGCTTCTTCAGTCTGTAACATTTCCTGTTCGTTGCAAGTATGACTTTCGTTTCCCTTTCTATTCCTTCGTTGAACAAGATGATTTAATATGATTTACTTCCATATCCCATATTTTGCGTACAATCTGTACTTTCTATTACTTCCAACAATAACTCTCCTAGCCGTTAACAATTACCATCTTTACTTCCGTTGGACAGTTTTGTTCAGGTGCATCATTTTTAGACAAAAGCAAGAATTTTATTTGCAACTTCACTGTCAGAGCTAACTGTATTATGTACTTGATCTTTTCGCGTACTTGTTCTTTAGTACGGTTCGAAAATGTAGTAACCAATATTGGAAATTCGCTTTCAAAAACTATCATCGAGGACATAATTTTAATATCATGTAATTTTCTCTGCAAATTTAAGTACATCTTTTCGTCATCACTAGTTCGTAAACTCCTAAAGCTTTATGCGTCA
The DNA here is from genome assembly GCF_964235325.1 of Thermobia domestica. Lineage (NCBI taxonomy): Eukaryota > Metazoa > Arthropoda > Insecta > Zygentoma > Lepismatidae > Thermobia > Thermobia domestica. The sequence goes on from NC_137463.1 coordinate 262,473,877, forward strand.
ATTGTCACTTAAATTACATTTACAATATCGCTCTTATTAGTTTGTATAATTTGGCCTGATAATAAATAATGTAATGCCGTGTTGTCTTGCGGTTCCCTTTCTTTGGACGGTTCTTGTTCAGTAAACAGTTCTTAAAGTATTCTTAACCGTACTAAAACAGTTTGGAGTCTGGGCATAATATGATATTGTTGCACAATGACCATAGAATAAAAGTCGGGAAGTGGTGTATTTTCCAATTTCAATGTATACAAGTCCTCCAATTACGAATTTTTACAGGACAAACTTTGTCATATCCTTTCCCATTTATCCGCTAGAGGCGTTGTTGCAGACGTGTATCTGACTACCCGTAGCAGGCCTTTATCTCAGCTAATAATGTACAAAGAGCCGTCAAACAAACAATTGAACTACCACATCGTATGTGTAGAATGCAATAAAAATAGCAGTGACATCAGTGGCGTATCACAAATATCTCCAACTGGAATCATCTGTAAAATTTGACATGGGAACAGGAATTGAGCCTCCATTGAAACAACCGCACAATGCGAGAAACGTCGAGAGGAAACACCTTGGCATATTTCATCTCGTTGGGAGCAACACGTTCGCATTACTAGGTAAAAGTCAGATGGTGCGAGGGTGTATCATATCGGCGTTTCTCCCATTGTGCTCTTTCCATGTCAAATTTTACAGATGACCTCCGTTGGAGATATTCACGATACGCCACTGGTATCGCTACTATTTTTTATTGCATTCTACACATACGATTTGGTAGTTCAATTGTTTATTTGACGACTCTATGTACATTATTAGCTGAGATAAAGGGCTGCTACGGGTAGTCAGATACAAGTCTGCAGCAACGCCTCTAGCGGCTAAATGGGAAAGGATATGACAAAGTTTGTCCTCTAAAAGTTCCATGACATTTAATGTACTTTCGAACGATTCCAACAGTATATTCCAGGAAAACCTTACTCTGGATGGCTGTTCTGGAAAAGCTTTAACACTTTTTCGACGCAGTGTCCCTACCGGGAATATAAGAAAATCCGAACACCTTCTAAGCACCTATTGTCTATTTACTTAAACGTCTGTAAATGTAGCGCCACACACCTTATCCCAACATTTAATCAAGGTAGTATAGTTAAGTGTAAGTGTCTTATAACTAACAACGTTCTCTTGACAAATGATGTGAAATCTATGCAACTTTTTAAAGATTAAAACTATTCTTCCTAGTGTTAAAGAACAATTAAGTTTGACCATGTAGGGGGAAATGTAGAAAAGGAATTTTTCTGGTACCTTCTCTATAAACATATCACTGCAGTGAATATGTTGTTGGATGCTATATTGTTGATTGCAATCAGTATGCATACACATCAGCTCCACTTTTCTTATCCTGAAACTGTCATTTAACGTGTGTTTAGTGAAAAATACTTGTGTTATCAGCGGTCTTGAGGTTCAAGAAGATGAAGTAGTGAAATCTGCACTCAGATTGGTACTAGCATTGTAATATTAGTATAAAAAAACTGATTTTGGTTTTACTGCTCATCTAACAGCAATTGAAACAACAATGGATTTTAAATTAACGGTTAATTTTACTATTGTTCTTCACAACCTTTAATATTCTTTTTAATACTAATTATTAGATTTTAATGTATGGAGCTAGCGGAATCCAATAATTTTGTTGACACACCGATTGCGTCTAGCGTTAACCCTTTGGGGATCCTGGCTTTTTGGGCTATTTTTTAGACTTTCAGTCAAGCAGCTACTGTATCGTCACTATTTATCCTAGGATCATGGTTCATACCTCATTCTCTTCAGAATAGAGCTGGCTTTCAAATGATACCACTTGCGTGCTCATACCATATACCAGAAGCGGGAAAAAATGTCAAAGTGAAAATTTTGAAGGGAATTTTTTTTCTCGAACTTTGGCCAACCCTGGACCCCCCCTGTGTGATCGTAGCAATCTGAAAAAAATCTGAGAAATAGTACTTAGTATACTGAATGTGTGGGCCAAATTTCAAGTTTCTATCTTGAATAGTAAGGGCGGGAGAATTTTTATCAAAAATTCCCACAGTGCCCCAAAGTACCATAAAACACAATGATCTCAGGGGAAAATAATCCTGAGACATCCCTAATTACCCTAGGACTATAATCCGCCAATCATTCTCTTCAGAATAGAACTATCTTTCAGGCGGTACCATTCATATGTCTCCATCATGTATCTAAGGCGGGGAATTCCTGACAAAAGGGATTTTTTGGGGCAAAATTTCCTTTTTTTCAACTTTTGCCCCTCTGGACCCCCCCTGTTTTTACGCAGAAATCGGAAAAAACTTCTGGTAAATACTACTCGGTGGACTGAATGTTTGTGCAAAATTTCAATCTTCTACGTGAAAAAATAGGCCTGCCAGAGAAAATTTCCCTACTTTGCCCCACTTTTACCCTATACAGAAGTATATTTGGATAAAAATTCACTGAGACGGCCCTAATTACCCTAGAATAATAATTCGACCGTAGTTCTCTTCAGAATGGAACGGCCTTTCAGACGGTATGATTCACGTGGTCCTATCATGTTTTTTGGCGGGAAAATGACGAAAAACGGGATTTTGGGGGTAAAAAATCCCTATTTTTACCCCTTTGCCCCTCTGGTTCCCCCCTGTTTTAGCACTAACACCCGAACAAAAAATCTGGTAAATAGTACTCGGTGGACTGAATGTTTGTGCAAAATTTCAATCTTCTACGTTCAAAAATAAGCCCGCCAAAAAATATATATACCTACAATGCCCCATATTTCCCTATATAGAAGTAAATTTTTCAAAAAATCCCTGGGACGTCCCTAATTACCCTAGAATAATAATTCGACCGTCATTCTCTTCAGAATAGAACGGTCTTTCAGACGGTATGACTCACGTGGTCCTATCTTGTATGTGAAGCGGGAAAATGATGAGAAACGGGATTTTGGGGGTAAAAAAATCCCTATTTTTACCCCTTTCCCCTCTGGTTCCCCCCCTGTTTTGGCACTGACATCGGAACAAAAAATCTGGTAAATACTACTCGGTGAACTGAATGTTTGTGCAAAATTTCAATCTTCTACGTAGAAAAATAAGCCCGCCAAAAAATATTGAACATAGGCTTAGAAAATGAGAAAATAAATTTTTGACTTATGACGTCATGACCTCCTATGTCTGGACGCAGGACGGTCTGAAACCATACGTAATGTCTTCTACAAGGCCTCTGGACTTGGAAAACAAAAAAAAACGGACGAAAAAGCTCAAATAGAAGAGAAATGACGCAATGTACCATGAAAAGTGCATATGGTACAAATTGTACCATAGGATCCCCAAAGGGTTAATCGTCATAATGGCATCGTTTTTGCGTCTACTGAGAACAATAATGTTATCCACAATTCTGAAACATCAGCTAATAACCATAATATGGATACATCAAGCATTTCAAAAGATGTGCAATGTGTTCATTGTAATTAACATTTTCTTAGCAAAAGAGGCTTATCCATTTACACGGGCAAATGTTATCACATTGTACGCACTGATAAGGGAAGTAACCTCACTCTTAAACAACCTACTGACTATATTTCGGATTTACTAACATTAGAGTTCAATCACAACTCTTTTGAGCTTTTATCCAAAGTTAATGATCTTATGTCTCACTTGAAGGGCAATGCTCCGATTCTTCGTCGGGTCCCTCGTTCATCGGTAGCTGATTTTCTGTGTGGCATAATTCATATTAGCAACAACACTAATAGTGTTAACTCTTGGATCGACCTTCTAATTTTCCCTTGCACAGTACTTTCCATCCCAACACTTTCTGAGAAAGAAAGTAATCTAACCACTTGAGTGAAGCTAAGAATCGAAAACTGGAGGGAACATCATCGTGAAGTATTAACAAAGTAGCATCGAGGGACCAACGAGCCTCGCAAACCGCAAAAATCCAGTTCACTTAACACCAAGAGCATCGAACAAAAGGTAGCAGATGGTGATATACGTGATGCTATCAGACTACTGATATCTGATGACACTGTGGCTACACGAGATATGTCAGTACTATACGCTCTTAAAGGAAAACACATCCAGCCCAGAGCGGTGTGTTTATTGTTATTAACCTTTGTTGCCAATATTGAAAATTTACCATTGTTCAAAACAAGAATGTCAATGTTCAACTTTTGAAGGAAAAGTTTCCTTGTGTCACAAGGAGCACAATACTGCGTATACATCTTCATTCGTCTATGCCTCACTGCTTCAGTGTTTTTATATGGCTTTTATTTTAGCAAAATTACAGAGCAAAAGTATACTGAAACGCAGAATTAAAGGCTACATTCGAAATATTGCAGGGTGTAAAGTGTTACTAAACTGAACTTCCCTACATGTATTTTGCACCCGAGTGTGTAGTGCTCCACTACGTGCGTTACAACAGTTAATTATATGGATTGATGTGCAAACCGCAGGTCATTTTAATGTTATGAAAGTTAGTTTTAAAACAGTTGAGAAATTTATATTGTTTAATTAATTTTATCAGTAGTACCCAGATTATATATCTGTACTTAAGTTAATTTGAAAACATCATTGTAAATAGACCATGAACACTCTTGAAGAAACTTATTCTCGGAAGTGAAAAAAAAGAAATTATTATTCTGTTATAAATTAAATACGTATTGTAGTTTGGAATTATCAAACTTCAACATAATTTATAAAATTTGTGCAGACAAAGGAGAATTCTATTATTGGAGAAATTCTATCTTCAGTGTGAAGTGAACCAGATAACATTGCCTGAGTAAGAATTAAGTATTTTTTGTAATAGAAAGATATGACAAACAAAATGATAGCTTAATTTGTTTTAGGCTTGAGGGTCCTATTCCCTCAACACCACCGAAGCCTTCAGACATGATTTAATCTTCATATGGACAAGTCTGTCAAAATTATCAGTACTAAATATGCAATAATAGTTGACAAAATTTCCGTATTTCGATGATTATTGCAGTATGTATTTTGAAATGATGGTAAGTTTTCTGATTATCATTAAATACATCTTTCTTTTACCTGGATTTTTGCAATGTATATCAGGTCAAGAAATATTGGATGTGCTGCGGTGATTCATGGGTATCGAAGCGAATATATATATCTATCGAGGAATTTCATAGTTATTCTGCAGTTTTCCTTAAGGCTATCTAAATAGAACACAAATATGTCTTCTTCGAATTTTAAAAAAATGTATTACAGGTGAAGTTAAATAGTACATAGTAAATATGAAATACGAATTAATTACTTGGATATGACCGCAGAGGCATATCGCATCATGTATGAGTAGTAGATATTTACTGTATTTTGTGTTTCGTGAAAATCATGTTTATCAACTTAGGGAGAATAGGAACTGATTTACCAACGATGTGTATTATTGTTCTGCCATCGTATTTTTTGTTCGCTATCGACTTTAACAGCCCACTTGGATCAGCAATGATAAACTTATCATCGCGCTTCTCTTACTAATAATATCTACCATCCTACTTCAACTACTGCTGCTGATGTTATGTACCGTATCATGTTATGAAATTTTATACAAAACTGAGATTCGTCATAGAAGATATCTATCGAAGACGTTGATAACCAAGAAAACTATCAGAAGTCTGATTATTTTCATGTTCTTTTCCTTTTGTATCTGCTACTTGTATTACTATTAGTTTGTTAATAATATAATATCAATCATATTCTAAATTCTGGTAATTTTCTATTAAGATTATTGTTAATAATTTGTTAATAACGTATCATGCTGCCCTCTGGATGATGGCTCCAGTATGTCGTCTTTAAGTCCCAATCCAACGTGTCACACTCGATATCAACGAATCCGGAATGAAATAATCTACAGATGCGTGTTCTTACGATCCCTGTCAAATATAAGTTTTTCCGTTGCGCAATACTACTTATTTCGAAAGACAGGAGCTACGTACAGTGTGATGAACAGTGCTATTACAGTAAATTTGGCGACATCCATCTCAGGATTTTGGTAACGAGTGGAAAAATAGGAGATTGGGAAGTACGCTATAAGGAAGATGATACGTTTGATGACAAAATATGGAAGAAGGATTTTAGGTGGTGACGGGGTGTGTGACCGTCAAGCTAGTGATTAGTGTATTAATGGAAACTCGACATAAAGTTCACCGTAAAGACGTTGATAAGGTGAAAACCAAAAACATTAATAGCGATGAGAAATTTGGATGTTGTGATGATATAGTGATAACTATGGACGGTAATACCACAATGAATGCTAAGTCGGTTGAATGTGAAATGTGTAAACTATCTTTTCATTTTAAGTGTTTGAATATACCGGAAAATGAACAGGAGTCTTTAAGTAAGAGAGAATCACCCTGGAAGTGTGGTTCGTGTGATAAGAAAACAATCAATGAGAATATCCTAGAGGATGAAACTATGTCGAAGAAACCTTCTAAAGATCAAGATAAAGAAAATGAAAAGAAGAAATTGGAGGAAGATGAAGTGAGTGGGGTAACTAATGTAAATAAATCTAATTTAAGTACTGATGATATGTTAAGATTAATACTTACCGAAATGAAATCCGTGAAGAGTGAGATTAAAGACACACGCCAGCAAGTATCAAAAACTGATAATGCGATCGCTGAAGTTAAAATTCATTTGAAGAAAGAGTTTGATGCAGTCAGGAGTGAAATGCACCAGATATGTACAAAATTCAGAGAGGAATGTCGGATTGAAACAGAGAAAATCGCTGATTCTTTGAGAGAAGAATTTAAAATGACTAAAGAAAAGACAGAAAATAACGAACAACGCATATGTGCACTGGAAGAAAACGCAACATCTATCATGAAGGACAATGACAAAATAAAAACTAGTGTAGTGGATCTACAGAATGAGATCACTTTATGCAAACGCAATATGGATACTAATACCCGGTACATCACGAAGTTAGAAGATGAAATGACAACTCGAATAACTGCCTTAGAAGAGAAGGTAGTCGAATTACATCAGACAGATACTAAAGCTAGACAATTGACAAATATAACCGGACATGGAGAAGGAAATAAGGAGTTGCTAAATTTAACATCACCCGAAAACTCGGAGCATACACAACTAAATATAAGGAATATACAAAATACCGAACGATCAGACAGGCAAACGATAGGAAGTGCGAACAGAATGCCTAGTAATATTAGCTTCAGAGATTTACGGGATTTCCCAAGGTTTAATGGCCAGAATAATAATAACGGTTATGCCAAAAATTTCTTAGATGAATTATTACAGACTATAGAATTATTCTCTCTAACGGATAAAGAAAAACTGGTAGTGGCTCAGCGTTGTCTAACAAAGAACGCAATTGCATGGTTTAGGAACGTGAAATCAGAAATTAAAACTTTTGATGATTTTGTACACCTTTTCAGAAAGAAATATCTAAATCAAAGTTTGGAAAGAGCCCAGAAGCGTCAGTTACAGTATATACGATATGACAGTACGAAAAATGGTAATCTCGTTGATTTTATTTGGATGATTGTTAACAACTATAGAAATATTGTAGAAGAGCCGGACGAAGAGGAGTTGATGGAAATTATTCTGAATGCGATTCCGTACCAAGACGCTAAAATACTACGGGCTACTCCTAGTCCGAACTCGGATGATTTAATTACTAGAATCACTAATATGCAAGATGGAAATAGACAACCGATGAATAAATCCTGGGATCGAGATGACAAAACCAAGTCAATTGCGCGAAATCCGAGGGTGAATTTTCTAAAACGTTTGAAAACAGATTTCGCAATGCAGTCAGAAGATGATGCAAATCCATGTAATCGCCTGGTTCCTAATAGAAGAAACTATAATTACAATAACAATATGAAGTGGAATCAATCATGGAACAATAGACGTGGTAGCACATGGAATCGGAACTGTAGTAGAGGGTACAGTAATCGATATGTCCGGAATATAAGTACGAATTCTGTAGAAACCATGACAGACCCAACTCCAGAACTTAGTACTATTGTTAATACAGTAGTCGCCACGGATAACCGCCGAGAAATCTAAATCTGCTGTCCGATGAAAAGGTCCGTATGTGATAACCAAACTACTTCGAAATTGTGCAGTCTTAAACACTTTAGATGGAAAGTCTATAGGTACGCACAATTTTCGGAATCTGAAGTTCTATAATTGTACAGAGAAAGAAAGGACCAGATTGATGACTAAATACAAGTCACCTGAAGTAACTTCGAATAATTAACGATAATAACTTGATGGTATATTACTGAAACTTCACTATTCCTTTTGTTTTCATCCATGGACTGAGTTCATTGTTAGTATACAATTATAAAATTTTAAACTAAGTTTAAAATTTTAAATTAAACCAGCGGCCGGCTGTAGTGCTCCACTACGTGCGTTACAACAGTTAATTATATGGATTGATGTGCAAACCGCAGGTCATTTTAATGTTATGAAAGTTAGTTTTAAAACAGTTGAGAAATTTATATTGTTTAATTAATTTTATCAGTAGTACCCAGATTATATATCTGTACTTAAGTTAATTTGAAAACATCATTGTAAATAGACCATGAACACTCTTGAAGAAACTTATTCTCGGAAGTGAAAAAAAAGAAATTATTATTCTGTTATAAATTAAATACGTATTGTAGTTTGGAATTATCAAACTTCAACATAATTTATAAAATTTGTGCAGACAAAGGAGAATTCTATTATTGGAGAAATTCTATCTTCAGTGTGAAGTGAACCAGATAACATTGCCTGAGTAAGAATTAAGTATTTTTTGTAATAGAAAGATATGACAAACAAAATGATAGCTTAATTTGTTTTAGGCTTGAGGGTCCTATTCCCTCAACACCACCGAAGCCTTCAGACATGATTTAATCTTCATATGGACAAGTCTGTCAAAATTATCAGTACTAAATATGCAATAATAGTTGACAAAATTTCCGTATTTCGATGATTATTGCAGTATGTATTTTGAAATGATGGTAAGTTTTCTGATTATCATTAAATACATCTTTCTTTTACCTGGATTTTTGCAATGTATATCAGGTCAAGAAATATTGGATGTGCTGCGGTGATTCATGGGTATCGAAGCGAATATATATATCTATCGAGGAATTTCATAGTTATTCTGCAGTTTTCCTTAAGGCTATCTAAATAGAACACAAATATGTCTTCTTCGAATTTTAAAAAAATGTATTACAGGTGAAGTTAAATAGTACATAGTAAATATGAAATACGAATTAATTACTTGGATATGACCGCAGAGGCATATCGCATCATGTATGAGTAGTAGATATTTACTGTATTTTGTGTTTCGTGAAAATCATGTTTATCAACTTAGGTAGAATAGGAACTGATTTACCAACGATGTGTATTATTGTTCTGCCATCGTATTTTTTGTTCGCTATCGACTTTAACAGCCCACTTGGATCAGCAATGATAAACTTATCATCGCGCTTCTCTTACTAATAATATCTACCATCCTACTTCAACTACTGCTGCTGATGTTATGTACCGTATCATGTTATGAAATTTTATACAAAACTGAGATTCGTCATAGAAGATATCTATCGAAGACGTTGATAACCAAGAAAACTATCAGAAGTCTGATTATTTTCATGTTCTTTTCCTTTTGTATCTGCTACTTGTATTACTATTAGTTTGTTAATAATATAATATCAATCATATTCTAAATTCTGGTAATTTTCTATTAAGATTATTGTTAATAATTTGTTAATAACGTATCATGCTGCCCTCTGGATGATGGCTCCAGTATGTCGTCTTTAAGTCCCAATCCAACGTGTCACACTCGATATCAACGAATCCGGAATGAAATAATCTACAGATGCGTGTTCTTACGATCCCTGTCAAATATAAGTTTTTCCGTTGCGCAATACTACTTATTTCGAAAGACAGGAGCTACGTACAGTGTGATGAACAGTGCTATTACAAGTGTACTTATGTTTTTGCCCCCTGGACTTATTTAAATAACAAAATATACCGTACGTTAATATGTGCTGTTTTGAAGTTAAGGCCATTCCTTTGCACCCAGTGTTGCTACACTTGGTACAATTGTACCAAATTCAGCCCTTTTTATCATTCATTGGCCCGTTGGTACCACTCTGGCATTTTCAGCCCCTTTTGTGAAAAAGTTGGTACAATTCTACCCAATTCAGCACCATTTAACAAATACTTGTCACATTTTCTACAGTATCAGTAAGATTTTGCTACATCTCGCGTTACTTATACTGTGTTTTGGACTCTTAAAAAATACTGTTGAACTTGCATTCTGTGGCGTTGCAGCACTTAACACTAGGAACTTTGTGTGGGAAATTCGTAATTCGAACAATATTGGGATAGAAATCACGCTAGATGGGCGCATCTGCACCACGCATGAAGGAGACGAGAAGGAAACAGTGTGGTGGAAATATATTCTTCAAATCTTAAATAAAAAAAAAATAGAACTACACAAACACGTTGAATTAAGTGTTGAATATTCTGAAGAAGACAAGCGTGTGCTCAAGTAAGTCTACAATTTGGCATTGCAAAGATTCTACACTAAAAATAATAGCACGAAAAATACATTGACATAATTGATGGCTTAGCGGGCTAAGTTGTTTACTAGTGACGCGACGCCATATTGACGAATATAAAGATACCCGAACATTTCTGCATTTTATAGATCTATATCGACACGTTGATTTGTACTCTTGGAAGAGGCGGAGGGGGGGATTGTTCTAGAACATTATCTCTTTCAGTTTCATGTTATAGAGCCGTGTATTGCCCTGTTATAAAATTCAGCCCTTTTTTGTTTCAATTTGGTACTATTTTTCAGCCCACTTCAGAGCTAGGACTGTGGCAACACTGTTTGCGCCACAACCCAGTAGGCACGCGACCTGTGCGGTCCATGGGTGACTGATGATTGGTTGATATGAAAGTAGAGGGCAATGTACTGTCTTATTGTAGTAATTTCATTGATAATCAACGTCATTTTTGTGTTTACCAGAGTGATTAATTTTAATAGAAACTTCATTAAAAAAAGACTCGATTATGTTGAAATTCAAAACATGGTAGCGACCCCTTAAACATTTTTTTTTAAATCTGAAAATTTTATGTAAGTATTTTTTCTAAATAGTAAATCAAAATAAGAGGTAAATTTGCCCAGGGAAATTGTAAAAATTAGTTTATAAAGGACATCCCAATAGTACATAATATAGCATTTAAAACAACAGTTATTTGCCCACAAATTCATCATAATAAGAGCTGAGTTCGATCGGATAGATCTGCTTCTCTTGTTCGGTTGTAAAAGTAAAATACAATTACAAATGAAAGTAACTACAAACGATGTTATTAAATCATTTAATTTACTGTATCATTAACAGTAAGCTAGGCGTACCTTAAAATGTAATTTCTCGTATTACTTCCACGATATTCTGTGTCTGCAGCATCGAAAATTTTTCTTGGATCCAAATATCGTTCGGTTAATTTTCTACGAAGATTAATCAGGTGCTATATCCAAAACTGCATTAACAGTAACAAATTTCAGTGGCGCTAAGTAACCACAAAACCTACATGTCCATTCCTATCAACTAACACCTTTAGGCTGCGGGTGTAGAAGACACATCATCAGTCGATCAACCATAGGAAATACTGATCGAAGCAAGACTACACTTGTGGAAAAGATGACATTTTCTACAAATAATATACAATTACATGCCCAGCACTGTGCCTCCGTTTAACAGTATGAGCAATATTACGTACAGGAAGATCATCCCTTTCAAGTTAATCAAAACGGTTGCAGTGTAAAGAATCGCCTGGGTCCTCCACAAATTAAATTGTAGTACAAATAAGGTGTTTTAGAAGTTCAAACACAAATGGATTACGGATAGATGCCTGATGCCCCACTTCCAGAGAAAAAAAAATGGATTCGTATCTATGATTATCCTCCCGGGCGCAATTATCTGCTTTCTAGTCATATAGCCAAAAATTGTAGATCACACTCAACCTATTTGCTGACGCAAGATTATTTAAAAAATTAAATTATCCTGTTCTTTCTATTATGCTCCGGTCAAGAACATGTGTGAAACGAATAGGTTTCAAAGAGGTACAGACGTAAAGAAAGTTCCTACTTTATTCCGAATCATCATTCAGAACATCAATGAATCAGGAATAATGGATGGAATAAGTATGTGGTAGGCAATGATAGAACCTCGAGAAAATATACCGATACGACGCTGTCCAATACAAATTCACGTGGTTCGTTCAGGAATCGAACCAGGGATGTCCTGGATTAGAGGTATTCTCTGTATTACTGAACATCTGTATTTCATGTTGGATATTCTGAACTTAATTTTAACTTATTTAAATTAAATTTTCCCACCTTGCGTTTGCACATTTCATTAGCAGCAGCATTTTATGTCTACTAATGATAACTGTAAGACTTATAGCCATACATTTAATTTGTGTAACTAACTTTTATGGTTGATTTTTGAGGTAGAATCCAATTCTGGACTCCTAGAGCTATTTTACTTCTTATTTCTTTCCGGAATTCCATTAAACTTCCTTCTATCTCTTTTGAGTTTCCTTGATGGTTCTCTGAAAGTCTACTCTTTTCACATTGGTTGTCCCTATATTACATTCGTCTGTGTTTTCTGCTTACAAATCGCATTCTTCTGTTTGCTAAATGCACTATTTTGTATAACTTCTTCCTTGTTCTGAATGAATATAGTCATATCAGTGCAAAACACGCAAACACTGTAACTCTTATTTTCCTTTGAAAGTTTGTTCCGTAAACTCTGAACCTCTGGAAAGTGTTCTGAAAAGCATTGCCCCTTTGGTCGTTCTCGAATGCCTTTTAGGTCTCACTGAAAATTCAAAAATGCTTACTTATTTCATCTATATTTTTGTAATATCCATGTTTCTGCTGAGAACATGGAATACTTCACACCGAAAAATTTCATAAGTTTCCCATTATTCTTCTATCCAAACACCATACACAATATGTGTTTCATATTCTTCAAAACTTATTTCACCATTCCTGTATATATATATATATATATATATATATATATATATATATATATATATATATATATATATATATATATATATATATATATATATATATATATATATATATATATATATATATATATATATATATATAGGTTGGGGCAAAAGTCAGCTTACAATTCTGATACAGAAAAGATTGTTCGGTTAAGGATCCACATTCTCATGGATTATTTATAAAGCTTGAGGCAATTTAATAGATGCAAGTGGCCTCCGCGTTCGCAATATTGAATCGTCCATCAAACTTAAATTAAATTAAATTCACTCCTGCAAAATGAAGAAAATTGTGATTAATTATAGATTAAAGGAATAAGAAATTAATACAGACCATAATTTATTATAGAATTTCCATGGCATTTAAAGACCGAAGTTTTTTTCGGATGTTATATGATTGAGTATGAATTTTCAACAATGACTAAACTTCACATGAACCTAGAATTTAAAGCAGACCTACAACCTTTTCTGATGGCATCCGATATCTAATAGGGTGGGCAGAAAGAAATTAATTTTTTTCTCAAGACGTAATACGCGGAAAAGTTGCGAAATGGGGAGACTAAAAAATACTTAAAAAACGAAATAAATCGATTTACATCTTCCTGTCGCGTGTGTTCTCTAACATTTGCTGAAATTTGGAAACATTCACGGTTTTACGATACTTTTTTAACTTACTTAATTTGTCAACGTTTAAATGCAGTAAACATATACATTATTCGGCGATAAACAAAGCCACGTGAAACTAAATCTCGCTGATTTGCTGTTGTCCTACCGACGCTTGTACTCCTCCGCAAAATAGTTCATGTGATTGCATTATTAATTTTACTACGAAGCTTCATATAAAACTGCTATGTTATTATAAATGACAAAAATATAATACGGATTATCTAATAATACTGCAATCGAGTGTGGCTAATGAAACAATAGAAATAAACACTAAGCATGCGCAGTAATTATGGCGCCAACTCAACTGTGGACGGGTGTTCTGCTTTTAAAGTCTGAAAAATGACTGGCATGAATCCCAGTTCCGCGAGTGTTGTGGTGAAACACCAAGAAGGCAAACCCTTACTCACTAAGCAACAATTGTGTACGAGCGAAATTCAAATACTTTTTTTTAATCTTTCGAGTTTCTTTTCTTTCTTTTCTGCTGCTGCTGTAAGTATCTGGACAACACGAGACAGTATTGTCAAAATGCACGTGTATAATTTGTTCCTCCCCGTGGGGAGTGGGAGTGATACATAACTAGCCAATCGTATTTGTAACAAGCGGAAGGATACAAATATTTTGTTTATTGGAGTTTAGAGCTTATAGTCCAATCTTACTAAACCGCTAACGTTTCAGAGGAAAGAATTGTCCAACTCAGTGAAGGTATTCCGCTCGGGCATCGACTGTCAATTCTAAGAAATTCAGACGCTCGTTGTAACTCGATCGGGTCAATGACCATGGTGGTGCACCCACACATGAATCAGGTTTCAAAGTACCTTCAGCTAGGAATGAGTGACAACGGAGCTTTCAATTGTTCAATATGAGTTTCTTGGACTTACGGCTCTTCAAACACTTTAGTTTTGTCAATAAAGAGTCTGTTTGTAAATATTACTAATGATGCACAATAATTCGTTTTTAAACCATTAAACTTGTATTAAATAAAGGAAACCTAAAAAACTGTGGTCTATCTTTATTTCTAAATTATGTTTAAAATTTTCATTGAATTCGAAGGCAATGCGCGACCTAAAGATGTTGATGGATATAAATAATATTTAAACATTATTTTCTGTGATTTTCGTATATAAGAATTAGGGCTATTACATTTGCGAAGAGACTAATTTAAAAATGTTAAAAATTATTCCAAAGACGTGATTTTTTTTCAAATGTCGATAAATTTTAGAGTATACGTATCACCGGAAGATATAAACTGATTTTAATTATATTTTCAATTCTCTTTACTCCCCTCAATTGGCGATTTTTCTGACTATTACAGCTTGAAAAAATGATTTGTTTCGGCCCACTTTAATCTCTAAGTCGCGGTCACTAGCATAGAACGCCTCCTTTCTAACCAACCTTCCACATGACAGATTAATATAATTTATACACTATTAAAATATAACGTTACGTGTCTTGTATTAGCTTCAAGAATTACAAACCCGGAAATTCATCACAGCAAAGGACCTTACGAATATGCATAACGGTAGAAACACCAAAAGTATCAGCTTTAGTTTCTTAGTGTATAGCACTGTTAAAAATCAGGTAAGGCTTCCATGTCGCAAACTAAAAGTCGAATTATGTACAAATGGCTCCGAGAGAGACATATAAACAAAGGAATTCAGATAACTACAAAACGTCATTACCAGTCAGGGAACGTCGTACGAATAATAGTCTCAGATGCGATGCGACGGGCAAGTTTCAAAGACTGCTTCTAAGAGATATTTAGGTAAACCAAGAATAGTGTAGAAGGATATCGTTAAGTACTACATTAGAAATGTTTCTAACATAAATCTAGAATGGGTTAGTCTCTCATTGTTCATCTAGAGTCTACTCAGTGTAGCGTACGTACCTCTGGTGCAAGCTGTCGAATTTCGAACAGAATATTAACGAATTACGACGTTTGGAATCCACCTTGATCTGCAGATCCATGTCCGATATGACCTCGGTACTAAACAGAGACGCTGAACTTCAACAGATATTAAGAGAATAGATTATCTTAATATAAGACAAAATTCAGTGCTACAGTCTCGTGTCTGCACCAATGACCTTTTATATTCTTGAAGCCATAGTGTGATACATATAATTTGTTATAATTTGAATTAAAATTGGAGATCCCATAACAGTGTTTAGACCTTATAATTTCTTCATAATTTTTGTACTTGCTATCAAATTTATATTCAGCAAGGAACAGTAATTAAGATTTATTCCAGGTGAAATAGTGCGGTGCAGACTTTCGCAACACCTCTGCATGTCTTTTTCTACCCACATGCAAAAAAGAAAACACATAAAAATACGAACAATACTTTTCTTTCTATTATGGAACGACTATGAAATTATGTTGATTGGCGATATTTTTTTTTAATTTTCTTCTAAAGATAATTCCTTTGCAGAAGATCTTACAAGAGAGGGTCACGAAGTGGCTCCGCTGAGATCCGAACGAAACCATTGTGTTTGCATTTGATAATTTATAACTAGACAAATCTCAAAGTTATATGTGCCACCGGGCGGAATGTCGTGAGTTACAACATATTTTGTAATGTAAAAACTACAAAGCTGGCAGAATAGTTTGAACAGGGTTATTTGTTCGGAAAAGGTTGAGTAAATGGAAAGCTCGGTGAACACTTATGACATCATTTTCAAAGACACACTTTCTGGGATAAAAAGAAGTCCCCAGGATCCCCCGCAGTATCCCTGACGGGATCCAACTCACAATTTTCAAATAGCAAGGAGGGTTAAGTAAAACATCGTTTGAAAGTTATTGTAAAATAAAAGAAAATGGGGCAAGTCTCGACTCTCTACGATAATCCGGTGCAGAATGGCGGCGGGTCAAAATGCAAACAAAAACTTCATTGAAAAGTCCATGGTCATTCCTATAAATCGAAAACGATTAAACAAATGTGAAAAAAGGAAAGGAAATGTGGCATTATCAAAATGCAAAGATTTAAGTTAAAACGTCTTGTCCGAGGGCCCCCATAAGGTCCCAGGTGGGGTTCATCTAAAAAGTTTCAAAATACAAGAGGGTTTAAGTAGCACATCGTTTGAAAGATATACAATGAAAGAAGCTTGACATACGTTCGATACATAGTACGGCATTTCGAACTCGAGATGCCGCGTTTTTAAAAATTTCCAATCTTTTCGTCATCTACTGATCAACATTTATGTCAAATTTGTTTTTCCCAGCTTCAGCAGTTTGGTATGTTATTCTTTTCGATATAGGTTTTAAGCGGCCAACTTGAGTTCAAGGAGGCCATAAATTTTCAATTAAGCTTTTGTTCACATTTTAACACGCCGCCATTTTACACAGAGCTGTTATAGAAAGTCGCGACTTACTCCACTTTCTTTCATTTAACAACAGCTTTCAAACGATGTGCTACTTAACCCCCTTGTGGCTTTTGCATCATAAAATATGTTTTACTCACGATATCCTGCCCTGTGGCACGTATAACTTTGGGGTTCGTCTAGTTATAACGTATGAAATGCAAACATAATTGTCTCGTTAGGATCTCACGGAGCAACTTCGTGTGCTTTTAGAAGACATTAAAAATCTCGCGACACACCTGACATGTATTCACGACAAATCAATGTGTCGCGACACAGCGGTTGAGGAAAGCTGATCTAAACTGTAAGATTTTTGTTTAGTTTTTTACTTCAAGATAATACTCCTAAGCTAAAGCAGACGATGATTATGATGATGATGAATGAAGTAATGGATGAAGAAAGTGACAGAGAACGGAGAACCCAAGCGCAAATTTTTTGTCTACCACAAAGTTTTTTGGCGCGGGCTAGAAAGGAAACACATGGTGTGACGTATGAGACAGGTAAACTCTTTCAATTGAACTACCGCGTCCCCTTAATACCTTCGGTTGATTTTCCATGAAGGTCTGTAAACCTGCCAATTACACCGGATTCGTACTCTACGGGGTTAAGACCAAGTTAATAATGAAGTTCGTCCGTAGTAAACGTGGTGCTGCTTAAAATTAGGGTGTTTCGAAACAACCCCGACAACGTTTGGGAGGTGATTCTTGACATAGAGGTAAGACGAAAAGTATATACCAACCTTGGTGCACACATGGTTCCTTTCGGAGCCATAGGCTGTCGAAAACATGAAAAATGAAATTCAAAGGTCATAGCTCCAAGACTATGAAATTTACAGTAGTCTGGTCAAGACTTAAGTTAGGAACTAATATGTTCACTACTCAAAAATACATGTTTCAGAATCCTTAGGTACTTACGCAACAATTTTTATAGAGGAGTTTGGTTATGGGCATATAATTTGAAGTAGTCACCAACTACCTCTATAAAAAATTGTTGCGGAAGTAGCGCAGGATTCTGAAACATGGATATGTGGATAGGCCATATAATAGTTCCTAAGTGAAATATTGACTCGACTACAATAGGTCCCATTGATTCGTCTCTTATAAAAATTATTGATATTGTTACTCTTATATGTAAGAATATTAAAGAATATTCAGAGGATATTACTTATGAATAGAATATATGCATACTGAATATTACTATTAATATTGAGAATATATCTGTATACTGATATGCAGTGAAAGGATTGCTAGATTGTTAACTAACAAGTTTTATTGCGTCAAACGACAACAACACAATATAACATTCTGCGTGCAGTTATTTCAAGGCACAAGTAAAGGGGAATATTTATTCCTATTAGTAAGATAGGTGCCATTAGCTTATGCAGATAATTATTCACACAACTAAGGCAATAAACACAACATTATAATGGGAGCGTAACAAATTAATGAAATCGAAACAAATCTAATTAATCTAACATTCGATAGTAATAGTGGTATATCTGATCGATCTAGCCGTCTCTGGAAACCTACCAACAATCTGAGATAGCGCAAGTCATCATAACAAAATCAAGAAGGAAATGGAAAGATAACTTACTGGCTACGAGAGTGTGCTGCCATTGTTGTTCTTCGAGAAGCCAATCCAAAATTCAGCTATCCAAATCATAACTTGTTATTGAGAATGAGGCTTTATATACTGTTTTGGCAAGACACTTTCTCTTTCACCAGAAGTTGTTTACATTCTTTTACAAGGCTGATGCAAACCTCTGACGTATTAAAGAATATTGCTATTACTTTTGCTTTTATACTTTAAAATGAGACTTTAAAAGTTTTAAATATACTCAAATAATATCAATAAATTTTCATTAAACAACACGCCATAATATTGGAAATATGGACCTTTAAAGTTCTTTTATTCACGTTTTCTGCAGTCTATAACTCCGAAAGGAAGCATTTGTGCACCCAGGTTAGTCTATACTTCTTGTCTTATTTTGATGTCAGGAATCACCTCCCAAACTTTGTCGGTGTTGTTTTGAAGCACCCTGTATATATGTGATGATTTTATTTACGTAGATCTTGGACTGTATTTACTCCTCTAACTTAATATCTACTAAGAGGTAGAATAAATTATACAAACAACTAAAACAAAAAAAAGAAAAGAAAAAAGTGAGAACGTAATGTAATAAGAACAGAACTCCTTGTATATATTAGAAACTGCCAGAAACGAATATAGATTATAAATGTTTATGTTCAATACAGATCTCTAGCAAAACACGCGTTACCTCACCCTTGAAGGAAAGAAATAAAAGAAAGAACTCGTCCAGAAAGTTTAGAGAACTAAAGGACGCGTGCGCGTCAGCAGATAACAGGTTGGGAAGGGGGAATGTGATCTCCGCTCGGAGGTAACAAACCGACCGGACGTGTGTCTCTTGAATCACTGCGGTTCATGTCCTGCGGCGGGTGGTTCGTTCAGTTTAGCGCGCGCACCGTTCTCCGCTTTCGGTACTAATATTGACATGTGTTGAACACGCTTCTAAGGCATACATTTTACCCAAGCGGTTCAGACCCAAAACAAGAGAATCAAGATTACCGGTTGAATATCGTAACTCGTTCCGTTCTGATACGCTTCATAAACTGCACGTTTATCGAAATCTACTTCTTAAGTTGATTTTTTTTAGTTTTCTTAACCTTTCGCGCGCTCAAAATTGAAGTCTTCCTGGCGGTACTAAACGATAAATATTACTCCATAAAGTTTGTTGAAGCGGAAATGCAACCAATGGTCTACCTTCGCTATGCTCCCACACGTTAAACAGAATATACTAATATCCTTTAAAGTTATCTAAACACAAAGACAGCAAGTAAACAGTGAACGTAGCGGAAATTAATTCATAAGGTACGTAAATCTTTAATCATAAGAATAATTCAAATATTTACTCTAATACATTAACTTGATTTTGTGTTTGTTTGTGCATGAACTGGAAGACTATTTTCTTTTTCAATAAGATTGGGTCTAATCTCTGCAAATGCCCTGCATTTATTGAGTACTCATAATTGGGTAGGTTAATTAGTTTGGAGTATAGCTTCCGTTTCAGCAGCGAGACTATAAGAAACGGGTACATACAAGTTAACATGCGATCCGAACCACATAAGCTGTCAGCGAGAATTAAACCCGGATCTCCTCCACTGAAGACTAATGCAATTACCCTATGGCTACGAGTGACTTCTAACGGGCAGACCGAGACAGCTGAAAGATGAAAGTGAGCGTTTGTGACAGAAAAAAAAAATGAAATTAAGTCTTTGAGTTTTACCTCCATCGATTATGCCAAGTAGTGTAAAAGAGACGGTGATTATGAGAAATGAATGCAATGGTGGAATGAATAAAGTAGGAGGAAACGGGAGAACCCCAAGAAAACCCACGAACACGGAGTTTGTCTACTACAAAGTCCAGTTGCCGAGAGCTGGGATCGAACCATGAACCTGACGCACGGATGGTGAACGCTCTACCACTGATCCATCGCAGCTCCTGTTCAGGAAAGTATTGGTGAAATAAAATTAGTGGAGAAAAGGAACAATAACCGTGATAAACCCAACAAAAATGATTTGATAAATGAATCATAAAGTTACCTACAATTAACTCAGTTATCCGTTGCAAAGTAATCACCAAGTTACTGTGTTTCCTGTTCTGTTCCGCACTGAGGCGATATGAACATGTGTGAAATTGGACTCATAGATAGTCTCAAATGAGCATCAAATTAAGTTTCCCTCCCTCAAAACAAAGTATACGCTAACCAGTTTGCCACGAAGATGTTCAAGTTTTATGGTTTATCCTAGCGGTTCTCAACCTAATTTCTATCACGACCCCATTTTATCAGATCCTCTTGGCAGCTACCCCCTTATAATTTTTGATTTGTAATGAGCTTGTATGGGATTTTTACTATACCTATTACGGAGATTTCACGATATCTCTCTCTTTCTATAATACTAGAATTAATTTCTTGTATATAGTGAGTACAGTAACTTTCCTAAAAGCGAATGGATTAAAACTAAATTCGGTCAGTTCATTCCTATTACAAATATCGAATCCGATCCGTCATAATGTTTCAAAATGAAGGCCGTTTAAAAATTTTAATGGTTCATTACTCCATTAATTTTGGTTCAAATGATAAAAAATAAAGTGATTTCTTAATTTGATTTTAAAACTCTGATAATTGTTTAAAATGTTATTGAGTTGTTTCATTTTCAAGAGACTGCCACGTTGAGTTACCTCACTAGTGAAAAAACAACATGGTCAGGTATGTCGTTAGTAGGGCTCGGAAGTTGAAGACCTAAATATTGCCTAAAAAGGACCTATAAAAAGACCTAAAAATATCTAAAATTGGACCTAAAAACTGGAAAAAGGACGTAAAAATAAGACCCAATTTAATTCGTATTACGTATTTAATGAATATAATGCTAAAAAATGCAAGCTTCTTGTAGGTTCTTCCACAAACTGAAGTACAAACTAAAATAAGAAAACTCCCCCCTCCCTTGGTGGAGGACATTGTTACGCCTCCTTATCTGACTTGTGATTGTTGCAGATCTGGTCTTATCAGTCCAGTCGTTGAAGAATGTCTTATCTTTTGAATTTTCTTTACTAAAGAAAAGATGTTTAAGAGGTGGTCTTGATTGCCGAAATATGAACTGCAAAAAAAAGAAGACGTTAAGATCTATGAAAACCTTTTAAAAAGAGCGATAAGCAGAAAAATGCCGAAAAAGGCAAAAAAGGATAAATAAAATCTACCATTTTCTGGCCTACAATGACCCAAAATGAACAAATATTATGTTACGCCTCGTCTTCGGGCACTCGTAAAAAAGAGGATTTTTCCTCAACTTCTGGGCCCTAGTCATTACCTTTCAATTTTACTTGTATTTCAATATGCAGTTCACATTAGTTTCATATCCTAGGCCTACCTCTTCCATTTAAATTGATTCTAAAACAACTCTGCACTTGTTGAACGTTGAAAATGTTTACACTTATTTTTTTGTTCTTAACAGTATGTATAAAATTAAAAATATGCATATCAGAAGAAAATTCAAAATATTTAAAAATATTTTCTTTTATTAGATTGTAATTATATTTAGTCGGTCTATTTCTTTCGCTTATCTTCGCGACCACCTGGTTGAGAAACCCTGCTCTAACGGAACATAAATAATAGTAGCGTCATATCAAATAGTTTTTTTTCTAAGTTTACTCTAACACTTCGTTTCACCGAATAATTGAAAAACCGTAAATTATTTCAAAAATATAGGAAGTGAGTCAGGTACTATTCTAGAAGACACTTTAAATAAATTGCAAAACTATTTTTAGAAATATGGGTTTGTAGTTTATAACGTCTTCATTGTTAAAAACTCGTGTTTGTTCAATATCCGAAAGACCTTGTAAATAATTATTAGGTTATGCAAACGCATTTTACGTATGTTACCTGGGCCATTTCCTAATTTTTTGACGTTTCTATCTGCACTGAGTTATTGACTACAATTCAAAACGTGGGGGTATCCTTAGCAAAAAGCCTTAATCCTTCTGTACAACCTTGGCGTCCTTTCGGGACCCCAGTGATATTTAATGTAGTATGCCTCTAAAATGAACGTGGGTATCTAAAAGTTTGTTCTTTTATTTTCTCCCCAGTGTATGTTTAATGTATTAAACGCAAAATATCGTTTGCTATTGCTCTGCATTTAGAAATGATTGTTTACTACTGGGGTCGTAAAAGGACTCCAACGTAATACTCATGTAAGTAATCGATTATTTCTTTGTTTTTTTTTGTTTGTTTGTTTGTTTCCCCTCACGAAATGAACAAGATTAGTAGTTTACATAACATTCAATAGGTGACAGAGAAACTTATGTATATATTCCCGAAAATTACTTCATTATCAAGGTTGTGAAGAAAGAAAAAAAGTTTTGTTACAATACATTACCTTGTTCTTGAGCTTGTGTTTTGCTTTCTTAAGTTACACTTTGAAGTAATATTTATCTCAAAAGCAGATTACATTTTAGATCAGCTTCGAATTGTTTCTATTAACAACCCGAACAAGGTGACATGACTATTTATTGAACCTGTTATCTGGTGACACGGTCGTGAAGTATTTTTTTTTCTTTTTGTTTTGGATAATCATGATGTTAGTGATGTCTTAGGTCATAGTCTGAGTTGGAGTTCAAAGCCATAAAATATTATTTTGAAATGTGTCTGTATAAAAGTTTTGTACGGTATACCAATCATTATTTATTTTTAATTGGGGTCTCAAAGGGATTCCACGATAATTCCTATGCTATATTTTCAGGGTAATATACAAGGGTTTAAAAAATGGCACTTGTCACTTCGAATTTTGTAGTACCAAATAAACTTGTTCCTTTTATATACTACAAACACGCACATGTTCACTGTGCAAAAGTGGTAGGAGGTAAAGCTCTGCAACTTGGTGTAACTTTAGACGGAGGACATAAGTTTTATTTCACCATAGAAACATGTCACTTGTACTAAAAATTGAAAAGATATAGGGTCAAAGGTCAAATTTCGATCTTGTCCTTATTGGACTGCAATGGTAAATTCTGAAAGAGGCTGAAAAAGCGTAAATCGAAGTGATAACAAAGAAAAAGCTGTATAGTATGATTCTACGTAGCAAGCCGACCAAATATGCGTCAATCAAGTGTCAGGGTCAGAGGTCACGGTCAGATCAAGGTCATAAGCTACCTTGAGAACCCATTTGACATGATGAGATACGTACATTGCGTTGTTTTCAGTGTATTCAAATGAGTTCTCAAGCTGGCCTATGACCTTGATCTGACCGTGACCTCTGACCTCTGACTTCTGGCCATATCGAAACAAGGCAAAAGAAATTTTGTTGTCTAAACCTGGCGTTAGGTGAGTTTAGTAGCCGCAGCGCGCTTCCTCTGTCGGTTGACTCGCTATATTAAAAGTTCGGTTTCTTTTTGAACACACCTCATAAGAATGGAAAGTGTTATAGAACGGCTATATCCTTCGCTTCGTCTGTCTGTCGACATTTATCAGCAACAAGGTTTAAAAGTAACTAATAAATATTTTAATATGCATTCAGCGTCCCAAGGATAGCTTTCACCACATTTCCTTAATCCTCTTTTTAGACTGAAAATAGTAAAAATTAACTGTTTTGACTTTAACGTTCATCAGCATAGAATACAAACGGTTATTTATAGCGAGAACTTTTTTTTGAATGAATTCACTGTACTAAGAGAAGGTTTCACGTTCACGTTTATCCTAATACTAAAACCGGAAATGGTAGAATTGTTTTAACATTTCCAGCTTTAATCTTGGTCTCCATAGGTGAAATGTATAAGGAATAGCGAGATATGACTTCTAGATTTAAAAAAAAAATGAAATGAAATCTTTAAGTTTTATGTCCCACGTTTATGCCGTGTAGGCTAAAGGAGACGGTGATGATGAGAAATGAATGAAATGGTAAAATGAACAAAGTGGGAGAAACAAGAGAACTCCGAGGAAATCCATGCACACGGTGTTTGTCCACCACAAAGTTCACTTGGCGCGAGCTGAGATCGAACCAGGGAGTCCAAGCATCAGAACTGAACGCTCTACCACTGGGTCACCGTGGACCCGTTTCACAATTTGAATAGAAATTCGCTTGCTTTTTCTTTTTGACAGACTTCTTGTAAAAACCCTGTTCTTGCGTGTACAGCTACGTTGTTACGAAGTGTTTCACCTTCTCGTCTGAAGCGAAGCGACAGCCTCCTGTTTGCTCCTTCAAGTGCGAGAACAAGTGAAAGTCGCTTGGAGTGAAGTTCGAGCTGTAGGAAATGTGTTCATGTCTGTGCTGGATCGGCCACTGCACATCTCTGGTGGGTGACGTTTTATCTAGTAGCTGCAAACTTTCGATACCATTGTGCGACATGCGGACAAGACATAACAGACTCTCCTTAAACCCCTACTAGCTGCTGTTGAATTTCAGCCGCAGTTACATGTTTCGCCCACAGAAACCGAACAACTGAGCGAATTTCTTCGCGAGACCAGTTTTCAAACGTGTCGCCATTTGTGTTTACCTACAACTAGCGCCTACGTGGCGGGTTCATGAAACTCTCCACAGTTGCCAACTTAATATATTAAAATTACCGTACATTCCTTATTCCTCCATAACAGATGAAACTCCAGATATATCGGCCTTGTAACCTTAGTTTCCGATTTTCTCCCGTGAGTTTGATATCGCTCCACTGATTTTAATAATTCTTTCGTTCATTAATAGTAGATACGTTCCCGCTTGTCCCATATAAATTTCATCAGAATGTAATGTAAGTTGTTGAAGCTAGACTATGATAAACCACAATGAGTATAGTTCAAAAATTGTATTGTTCGAGTTTAACACGTATACGTTCACGCATAACGTCGAGATAGTCTCATAAATTTTGAAATTTCTTCTCTTTCTTTCATTGAAAGTGTATTCTTTCTTTGTGGTTTCACGTTAGCTCCGTAAGGATGTAACGATAGTCATCGGAGTTACATCATGAAACTCCTCAATGACTAACAGTCATTAATATTATGTTCGCTCATAACTTCGACAATTGTGCACCAATTTCGATAGATATTACATTACTTAAAAGAGATGTTTTCTTGTGGTCCAATATAAATTTCATAAGGATCTAATAATAATCTTCAGAGGAGCATCATGTAACTCTTTATTGCTCCCAATATTAAAATTATAATTAACATTTTGTGTGCAAGTTCACGCATAATTCCGAATAAGTAGACATGTATCTATTCTACCCTATCAGGCCTTGTTTCCATTTTGTACTAAAATACAATAATACACTGGGCAAGGCTATGTGAAAATATGTAACCAAACACAAAATCACGTAACAGTTTGGGCACAATACCTGTCTTCATCAGACTTCCACTCCTTCTGGCTGTTTGGGAGTTGGTCACCTCTTACATACTCCTACTATATATATATATATTCATCTTCTCTTCCTTGTCCTTCTTCTTATATAACATATATACTAGCCTTTGACTACCTGAGACTTCCGGCAACTGACCCCAGAATTTGTGCAATCTACGGCCTATTTCAGTCTTCATTTCGTTTCGTCGCACGGCAATAATACCTTTACAATATTAATCTTTACTCAAAGATGTAATCTCATTTCCCTTTAGAATACGCATTTCAATTAAAGTGAAATAGTAAAAGCTCATGTCGGTTCAAGTGCTAACTGTGTTCATAAATACATTTCAAATTATTCACCACCACTTCTTTTCCCCACGTGATGATATGTCTATTTCTTTTGAATAACTTTATATACCAAGTTTCATGTCTCTAAGGGTCTCTTTACTCTTAAGGAATTTTTAGATATGGCCCCCTTTCTATAAAAAATGCAACCCTCTCTTTTTTCTTCCCGCTTTTTTCCCCTTCTAGAAATAATAAAAAAAAAACACCGGAAGGAAGACCCACGAATCGTACCGAATTCGTCCGAAGCATCACACATGAGATAAAGCAATAGGTTAATTTATTGATTGGCGTAGAGCTTTACGAGTCGCCGCGATCACTGTAATAATGATTATTATATGACATTCAGTACACTTAGTAATCCAGTTTTTAACAATATTTTTTACGAACAACGAACAACGTAATATATAACAGTGTAATGAAATCGCTTAGGTTTCGAATAGGAATTCCTACTAAGGCAAAGACTTTTAGGAAGGCAAAAACGAAGTCGGGAAGGTAATACTAAATATGATTGTAGAAAATTTGGAGATAACAATCCAGAGCAAAGTGTTTGTGCACAGAATAGATTTGTTTCGGCAGTGATAAACTTGATTTATTTGTTGATTGACTAATTGTCGGTGTTTATCGTACATCTTCAGCATCAACTTTACACGAGACGTAGATCCACAGCTTAAGACGTAAGCCGAATGACCGTAATGCTCTCCCTTTGGGGTTTGAACCCAGAAACTCGTCCACCAAAGACATATGCGTTAATCAATAGGTAGCGGGAAAGGATGGCCTAGCTCCAGTTGAAATCCAAACTCAATTTGCGTTCCTTATTTTTATTTTATTTTCGTAAATACTGTTTTCGAAGTATTAAAGTAAAACAAATATGTTTACTTATGTATGTTCCGTTCAAAGCTGTACTTCTCCTTTAATAGCGTGGCCTGTTTCTTAACACCAGAACGCTACATCAAGCAAAAAGAGCAAATAACGACCGTGAAATTATAGAATCTCCAAGCTATTCATTTCAGTGGCAAAAATCAACTAATGAAGAACTCCATCGTCCGTTAGCCTTGAACTAGAACGATGTGGCTTCCATGCAGTGGACCAAAATAATGAAGGGGATTAGCGACATAAAGATAAACGTAACTGCCTGTGATATAGGTGTTTGCGATAAGCATAAGCATACACAAAAGACGCAAGTGGTCCATACAAAGTACAAAGGAAACTTGAAATATATCTAAGGTGAAATAGAGACGAAGAAATACTATCTCTTGCTTAGCAGCCGAAAAATTAATTACTATATATGATGAATTGGTGCTAATTATCGCATAGGGATACGCTGTTATACATATAAGTATCCACACTTACAGTAGACTGCGATAATATTAAAAGAATATATGACAAATAAGTCGTCATTAGTTGTCTCACGTTTTTGCCATTATATCATGGGCGTAAAAGAAAATATAATTATCTTTATACTTAGAAAACGTGTCGCCACGTTTGGCCTAATCCTCGTTTCGCCTAACCAATTATCTGACACTTTTATGACAGATAAATGATAAGATTTGTGCCAGCCATTTTAGGCGAAAAAAGGATCCTCGTTTGGCCTAATCCTCGTTACGCCTAAAATGGCGAACAATAAGAAAAAATCGTGGACATTCAACTAGAGGGAAATTATATGAGAGAAAATTCCCTAGTATATAAAGAATTAAGAAATGCAAAATATATAGATTAATATTATATTAACTATTTTCGAGGAGTTAGGATTACCAAATTCCTTTATGTATTTACTAGGTCCATGGATATAAACGAATATATATGAGTAGGTAAATAGCAAAACCCGTTAAATTCACATTTTAAAATTTGTGACAAATCTAGAAAAACTGTTTAAACACGTCATAATTGTAAAATAACATTAGAAACTAGAGAACATTAAGCAAATAAGAATAATGTGAGTGTTGGTCTGTCGAAAGCTCTATAATCACACAAGTCTGTGAATTGCGTTATTGAAGAAAATAGTTTGGATTTAACAGGTTTTGCGCATGTAAATGGAAATAATAGCTTTTGCATCTGGACGAGTGGCCATTTTTGTTGAGGCTCAAGATACAAAACCTATCAAAAAGAAAGGGAGTCAGAAATCAGTATTATGCGTACTAAAATATTGGGGGGGGGGATGTATTATCAACTATACATTGCACAAGATTGGCACAAATGAATATGGATACATAAATGTTACATTAATTTTGTTCTAAATTGAAAACAATGGATCCGAATATGCAAAAAATTGTATTATGTAACCTCCTCTCCATAGTCATCTACTAAATGGAAATACATATCGTCGTCGTCCTCGGGTTCATCACCATTTTCTCGGTTTTCTATTCCTCAAAAACCTCTTTGTAAAACGTGAGCTTTGAGCTGCTTTCAATCGTCAAACCCTTCATAACTACAAGTGGAGTTAATTATACCTATCCGCATACATTTCTAAACTGAATTATTATATTTTGGAAGCGTTTGTAATCTTTTATGGACTAACATAGGGCGAATATTAATTTGCCAATCATCCCAACATATGAATTTGAAATATAGCAAAACAAAATGTGCAAATGTTCAGTTTGAGCAAAACAGTGGCAGAAAGAGAATCAGAAATGATAAATAAGTGGCAAAATTTTTTAACATGTTGTACCAGAAACATGTTATAATTTTGAATGATAATTGACAGGAGACATTTTAAGAAAGAGGTTCTGCTGAAGCTGAAGAGACCGTTTAGAGAAGAACCTAATCCAACAATGTTCTGTTCAAAGTAAAGAGTTACCCTGAAATACAAAACAAATGACTTTTAACCATAGATACCATGGCTACATTTCGTTTCCAGTTTTTCATGTGTCTTGTACGTTTTCTAGACAATTTTGGTGTTGTCTGATAACAAAATTATGATCATCGCTGCTTAGAGTATCGTTTTCTTTCGATTTTGCGTGCATTTGTCTAGTAATTATTAAAGAAAAGCAAATAAGCACAGAAAAGTTTCACGAACAGTTAGGTTAAGACGTATAGTGTCTCCATTTTCAGTCCAGGGTACGCGGTGGCTCAGTAGTAGAGCGTTCACCTCCGGTGCTTGGGGTCCCTGGTTCGATCCCAGCTCGCGCCATGTGAACTTTATGGTGGACAAACACCGTTCTCGTGGGTTTTCTCGGGGTTCTCCCGTTTTCTCCCACTTTCTTCATTCCACCATTTCATTCATTTAGCCTAACCGGCATAAGCGTTGGACGTAAAACTAAAGATTTCATTTTCTTTTTTTTTTCAATTTTCAGTCCAAAAATAAAAAAAATAATGAAAGCACACACTTCAAATTCTGCCAAATAAAATTTCGAATGATTTACGAAGAGTTGCAATAAATATTCAGATTACGAAACTAATCCTATACAGTACAAAACCTCAAATTGTTTGAAATATGGAATTAACCGGATTTGATTCTGCGTTTCTCATTAGGTTGTTTGCAGGTTTGGGATTTAACAGTTTATGAAACTGAATATGGAAGAGGGATTTATCTGGTTTTGCATCTGTATTTCTCAGTTCTTCACATAGTAGGGATTTTTTTTTCGATAATTTCCCTCCAGTTTTATTCTCCAGATTTTTTTATAGTCCACCATTTTAGGCAAAACGAGGATTAGGCCAAACGAGTATCCTTATTTCGCCTAAAATGGCGGACATAAAGCTTATCTTTTATCTGTCATAAAAGTGTCAGATAATTGGTTAGGCGAAACGAGGATTAGGCCAAACGATGCAAGATCCTTAGAAAAAATCCATACTACATTTGTTTAAAAAACTAGTTATACAGGCAAACGCAGATAGTGATACTTATTAGGCCGCAAGGATAGTGCAGGAGTGACATATATTAGTGTTAGGCAGGCAAAGATAGCGCAGGTAGTGACATATATTAGTGTTAGGTAGACAGGGGTACTGTAGTTAATGACATCTATAAGTGTTACATAATTAAGGATAGCGCAGGTAGTAACATGTATTAGTGTTAGGCAGGCAAATACATCACAGATAGTAACATCTATTAGTCTTAGGCATGCATAGATAGCGCAAGTGTTGACTCTATTAGTGTTAGGCAGACAAGGGTACCACAGATAATGACATCTATTAGTGTTAGGCAGGCAAGGATAGCGCGGGTAGTAACATGTATTAGTGTTAGGCAAGCAAAAAAACTCAGACAGTGACGTCTATCAGTATTAGGCGGGCAAGGATAGCGCAGGTATTGACATCTATTAGCGTTAGGCAGATAACAATAGCGCAGGAAGTGATATCTGTTAGTGTTAGGTATACAAGGATAACGCAGGAAGTGATATCTATTAGTATTAAGCAGGTAAATATATCGCAGATTTGACATCTATTAGTATTAAGCGAGCAAAGATAGCGCGGGTTGTGATATTTACACCGTGTATTAGTGTTAGGCAGACAGGACACTGCAGTTAATGACATCTACTAGTGTTAGGCAATTAAGGATAGTACAGGTAGTAACATGTATTAGTGTTAGGCAGACAAGGACATCACAGGTAGTGACATCCATTGGTCTTGGGCAGGCATGGATAGAGCAGGTGTTGACTATTAGTTTTAGGCAGACAGAGGTACCGCAGATAGTGACATTTATTAGTGTTAGGCAGCCAAGAATAGGGCAGGTATTGACATCTATTTGTGTTAGGCAGATACGAATAGCGCAAATAGTGATATATATTAGTATTAGGCAGGTAAGAATATTGAAGATAGTGACATTAGTTAAAGTGGCTCTATATTATCAGGTAGTCTATAAAGTGTTGAGCCTTTGTCGCACGAGATGGCGTTACTATCTGAAATTTCATGGTATATGAGTTGTGACGTATCAGGTCTAGCGTTCTTTATAGCTGATAGATGAAGCTAAATAGATGTGTAAAAATGTTTAGAATTGTCATAATCAGACGTAAGATATTGTTTCGTGAAGGTTAGTGATGTTTCCACAAAACTGCGCCATATCGCACAATTTCATTTGGTAAGGACAGAAATTTAGCGTAGCTCTGTGAAAACATTTATGTTGTTTATAGGTAAGATACATTATCAAAAATGATATCTAAAGATGGTTCATTCGCTTTCGTTCTGGAAACATAGATATCCATGATGCTGCTCGTAGTGGAACATAAACCATAGAAAAAGTTGGTGATAACCTTTCAAAGGTTGTGCAATACCAGCTTGTATGTTGTCATGGTATTAATTATCAATATCCATCACAAAACTTCGTTAAACCAAGTGAAGACAGCTGACTATCAAAACCAGCTCGACGTTAGGGTGACATATAATCTGAATCAAAAACATTTACTCGATCGAACTTCTATCTGGGTATCTCTACTGAAACGTAACAAGCCCAAGCCATTTTAAAGCAATTGATCATACGTGGTTGGAAAGTGAATAACTTATGACATCAATGTGTGAGAATGTGGTCGAGGCGAAGAGACGCTCCACCGCATGTGGCAATGACCACACTGACACTCAGGCGCGGCACACACGTTCCAGTATATCAGTGAGGTTTTTACCCGTACAGGTAAACCGGGTCGTGTGTGCCAATCGCTGCAGGTCAAACAGCACAGGCGTAGCGACCTGAGCAGACAACCGGAGAAGAATCGAAATACAACTCTTACTATCTGTGTAGGCGTGTAGACTTGAGAGGGTGTGTGAGTCACTCTTCAGGTATGGATAGCGCAGACGTTGACTCTATTAGTGTCAGGCAGATAAGGGTACCGCAGATAATGACATCTATTAGTGTTCGGCAGGCAAGGATAGCGCGAGTAGTAACATGTATTAGTGTTAGGACATGTAGTAACATGTGAGCGTGCGTGTGAGTCACTCCGGCACATCTGTACAATGCTAAGGTGAGTTGTGGCTAGTTCCTTGAATAGTGAGCGTCTGTCGTCGTCTTCTTGTTTGCTCGCCATCTCTTGAATGAGTTAAAATCTTCAGGTTTACCGTTGCGTGTGTATGCTCTAGCCTGCACAGGTATACCTTCAATACACTTAGTAATCTAGTTTTTAATAATATTTTTACGAGCAACGAAGAACGTAATATATATAATAGCGTAATGAAATTGCTTAGGTTTCGAATAAGAATTCCTACGGAGGGAAGGACTTTTAGGAAGGACAAAGCGGAGTCGGGAAGGCAATACAAAACATGATTGTAGAAAATTTGGAGAAAACAATCCAGAGTGAAGTGTTTGTGCACAGAATAGATTTCTTTCGGCAGTGATAACTTGATTTATTTGTTGATTGACTAATTGTCGGTGTTTAAATCGTACATCTTCAGCATCGACCATACACGAGGCGTAGATCCATAACTTAAGACGTAAGCCGAATGACCGTAATGCTTTCCCTTTGGGGATTGAACCCAGAATCTCGTCTACCAAAGATTTATGCGTTAGTCAATAGCTAGCGGGAAAGGATGGCCTAACTCCAGTTTTTAACTAACCGGTGATTTTTAACTGACAGTTATATCGTAACGTTTGTGCCGGGCCTCAGGAAGGACATTCTGTGCATTTGGTGGGGTTCGAAGAGCATCGCACATCACGAGCTATTGCTACGAACGATAAACTGGACCTGTACCCTTAACAATTCAAAGCAGCAGTAATTCAAAAGAAACGGCAGGAACTGGTCAACAGAATGTGTGGTCAATGGAAACGGCCATGTTGATAACGCCAGACCTCATACATATTTAATCACCCGAAATTAGTAGCAAGAATTTGGCTGGGAGGTTTCAAAGCATCGACCATATAGTCCGAACCTAGCAACGTTCGGCTTTAATTTGTTTAGATCTAGACTGACCTCCTTCAATGGTGTTAAATTACGAGGGCTAATCAACAAAGACTGAGACTAATTATTGTACCGCAGTTTCCTTTGTTCCCGAATGCCGGCACGTTTGATAGTGAAAAGAGTTGTGTTTCATGAATACTCTCACTAGATAACAGCATTGTCGTATCGGTAAGTTGGGATTAATCCGCTGTGTTTTAGACACTGTTTCCATTTTACCTCAGAACGTAAGGTGTATATGCACACAATGGAGGTTAAACGGGAAGAACAGTATGGAGCAATAACGTTTTGCATGGAACAATATGGAATGGAACAGTTTGGAGCAATATTGCTCCATGAATATTAAAACTTAGAAGCTTATTATCTCTCAGGTCATACCATTACAAGCAGAAACGTGACATTTGGCAAAAAAATATTTCGGCTTTGTTTAATGTTACCCACGAGAAGAGGAATTTTTCATCTCGATTGTAAAACAAAACAAACAAAATCGGAATGAAAATTAAAATTTTACATTCGAGACGGGACAAGGTTAACTCGAATTATCGTCTCGCTTTGGAGAAGAGAATCGAGACCAGGCGAAAAGCATCGTAACCCTTTTTCGTGTTATC
The DNA here is from genome assembly GCF_964235325.1 of Thermobia domestica. Classification (NCBI taxonomy): domain Eukaryota; kingdom Metazoa; phylum Arthropoda; class Insecta; order Zygentoma; family Lepismatidae; genus Thermobia; species Thermobia domestica. The sequence continues at coordinate 262,507,620 of NC_137463.1, forward strand.
TCGATTCTCGAAATAGTGTATGTCAACTTTTTAAATAACAATTGTTCTGTAGATTGAACCTTATACGATATTTTGTTACTTTGTATTTCGGAGTTCATTGAATTATGGTCTGTGTATATATATTTTTGTAGCAAAGCTTTTATAGTTACATCTGCATATTCTAGAAGTTAGATTATTATATGCCTTACTGTTCAATGATATTCAGTTATTTTTATTACAGTTATTTTCCTTAAAACGTTCAGTTGAATACTTGCTACATCAAACTTAAGTGGAACGCTTTTTGTTTAAAATGTGGGTAGTTCCAGTCAGGGGCGGATCCAGGCCCGACTTCTGGGGGGGCGGTGGGTTGTCATACTGGTACTTTTAAGGGGTACAAACTTTGGGATGGGTTTTTTATATATAAAATAAGAAAGTTTCACTCTTCTGGGGGGCGATCGCCCCGATCGCCCCCCTCTGGATCCGCCCCTGGTTCCAGTTGGCGTTTTAACTGGAAACCCAATCAAGGAAAAAAACATTAGAAAAATCTAGCTGCCAATTGTAGGACAATATTACTTCAGATCTTCCAGAAATAGGAGTACGAAATAGAAACTGCATCCAATGGCCAAGAACAAAAGTCAAATGAGAGGTTTTGTGAATGCGGCATTGAACTTCCGGATTCCATAGACCATAGAGTTAGGTTTATTTTTATTTATTTATTTATTTATTTATTTAACGGCAGAGTTAAGGCTATATTAGCCTTTTCTTACACTCAACCAACTAAAATGTATACAAGATATACGTACTACCATTCACATCGAATTCATAGAAATTACAATTGCTACATTAATGCATATATACATACACACATATATACCCTTACACACGAATAAGGAGTGCGATTTAAGTTAAGGTTATTGGCAAAAAGCATGCATAAAACGAAAACCACTCGTTCGATCTCAAAGAAAGTTTCACCCTTTGCTTGTCATAGTATCTCACGAGTGTATGCTAAGTGTGAGCGCGTAAACATAAACGGGAAGTGAATGACAGCCCAACAGGGCAAGGCTGTGCGCGAGAGGCTTATCCAATTCTACGAGAACCAATGGACATGTGATTTTACGGCTGCTTTAAACCATTTTAAGTGTGAATATCCTTATAGTACAGTGCATAGAATGTTGAAAAATTATGTGGAGACTGATGAAGCATCACGAAAGAAGAAATCTGGTTGCTCAATTTCAAAATGTACACAAAAAGTGAAAAGTTCGATTAGACGAGAACTCTTGAAGACCCCTAACTTGTCAGACAGTTTTTTAGGACGAAAATATCAAATTTCTGAATTCAGTGTAAGGAAGATCAAGAAAGAATACGGATTCAAGGTTAAAACATGTAAAAGTGCACCATTTTATACAGACGAACAGAAGAAGCGCGCTAAGATCAACTGCCGCAAACTCTCCGACAAGAAGTTCGCGAACAAGATTGTGATCATGGATGATGAAACTTACTATTACCAAAACTTAGCGTTCGCACCTGTTTCCAAGTATGTATCGTACATTGGTAAACGTAAAGTTAATCCTAGCAAGTTCGTGAAACCTAAAGACAGGTATACGAAAAAGTTTTTGATCTGGCAAGCTATCGCGGCAAACGGTAAAGTTTCGTCTGCTCTTGTTCGAAGTGGGACAATCAACGGTGACCAGTATTTAGAGTACATTGAAAAGGTTTTGTTTCTATGGATACAAAAAGAGTTCACCGGACATGACAATGTGTTTTGGCTCGATATGGCATCCTCGCAGTATGTGAAAAAAGTGCGAGACGCGCTTACTGATGCTGGTATCAGGTTTGTCAGTAAAAACGAGAACGCCAGAATTTCCTCAGGCTAGAAACATTGAGCATTTTTGGGCTCTAGTTAAACACGAAATGGCTAAAAAGCTTACTTTCATCAAGGATGTGAAAGATATGCAAAACAAAGTGGTCGGAAATATCAAAAGAAGTGGCAAGAAGTAGTGGACAAGCGCTTTTCCAGAAGTTCCTGTTCAAGCTTCGAGAAATCGGCCGCAAGGGTGTCTACAGTGTCAAATAGTAAACTACTTCTTTTTTCAAATATCATTTGTTTATTATATTAAAATGTGTTGTGATTTCTCAAGAAATAAAAAAGTTATTACAAAAATTCAAAGTTCCCTTAACTTAAATCGCACTCCTTATGCTCCCTTACATACCCCCTCCCCTGCCATACCCTCATACTATTTATCATAAAAAAATAAGAAAACTATACATACAGCATACACAGAACGATATATGTATTCTTAAAAGTATACTACCTTCCATTCCCCCCTCCCCCATACCTTCCCACAAACCTATAGTATTATAGATACATACCTCAACTTTCTGTTTACATTTGGTTGCTACTGCTCATCTTTGTGAAGAAAAAAAAAACATCATTCCCGAGATTGGTGTACATTGGCTAAGGCTATCAGATATTGCTTCAAATTTCTTTTAAATGTCGCAATTGAGGGTGAATTCCTTACATCTGGTGGAAGTCTGTTCCATTCTCTAATACCAGAGATTGTGAATGAATTAGCCATTTGATTTGTATTATGACGAGGTATCGACAACAGTGTTGATCTGCTAGAGCGAGTATCACGATTGTGGCAATCTCTAACATACTGTAGTTTATTTTAAAGATATATAGGCACACCAAATGTCAAAACTTTAAATAAAATTGTCATTGATTGGTATATGTAGCGAGCTTGGATATTATCCCAGCCCAATTCATTGAAAAATTGCGTTAAGTGATCAGAACGTTTAAGATTAAAAACAAACCGAACGCATGCATTCTGAACCCTCTGTAACTTTCTTAGCGCTTCTTTATCTACATTGCCATAAATTCCAATGCAATAATCAATATGTGATAGTACGAAGCTTTACGTACGAGGGTACGTGCGTACGTGCGTAGGTACGTGCGAGGTTAGGTAGTTAGTTAAGAGTTGGGAATATAATTAACTAGTAATTTAGCGGAAAGTGTGACTAGAAATTGTAGTATATCAACAGGGCCGTAACTTGAGGGGGGGCAGGGGCAACTGACTCCCAAGGAAGCCGTTCGAAGAGGGCCCATTTTAAGACAAAATTTTCTTACTCCATATACGATACGAACATCAAATTATAAATGAAGCATCAAACAGGTTCACTACATTACATAAACAAAACAGCACACAAAAAGTCAATAAAACAAAAATGAGTCCTGGGCCAGTTTCAGTAAAAAATGTCTACCATTAGGGGCCCTAGAAATAACATTTATTAGTATGTCATTGAGATTTGACTATATTGTCTCGTTAATTAATTTGTCATGTATGGAACAAGCCCAGGGGCGTAACTAACGGCCCCGAAGACCTTACCGTGCAAGAGGGCCTACAGGCTCTGGGGAGCTCATGAAGAGTAAGAGAAAGATGGTGTCCAAGAACGTGAAAAACAACTTTTTCTAAGGGGCTCAAATACGCGTATTAATGCTTGCCCCCCCCCAGAAAAAAATCTAAGTTACATCGCTGTATATCAAGAAGGAAAGAAAATCTTGTGTGTGGAATGTATTCAATGTAATTAACATATTCTGTTCAATATTAGTATGGAAACTTTGTTTGATGAAGAAGTTATGCTCATATTCGTCGTCACCATAATATTCTATCATTATTGGCAAGTTACTTGCCCAGCTGAGAAGCTTTCATACTCCATAACCTTCTGCTAACATCTTCGTCTTCACGTACATTTTTTTTTTCTGTTTTGATATCGTCCATTAATTGTAGCCTTCTTCGCCCTCTCCCTCTCTTTCCTGCCACAATACCCTATAGTATGTTCCTCATAATATATATATATATATATATATATATATATATATATATATATATATATAAGGTATGGTAATAACCAATAATTGTGTAACACATCGAAGTAATTGTGTTTATTTAGTAACTGTGAAATTGTTGGCGAAAGTTAGGTTATTGTGTGATGTATCAAATTCTGATATGTAATAGGGGCCGCTGTGGCTCAGTGGTAGAGCTTTTACCTCTGGTGCATCGGGTCATCGGTTTGATCCCAGCTCGCACCAAGTGAGCTTTGTGGCGGGGAAACACCGTGTGCATGAGTTTTCTCGAGGTTCTCCCGTTTCCTCTCACTTTCTTCATTCCAGCTATTCCTTTCTCACTATCACCGCTTCTTTTAGCCTAGCCGACATAAACGTGGGACGTAAAATTTAAAAATTCGGTTCATTTTTTATTTTTGTGATATAATGATACGGCTTCAACACGGATGTAATTCGAACCTAGAATTATTTCTAGTTTCAAGACATGGACAAAGAAGTGGATGTTAACTACTGTATTGTTGGAAGCCTGAATTCAATTTGTAAAAGTATCACTAACAATTATTTTTCTTTTCTGTATGAGAATCCAAAAATGTAAACTGTTAGTAAAGCAAAATATCTCTTCCACTTTCGATTTCAATATAGGAATAGAGGAAGATACAATATACTACGATCGCTCACTGATAGAATGCTTACCTCTCATGTGAGAAATCATTGATTTGAATCCCGGTCACGCTAGTTTGTGGTGGACATAATTATGTCCGTGGGGTTTCTCAGGGTTTTTTCGTTTCCTCTGACATGCTTACTATACCAATTATTTACATATCGCTCCGCTACGTTAATATCGTAGCGTCTTTAGTCTAAGGGCTCTAAAAAAGAGTAATCGTGGGACGTAAAACTTAAAATTTAATTTCATTTTATTTACTATTGGGACACTAATACACATCAATCAACTACTTCTTTTGGTGTTTCTTACCGTTTTTGCTGGTGTTAATAGCCACAGTGGTTATATTATGCTTTTCACACTTAACTCAGTTGCAAATATCAAGAAGCGTAATTATATGAATGTAAGTATAAACAGCTTTATATTTCTAAAAGCTCAAATTTAAATGTATAGAAGAAAGAAAAAAATAAGATTAGTAAATGAAGGTTTTTTTTCTTTCTTTTGGCGAAAGCATAAATATTCCTGTCATTACCTAACCAGGATAGCTGTGCCGGTACTGCAGTTAATATTATCGAACGAGAGCGTGAAACAGGACAGCGGAGAGTGTCACTGCTGTATTATATGCAATGTTTTCTTTTTTTCGAAGTTGTAGTTTAGATGTTATACGAGCTGATCTGTCTGCGCTTAATAAAGATCGCCAATAAATTATATGTTTGTTATTGAATGTAGGAATGGTTTACCATTGCAGTAATAAGAGACGTATTGTAGATACTAGTATATGCATGGAAGTTATTAATGCAACAATAACAGAGCACAATCAATAATTCAGCGAGCTTCTACCATACATCAAGTAAATTCTATAAGAATCAATTAATTTTTTGTTCGATTTCATTAATAGAACTAAAAAGAGGAGCAATATGTAAAAAGCAGAAATGTGACGTCAGTTAATAAATAACTCTATGGCCTATGTAACCCGGATGTTGAATGCGCGTTCACAAAAGCTCTCTATTAACTTATGTCCTTAGCCAACTGGATTCAGTTTCTACTTTGTGCAGAAAACACTCTACCTCTGAATTACCGTGCCCCTCTATATATTTTTTAACAGAACAATAAGAACTGTGATAGATTAACTACAACTTAACTGGTTGGCCACACTGCTGTTCACATTTTACTACTGTTTCCCAGGGGGCGGATCCAGGACGGACTTCTGGGGAGGAGGTGGGTTGTAATACTGCTACTTAAAGTTACTTTTAAGAGCCCCAAACTCTGGGATGCGTTTTATTTATATATATAAAATAGGAAAGTTTCCTCTTCTGGGGGCAGAGCACCCTCGTGGCTAAGCGGTTAGCGTACGCGCCTTTGGCGTGGGAGACCGGGGTTCGATTCCTGGCGTGAGCTCATATGGTTCGGATTCCACGTTAATCAGTAGGTCCACGTCTCACATTGCCTCGCTGCTGAAAGAGACGCTAAACTTAAAATAAACCAATCAAACCTCTTCTGGGGGACAGTCGCCCCAATCGCCCCCCTGGATCCGCCACTGCAGTATCCATTGTCAGTTTTCTTGTAGATGCAATATCCGCAGCATAAAATCGCTTCACACAAGCTTTTGTATCCACTCGCAAGTAAACACAAACGCAGCACCTAATGAGGCAATTTCCAAGAACTTGTCTCTTTGACATAAGACAGTTAATATTACCTTCGTCCCTTGTGTAACATTATTCTTCATATGAGTACGCAGAAGGAATGTAAGATGCCTAGATTACTTGAAACAAAAGTCCTATGTGCAATGCCTTGTGTTGCTGGTTGCAAGATTCCTTTTAATGTTATACTGAATGGAGAATATTACAGACATGTGAATGTTAAGACAACCTGAAACAAAACAAGTTATGTGTAGGATTTATCTTAGTGTGACGCACTGCATATAATGTCCCATATAAGAAGATATGGATGTATTCTAGTTTATGCAAAAATAATGGCAAGTGCTAAAGACAAAATATGTCTATGGCAAAACTAGGTCGTGCACATACTGAAAGGGAAACTTACTTTCGACATCGAAGTTACCTCTTAAGTATATTATTCAGTATCTAATTAGGTGTAACAGTGGAGAAATGTATGACTTAAAAACAGGGGCGTCATTTCAGACTTCGCTTGGGAGGGGGGAAGCAAGAGCACCACCGACATAAGACTTTCATGTTTTGTACTAATATATTAGTATACAATTGATTAAAGTATATGTCTTCCTCAAACTCTTGGGAGGGCAATTGCCCCCTTCCTTCCCCCCTAAATGACGCCCCTGATTAAAAATAGTGTTTTGACAGAATTGATTTTTACAGCAAGTACAAAATTTGAGACGAAACGTACTGGTTTATCCATTTCCTTTACGTACGTTTAACTACCACCACTGTTACTCACGAATTATATTTGAATTTCCAAAGAGGGGTTTGAGAGTACCGCAGCTGTTGGGTTATGCTTAAAAGTGTACTTATTTATTGGCACTTACTCTGAAAAGTATATTGGTACGATATACAGGGTGGTAGGTAACTCCACAGACAAACTTTGAGAGGTGATTCCTTATATAAAATGAAAGAAAAAAGTTCTGATAAACATAGGTCGAAAATGTCTCCTTTCAGAGTTATGAACCACCGAAAATTCGAAAAATCATGTTTCGAAACGCCCTGCTTTAGAAAGTATAGGACCTATCGCAAGCGGTTTAAGGAATTACACAGGAAATAGTATGCGATCTATCTAAATATCCATGTTTTACCATCCTCCATTATCGGCGAAATGAAGAGCCATTAGTACTTAAAGGAGTATCCCTATACCTCAATTTCCTTTTTACAGTTCGTTTCGCCGATAACGGACCACGGTAGAAAATAGATATTCAGATAGAGCGCATACTAGTTACTTTGAAATTCCTTAAACCACTTGGGATCGGACCTGTAGTTTCTAAGGCAGAGCGTTTGGAAACGCGAATTTTCGAATTTTCGACGGTTCATAACTCTGAAAGGAGACGTTTTTCGTTCCATGTTTATTAGAACTTTTTTCTTTCATTTCATATAAGGAATCACCTCCCAAAGTTTGTCGGTGGTGGTACCTACCACCCTGTATATTGTGAATCGATGTTAAATACGTTTTGAAATTGAATTAAATAGAAATAAGTCTCAAGAGAGTAATAATCGACCTAGTTAGTGCAATTGTCGGAGCCCCGGTGGCTCAGTGGTAGAGCTCTTGGTGTCTTACCTCTCATGCGTGGGGTCCTTGGTTCAATCCCCGTCCAAGTAAGTTCGTCTTGGACAATATCGTGTCCGTGAGTTTTCTCGGGGGTACTTCTGTTTTTATCCACATTCTCATTCCACAAAATCTTCTATCATCACTTACTTGCCTTAATCATCCGTCTCCCTTAGCCTCAGAAAGATAATCGTAGGACGTTAAATTGAAAGATATTTTGTAGTTAGTGGACTTGATGTGGTATTTGACAAAAGCCATATAGGAGAAGTTTATGGTGATGTTAGTGGTCATATACAGTCAGTGTGAATGGTAAACAAGGAACAAAGTTAACTGAACTGCATTGTGGATTATGCGAGACGGCGGTCAAAAAAATATTCCCACGAGAAATATCGTTTCTTAATCCGAGGGCCAAAAATTACTCGCTCGAGAAATTGTCGTTACTTGGTTCGAAGGACTAGATTTCTCGTCACTTGAGTCGGGAGCCAACATTTACTCGCTACAAAATTTTTCTCAAATTAGGCGAACGTATGATCTTTTTTTTTTTTTTGTTTGTTTATTTGTTTGTTTTTTTTTGCTTGTCTGAGCCAAATTCCCTACCCGTAATTTGAACCAACACCACCTTCTTACTAATTACACTGAACCAATAAATTTAAACATTGTAGGAAAAGGAAAATTATATTGTTGCAACCAAATAGAAAACATAAATATGATGTCGTTGGTACTGGAGTGCCACAAAATCTGCTTTTATAATATTCTTTACAGACTTTTAATGTACTGAAACTCAATATTAAAAGGAAACAGCCATTATTAGAATTTAAGAATCCATTCAGCGGAAACGTACCGAATGGTTGTACGTATTAAGTCCATTTCTAAGTCTGTTTTATGCTATGGAAAACATCTACAATATGAAACTCTAGTTAGGAACTCGATATATTTTCCTGACATATAAAGTTTCATCGGTATTCTTATCAACACGTAATGTATTAGCTATTTCTTAATAACAAAATTGCAGTAAAGAAAACACACAATGAGACCGAATTGTCTCCTAGTTGGTTTGATTGATTCATCTGTTTATTAATATACGTTACATTTCCGCTGCACCATTCCATATCAATCAACCTTTGATGTGTTGCAGTTAGGAACAGAAGGAAGTTGGAGCTATGTTTGCTCCTTTCGTGGAAAATTCGAATAAACAAACAATGGATTTATGAGGTAGGTTCAAAAACTAAGGATCCAAGGCCAATATTCATGGACTTTCGTTTCTTACAGGAATGGGGAGTGTGTGATTATTTTAATGCGTGGAGTTTGGAACTGTGCAGAATTTCAACCACCAGGTATCTATGGCGCTAGTTTTAAGTAAACACAAATGGGGACTTGTTTTAAAAAACTGGTTCCGCGAAGACGTCAGAGCATGTGTTCGATTTCTGTGGACTAAATATGTAACCGTGGCTGAAATTCACCGGCAACCGGTAGAGTTTAAGCAGAGACTATAACGTCTCGTCAGCATCTCGCAGAATGGTGTCGAAAATTAGCAGGTGGTAAAGAAAACGTCACCGTAGAGGAGAGCAGAGGACGATCCAGCACGGCATCAACAGATCTGAATACAGCTCGCGTGGAGGAACTGATTCAGGAGAACAGGAGAATCACGTTACGGCACCTGAAGGAGCACTTAGGAGTCTGTCGCTTCCCTTCAGACGAGGAGATAAAACACTTCGTGACAATGTGGCTGAACACGTAAGAACAGGATTTTCACCAAGGAGGGAAACTTCAAACTCATCCCGGATGCGACAAACGTCTCAACCGATATGAAACTATGGTGTAAAATAACGTAATGTACGTAGTATCTGTTGGCTGTATTGGTTGTATGCAATAATACATACACGTTTCACTGAAGGCTTTCTGACCTTACTTTCTGATTACAAATCATATGTAGCACTACGAATCCATATACAGTATAAATAGAATAAATATTATTAGAATAATATATTGACAGAAACTTAGTAAAGCATTTTCAGCTGTAAGAAAGTACTGTATGATATAAAATAATATTTTAATAAAGACATTTCATTATGTACCAGGGACGCCCACAAAATAAGTGTACTAGGGCCCTCGCGGGAAAAGGGAATTTGTTATTGCTATGTTGGTCACACTGCTGTGTAGCTAAGCTCCTGCCCTTTCCAGCGAACGAAATCATTCGTCTAAAGTTTTTAACATCAAATCTGTATATGTCGATACTCTATATACTCCGAAATAACGGATTTCGGCACCCCGGTTGGTCTATACTTTTTGTCTTATTTTGGTGTCAGGAATCACCTTCAAAACGCTGTCGGGGTTGTTTTTAAGTCTTTCAAATGTTTTCATAAACATCTTTATTCTCGTGGGAAGAACATACATTCTTCTAGTGTATAACGTAAAATAATAACAACAAATAAATACAAACAAGTAACTAAATAATAAGCTACAGGTCCTGGAACGTCATATTTTACGTCTTGCTTATTCAATGCCCTCACGCATTCCGACTCCCGAGATCTACCGTAGCACAACGATACCAACACTCTTACGTCATATACACAGTGTCCGCTCTTGCTACGTATTAGACGCTCATCCGATTCTTCATTTACTTTTAGACCAGACACCAGCTTTATCACGTTATACTTATTCACCAATAGATCATATTCTTGGAAAAAAACTTTAAGTTTAACGTCCCACGGTTATGCCGGTTAGGCTAAAGGAGACGGTGATAATGAGAGATGAGTGAAATGGTGAAATGAAGAAAGTGGGAGGAAACGGGAGAACCCCGAGAAAACCCACGAGCACGGTGTTTGTCCACCACAAAGTCCACACGGCGCGAGCTGGGATCGAACCAGGGACCCCAAGCACCGGAGGTGAACGCTCTACCACTGAGCCACCGCGCCCCCCATTATCTTCTTGGAATCCACTAATGTGATCATACCGCTGTTCTCTTAAACCCGCATCGTTGCGTTTATTGTCGGTCCCTTCATCCATTGTACAATTTCATGAATGCACCCTTTTGTCGTTAACTAACTGGGCCCCAAGTGGCTAAACCCGCTCTGAGTAGCCCTAGAGGAGAAGATTAACAGCCTCGTAACAACTAACATCCTACGTCATTGTGTTCTGTTACTTACACTTAATTTCATCATTTACCTGTCATGCTAAAACCTTCTTATGTATGCGTAAATAAAATGCAATAAATAAATAAATAAATAAATTCCTGATACCCATTTCCAAATAAACCTACAAATAAATTGATGCTTGTGACCGAGAACTATAACTTTCGGGAATGTCATTCAGATGAGTGTTTGGTTGCAGACAATTGTATAAAAAAGCATATATGCTGATTTTAAGACAAGTTGAATTCAAATTATGCTAAATATTGTATATTCATAAAAAATACTTATAACAATACATATAACAATTTGAAAAAAAAAACTATTCATCAAAATACGTGGGGGCCCGCATTCCCGTGCCACAGGATCGGCCCCTTGCTCGTGATCCAGGTAAGATATTACCTTCTGCGGTCCGCCTATCTTCGGATGGAAATGAAACTGTAATTTAAAAAATAAAAAATAAATAAGGATTTTTCGCTCGCTTCTAATATACAGAATATCGGTAGTTTTAATTATAATACAGAAACGTACAACTTTGAAACGTTTTTTGTTTTGTTTTAAGAGAAAGGGAATTCCCATTTTATTTGGAAGAGGAAATTACACACAGATATTGATGTAACTACTTCACCTGATTGTCAACAGAAGATAAATAACTATATTTCCCTACAACACATTCAAAGTACACCGTGTTGTACTACCCAGATAAAATATTATATTTCTTTCTTTTAAGATTTATTCAGAAATTTCGACTTTTCCATGTATAACTCCTGTAATGCTAAGTGAAGAAGGAAAGCGCGCTGCTCTGAATCTTTCTCCCGCTAGATGTCTCTGCTAAACCTCATTCATTATACAGTAGGGAATATCGGGTTAAGCTCCTTCCACGTTTTCACTGATTTATGCCACAAGATCAGAGCACGATGTGCTCCTTGTTTCAGGACCATAAAATATGGCCTTTTTGTGATTCAAAGGTCGCTTGCAACCTTATGTGAAATAGTAATGTTCTTAAATGTATGCAAAGCAATAACGACTGATATTTTAAAAAATAAACACTGGCGGATGTAGATCGAAGGAGCCAGCCCCCCCCCCCCAGCCTATTGAGTGACAAAAGTAATTTAAGTTATTATTTGTATATTTTTCAAAGTTTATAGTAAAATCATGAGATGCCTATCATAGTCTGGGTTTTGGCAACCACTTCCCCAATTTTTGCCTTTTAGATCATCCTCTGAAATTGAACTCTCTTAACTAATTGCAGAAGAATATTGTTCATCTATGTGCACGAAATTGCAAGTTCATTGAAGGAAATGTATTTAATTTTTGCAGGAAGATAAAAGCAGACTTGGAAAGTAAAGATCCAAGCGGACTTTAAACAGCGTTTCCTCTGTCCCCGTGATAATTGCTTCAATTCAGTCGTATTTGCCGCCATTACACTCATTTGTTTTCGAAGTAATTGCGCCAATCATTCTTTGTCTCCCTTTCTTCTCACTGCTCCATGACCTTACCACAAAAAATAAAATAACTCATGCGCTCCTAAGTGGAGAAATTCGTAACTATGTATTATGGAAGAGGCTGCTGGTAGTTGTCAGTGTCAAGTGAATAGCAATTACTTGACAAAATGTATGAGAAGATAGAGGCGATGCAAGCGTGAATGTTCTTTCCCATATTAAGAAGTACAATCTTAGTCCTTTCTATGTTCTCATTGTTACTGGACACAACCACAATGTAAACATTTGCTTTTGGGTTATTTTATATGAGGTTTCGAAATATACATGAATAGATTTGCCTTCACTGAAACATTTTTTGAGAATACAATATGCTCCCATATGAAAGATCATAGATAAACTTAGCTTCAGATTTCCGATTAGGTAATCAAAGCAAACTGCCTAGAAGAACTGAAAGGGAAAAGGGGCCGCGGTGGCTCAGTGGTAGTTAGGTGTACTCGCGTGTTAGCTGCCCAAGAGGTAACACGTCTTTCGCTGGTCGTCCGTCCAGTGCCGTATCGTGCGAGAGGCATTGAATGCGCCCAGTGTACTTTGTGTTTGCTTGGAATTTACGCTGACTTGATTACAATATATTTCAGTTTAGTGGTGACTAGTGAGTTTATTTAGAATTATAAAATGTCTATCAAACGTGTCAATACATTAAAATTAGGATTTCGTGCGATTCCTAACCGTCCGTCCACAATAAAAATCCATGAGTTTATTCAAACTACGTTTAAGTTAAAGGAAGAACAAATACTGAGTATTGAGTTGGATATTTATCGTAAATGTGTGTATATTAAGTTATTGTCTGACTTGTTGTGTGATAAATTATTAAGAGATCATGGTGATAGTGTTAAATTTCAAGATGATAGTGGAACATACCCCGTGACTTTAGAATTAGCTGATCGACCTTTAACCTATGTGCGAATACATGCTATTCCCACGGAATATAGTGATACTGATGTCACGCGTGCCTTGTCTATCTATGGAGAATGTAAAAGTATAAAAGACGAAATTTATGACGATACTCATATTTATAAAGTTAGATCTGGACGAAAGATCGTGACTATGTATTTGTTTAAACCTATACCGTCCTTCCTGGATATTCGTAACCAGAAGTTCCTAGTAACTTATTTCGGTCAGGACCGTACTTGTTATTACTGCCAATCTAGAGATCATTTACAAGATCAATGTTTTCAGCGTCAAAAACGGGCCTTTGTTTCAACAACAACCATGGAACATACTGAAAGTGATAAGAAACGCTCTCGGGTTTCGCCAACCCAAGAAATTAATGTGGTTAAACCTGCTAATTTGCCTACTTTAACGTCAGATGTTGACTTTCCAAAGTTAATGACTGAGCTTACTACCCCTGTGATACAGGGCCGTTCTCTAAACACTACTCCGATAGTGCCAAAAGACAGTGTTCCTAGCCGACCATGTTCCGGAGCAATTAAGGAAAACGTCTCTCCCAAGGATATTAGTGATAGTCAGGACAGGACCTCATCTGCAGCCCCTCCAGCTTTACATGGTACTTCTTCACTGGCTGAGTCAGATTTTCCACGGGAACATCAAGTTGTCACTGAACAAGATAGAAAGACGCTTTTGATAGACAGTGATTCCTCCTCCACTAGTGTTGTTGATGGTGATCAGAAGCTCGAGTGCATCTATAGTGTATCGGAAGTTTCCTCTGTAAGTCCCATTTGTCCAGTTCAGTCCACGGAAAAAGATCATCCTTTCCCCCCTGTGAGTTGTCCTAGTGGGAAAAAAGGATCTGATGCCCGGAATTCTCAGGAAGGCTCCCAAGACAAGAAACGGAAGAAAGCAGGAACGGCTATAGCTCAAGTAAAACAACCTAAGAAGACGGATCAAGGACCCTTAGAAGTATCACCTAGGATCACCCGGTCGTCTGTAGCTAAATTAGTGAGTACGGAATATCTACCTGATACCGCAGTTCCTTCTTCAGGTGAGTCACCAACAGTTTCTACTCCTATCTAAACATTCAGAAACACAGTGCTTGCAGCCAAATAGTGGTGTGGTATTATGAAGTGTGTTGCTAACATTAGACAACTTCCTATAACAATATTTATGTGTACTATCTTAAAACTAGCAACTATAAATATCAACGGAATACAATCGCCAGTCAAACTTGAAGCTCTCAATGACTTTCTACTCAAATCTGAAATAGATGTAGCTTTTCTCCAAGAAGTTGGTCCAAAGATTGTAAACGTACATCCATCATATAATGTATATAATAATTGTACATATAATAGCCTTGGTACTGCAATTTTGGTTAAAGAAGGCATCCCGCTTACAAATGTAGAATTACATCCTAATGGTCGAATTATCAAAGGTCAGGTTAATGATATAACTCTAATCAATGTTTATGCGCCCAGTGGAAGCCATAATAGAAAAGAACGGAATAATTTTTATGCAAATGAGGTAGCGCCGTTTTTTAGTGGCCCAAATAATGTTATCTTTGGCGGAGATCATAATTCAAGTATAACTCACACAACAGAACCAACTTACCATTATTGCCCTACCTTAAATGAATTGGTAAAGAATTTGTCTTTGGTAGATGTGTGGGACTTCAAACACCCAGATTTAAGGGGGGACACATTTATTACAAAAACTTCGAGCTCAAGGATAGACAGGATTTATGTAAATGATAACTTCAAATCCCAGGTTGTTTCTGTATACCGATATCCCACGTGTTTCACTGATCATCTCTGTTTAATAATGGAAATTAAAATTAATGACCAGAAGATTGCTCGGGGACGGGGATATTATCACATGAATGAAAGTCTGCTCAATGATGAGTCATTTTGTCAGCTCTTTTCTAAAAAGTGGGCTTATTGGCTTAAACAAAAGAAGTGGTTTAAAACATATATTGAGTGGTGGAATCAATACTGTAAGGACAAAATCCGAAGCTTTTGTAGGTGGTATTCCTCTGAAATTTATGCTGATAAGCGAAAACTTTATAATTTCTATTATAAATGTCTATTAGAGGCACAAACTGAAGCGATGACAAATCGTTCGGCCCTTATCTCTGTACGTAAATACAAAGCCAAATTATTACAATTCCATAAACAGAAAATGGAAGGGATTAGGTTACGTAGTAAAGTTCCAGGGTTTCCGGAAGAAGAACAATGCTCTCTTACACATGTGTTAACAGAAGCCAAACGTGGACGGAGGAAACTTATCACGTCACTCACAGATGCTCAAGGCTCCATTCAAACTACTCAGGACAATATTCGTAACACCCTGTATGATTATTACTACAAGTTATTTGGGGTCGCTGCTGCTACCGGCTGCGAAAATAAATTACTTGACAGTGTGCCTGCAGTGCTAAATGATGAAGACAATCAAATTTTATGTGCTCCGTTTACTAAAAATGAAGTACAAAGAGCTGTAAATGCTGCAAAAAAAGGAAAATCTCCTGGGCCCGACTCTATCTCTGGCCGTTTATATGTTAAATTTTGGGATATAATGGGCGATACACTAACATTGATTGTAAATGAATGGTTCTTTGCTTCAGAGACTATCAAGCGCCCTAATCCAGCCGTCACGGTCTTTATCCCTAAAACTGTTCAACCATCTAATGTTAGCCATTATAGACCTATATCCCTTCTTAATACAGATATCAAAATTTTTAGTAGATGTATTAAAAACAGACTACAGGACTACATGGATAAGTTATTACAAAATTTGCAATATGTGGCTGTTAAACAGAAAACCATCTATCACCTTTTATTAACTATTCGAGATAGTATTACTATTTGTAATGATTGCGCTCTTAAAGCGGCTCTGATAAATTTAGATTTTAAAAACGCCTTTGATAATATTGAACACTCGTACTTATGGTCTGTTTTCAGAAAATTCGGTTTTAATGAACAATTTGTTACATGGATGAAATATTTTTATAAAGATGCTCATACGAAGTTAAATGTTAACGGTCACCTATCCAACAACATTCCCATCAAACGTTCAATAAGACAAGGTGATCCCCTTTCAATGTTGAGTTTTGCTATTAGCCTTGCTCCCCTGTTATATGCTATGAATGACCGCCTAACTGGTCTAAATATTATTACCCCTGCTATAAAAGTGGCTAGTTATGCAGATGATGTAACAGTTTTTGTCTCTTCTAAACTAGATTATTCTCTCATGATGGAATGTGTTCGTGAATATGAGGTAGCATCTGGGGCTAGATTAAATGTTTGTAAATCGCATATGTTAAACATAAACAATAGTATTGATTTTAATGATATAGATACCGTCCCTCAGGCCGACAGTATCAAAATTTTAGGAATTACCTTTTATTCAAACATAATGTACACTATTGATCATAACTATACGAATATTGTAAACACACTGCGTCATTCAGGTTATGTAAATCAATCCAGAAATCTATGTTTATATTCTAGAGCTAAATTTATAAATGTTTATCTCTTAAGCAAAATCTGGTATTTGGCAAATGTATTACCTATGCCTCAACTCATAGGAAAACAAATTCAAAGTTTATGTGGTTGGTTTCTATGGAAACATCAGGTCTTTCGTGTTAAATATGATGTAATGTGTTGTTTACATTCACAAGGTGGCATCGGTCTGTTCAATGTGCAAGAAAAAGCTGCAAGTTTGTATGTTACTCGCTCAATGACCTTGTACACAGACGAAGCGAATAGTGTAACACAACAACTGCTCACTTACGTATTAGCACGAACAGAGAGGAGTCTACCCCTGTGTATGGCTGACCTCCCTCAAAGCTGTAAGTACTTGGAAACTGTTTTGTGTGATTATATATATCTGTCGCAGCTTTTTGATTTTAAAACTTTAAGTAGTAAACAGCTGTATGTTTTTAAAATGACTAGATTATATGTCCCACCTAAAATTGTGTTAGATGAGTACTTGTGTAATTGGTCCAATATTTGGGCCAATATCAATGACTTGACCTTGTGTGTTGCCAGCAAATCTATCTGGTTTATGATTGTCCATAATGTTATTGATACTAAAGAAAAGAGAAACAAATATGGTTTTAGTCCTGATGCTCTTTGCAATAGATGTAACAATATAGATACGTTGATTCATAGAATCACGACATGTCTGGAATCCACAAAAATCTGGTCTCAGTTACGTCACTTTTTAGCCATTCTTACTCGTAGTTCGGAACGCAATATAAATATTAGCATAGTTTTAAGACCTGATTATCGTTTTTATCCCGTTAGTAAACAACATAGTGTCAATTGGTATATAGGAACGACTGTCAAATATATTTTTAATTCCAACTTAGAAGCAGGGGGAGCCTTCTATGTACAGTATTTACAAAAAGAATACTCCAAATTAGCAAAGGATGTACGTAATAAGCTATTTGCAAATTTTATAGCCAACTCATTGTTCTAGTAACTTCCTTTCTTTGTGCCAAAAGCCTAACCACTTCAATGTAATTGATTCTTGAGTTACAATAAATTTTCTTAAAAAAAAAAAAAAAAAAGTGGTAGAGCATTCACCTCTGGTGCTTGGGGTCCCGGGTTCGATTCCAGCCCCCTCCAAGTGAACTTTGTGGTGGACAAACACCGTGTGCGTGGATTTCCTCGGTGTTCTCCCGTTTCCTCTCACTTTCTTCATTCCGTCATTTCATTCATTACTCATCATCACCGTCTCCTTTTGCCTAACCGGCGCAAACGTGGGACATAAACCCCAAAGATTTCATTTCATTTTCTGAAAAAGAAAACTTCAACATTTCGAACATTTTTTTCTTTCTAAGTTATTATCCTAATGTAGTGGCGGATAAAAACTAGGGGAACCCATCCAGAACTCAGACTGTGATAGGTATATGATGACTTTGCCCAAATCATTTTAATTTCAAATCCGTTTACGCAGTTCGTTAACAGGATCTAGGAATGATTCAAAACTTTTTGAATAAAGAAGAAAGGGCAACGCTAACCATAAACTTTCAAAAAATATATAAATAATACTTCAATAATTTTTGTTACTCAAAAATTGGAGAGGCCCAGGGAGCCCCGGCCCCTGGCTAGATCCACCACTGTCTTACTTTTAATGTCAAAATCACTTCATGGTTCATCCTTAACACTGGTCAGAAAGTTTCGTGATGACATCTGCTAAACTATAGACCGACCATTCCCTTTAGCTGACGGATTAGTAATCACACTTACAGTAAGTTAGTAGTAGCCGACGAGGGGTCGTTGGCTATAAATTGCCTATAGGGCCGCAAGGTGTCTAAACCCGCCATTAGATAAACCACTGAACGCATTATTTTTTTAAACTTCAATAATGCTTAGGCCGACACTGCGTATTTAAATATATCTTTGTTAGTATCGTCTATCATATTATTGATTGAATTTCAGTCAAGTTTTATGTACTATTAACTACATTTACACATTTTTAATAATGTCAGTCAGAAAAAGGTCAAATGTTGGCACCTCAGGAAAACTAATTAACAAATGGTTCTAATGACTTGGTTCAAGTATTGTTTAATTCTAAGCTTCAGTTTAGGTGTAGAAACATCAGCAAAACTCTAAGAGACATAACCTCCCCAGGATACGACAGAACACGTTTCACATTAAACGAATTGATTTTGAGTTTAACGTCCTTTTCCGGAGGGACGTTATATTCCTAACAGCACACGATGTGCTAGGCCATGTGCTATTTCCATGTCCCAGCTACTTTTTAGGTACCCGACACTTTACACATATGATATTCATGTGCTAAATAAGTACTTCAGCTACCTATAGTTTTAGGTACTTGTTACACCTAATTGATATTTTCAGCTACGCACCACAAATATAGTATTTATATACTTGGCTCAGTTTCACACTCTAACAGTTATTTGTTTTCAAGTCGTCACTTAGGACATATATCTGTCATATTCTATGTACGTACTTTATGTACATACTGTTTAAGATATCCCAACAGCACAAGATGTGCTTGGCATGCGCCATCTAGGCGTTCTAAATACATCTTCGCATTTAATGCATTTGTTGCTTCTTTTTCTAAGCGATTGTGTACTAGAAACAACAAACGCATCAACTTTATTAGATGGCAACTGTCGCCGATCATTTGAAAGTGAATATGAAAGAACCATGAAATAAAGTAAATAGACATTCATCATTTTGTTATAGTTACATGGCGAGCAGATTTTATCTGATCCCAAACGGTTTTCGTCGAATATACGCGGTTAAAGGAGCACTCTGATTAGCCACATTCAAATGACCTCAACAATTTATTCCTCTACAAGCGATGTTCTTCTCATCGGTTCCGTGGCCAAGTTGGAAGACCACGCGGCTACTAATCGAAAGATTGGTGGTTTGCGCCCAGTACGTGGTATATTTTTTTCTTGTTTAAAGTGTTGTTTAGACTCGCCTTAATGTAAACACATTACACATATAGGCAATTTAACATATTTTGAGGGAGTACTTTTGTGATCTATTAACGCTTACGGCATGGGGAACATACCTAGAACATACTAAGCACGTTCCAAGGTACATGTCAGACATGTCCCTAGGGGCGGACATATAGACTCTGACTATCACTTTCCATCAATGTAAGTATTCTCTCAGAGGTACATAAGGCACATACTGGACACATTCCCATGTACCTGAGGGAACATGACAGTCATATACCTGCATTGTAATTGTGCTGTTAGGAATGAGACGGGACCTACTGATTAACGTGGAATCCGAACTACATGCGCTCCAGCTAGGAATAGAACTCTTGGTGTCTCCCATGCCAAATGCGCGTACGCTAACCGCTTGCCCTGAAGGAGCTTTCGTTTCATATTAAAGTTAAGTATAAAAACACTAAGTATAACCCTTTCTTCCTGATCTTTGTTGATTATATAGAAAGAAAATGGTAATTTACTTCGAGGAAGGTATATTTGCGAATTCACATCATTTTCTACTTTTTCCTCTCTAATAGACCGTAATCACTTTCTAAACGATTTTGATGTTATATTTTATTCGGGAAATTGTGAATATATAGTTGATAAACAGCCTGTTACTTAATGGAATCAATCAGTTTATTTTCACATTATAATTCATTCGCAAGGTTTACACTTCTAAACCATGGGAATGAATTGGAGAAACCAGAAGTTGTAGATCTGCTTTTTCTGGTTTTGAACAGTAAGATAACGATGCTGAGACCCACATTTCGTCTTGTCTCTTATTGTTTTACGGGGGGGGGGGGGCACAGGAAGGCACAGGGGCAATTCTACCGATTCTGATTTTGACACATACATGCTTATTAATAAATTGTAAACTGATATACCACTAAAAATGTGAAACTTATGTTGGAGGACAATATCCCGACCCCCCCAGAGAAATCTGAAATGTCCCTACTGTCGTTTTCTTTCTAATTTCGAGCTCTCTCGTGGCTACTTGCCTTTAAACGAGGAAGACCCGAGTTCGATTCCTGACGTGAGTGTTGATGTGGTTTAGATGTCACCTCAAACTATAGGTTCACGTCTCGCATAACTTCGCTGCTGAACAGAATGCTGAACTCAAGTCTAATCGAATCTTGTTTCAACGGAGAGACCGACGATTAGACTTATTCCATTAGACCTCTGAAATTTCCATACAGATGGGTTTCATAGTTTGGAACACCAAGAAGGTCCATTACAGAGCAAGATTAATACTTTCTTGAAGTTTATTAACGAATCAAGCAAAAAATAACCTAAAAAGAAAAATTTTGATCTAAAACAATCTAACATCAGCACATATTCCCATGTAGAAATTTGATGAGTGATACAGATACCAATCGTTAAACTCATCGTTAACTACAAAGGTGTTGACGGATTAACATCATTAAAGATAGCCTCCGTTAAATTCGCCATTACCTGTGAACATGTTAAAGGATTGACATCATTAAGAGATATATACCGTTAAATTAACCCTTATCTGTGAACGAATCGACATCCTTAACAAAATTGGCCGAGAGAATTGCTCTAGTTGTTTATTGCAAAAAAGTGTAAAGCACATTTTCGTTTAATAGTGTGGAGTAGAGGATGAATGGACGCAATAACATTAGAATTCGTTACTACGTAGATCTACTCGTGTGATCATAGTAGTGAACAGCAAGAGCACCCATCAGGAGGGGAAAGGTGGGGCGCTCCCCAACCTAGAGGAAATTGTACTTCAGAATATCGAAAATTCAATAGAATTTTTACATTAGTTACAGCAAAATTTGAAACTATTTTTGAAACGTCGCTTATACTTGGCCCCCCTTGGAAACCACAACATGGGCGCCCTTGGTGAACAGCTTGAGTATTGAGCTATTAGGAAAAAATAATTGGAACTGATATTGTTCGTGATAATAATATTCAAATTTTGGCTTCTATTCAGTCTTCTAAGGCAAATTGGGGAGTCACGTGAATAACAGACGTAATGACCATTAAGTCTAGAAAGCTTCCGGTATACCTGTTAGAGATATGGCGACGCAGTGCACTGATCACTTGTTCGTCGCTAAGTTTGACGTAGTTAAGTCAGTCGCTAACAGATGGCGATAGAGCGGCTCAGGTTTACATAAAGGGATGTTACGTGAAATTGTTTCGTGTGTTTTTTTCACTCAATAATAAAACAAACTCAAAAAATGACATGACTTATGTCTATGTATCAGAATGATATACACTCACTTTTTATACGATAAATTATAGTTTGTTTCCTGCAAAACATTATTAATTAATAATTTACTTGAGAAAGTGTATCACTTGCTCTCTTATAGATGTAAATATATGAAATAAAGGATTCAAGTTTAGCGTAGGTCTTGTTCGAGAACAGAAGCTAGCACTTCATCTATTCTAATTCAATAGTGATTATTGTTTCAATTGTATTATTTAATATCGAAGACCTTCCTTGCATTAACTTTGTTTTTAATTTAACAAGGTCAGAATGCTAACTCATTTTTACTAAGAATTCGTTACAATTCCCATTAGAAGCTTTCTCAAAACATGATCTGTAAGACTGGTTACTTTACAAATAAAATGCATTATATCTTGGATGCAATGGAAAAAAATAAATGGAAAATCTAAAATATAAAGGGAACATTCTCCGTTATTTCAAATATCTTGAGATTAGGATGAAAAGCGCTCTTGGGTCTATGTATTCTCTAGGCATTGCGAATGGAATGAACCAATGATCCCTCATGGTTATTAGGGAAAGAATTCGCCTGGTGGAAACCTTTTTCGATATCTCTCCACACAGAGGCTTGTGTCCAGATTTTGTATTTGAGATAGTTTGGCTAAACGCCAGAATTCATTCTTTTTTTCCTTTTTTTTATCTCAGCTGGCCAAATAATTCACAAGGCCGCGTCACTTTACAATTCATGCGATGGTCAAAAGAAGACCGTGAAAGGTGGGTAAAATGGTGAGAATGGTCGTTAGAAGCAATGGAATACGTATTCATTGTAAAAACGTTTGAGGCAGAGAAGCTGCAGTATCTAATGGTATCACTTGAAAGGTTTCGTTCTGTTCAGCACCTGAATTCTGTGTTCGACTTTTTATTATTATTATTTTCTTTCTTTCTCTCTTTTTTCTTTCTTTCTTTTTTTGCATCTCTATTGGCTCTAAAATCTGAAAACTGGGAACGTTTTGATCATTAAAGTGGAATGACCCGGAAAAAAGTATACACTGTAAATAAATTGGCTTTGTCGGTATTCAATGACTTTGTTTGGCTTTTGTACACAATTAAACATCAAAATTATTAAATATTATATATATATATATATATATATATATATATATATATATATATATATATATATATATATATATATATATAATATTTTGTAATGAATGTTTCAATATAAACAAGCTATCTTAAAGGGCTTTTCAAAAATACAGAGAAAAAAATCATTTCTTCGAAAACTACATCGTATTACCTTTTAACAGATGTGCAAGTTACCCTCTCTCTCACTCTCTGATGTCATTATATTGTAATACGCTAAAATTAGTCGCTTATAATATTTACTTATAATCTATATTTAGTTGAATTGTAAAATTATTTTATTTTATAACTTATAATATGATTTTCATTACATAAATAATGCACACTAATTTTTTGTGATGTTTGTGCATGTTTATTGTTGGAAGGGATCTCTTTAATAGGGGATGATAGGAGAATAGTAGAAAGAAAAGCAGAGGTCTTATTAAACGTTTGCAGGGACATGGGTTTAGAAATAAATATAGAGAAAACTAAATACATGGAAGTTTGCTGGAGTCGTAATACAGCAAATAATGGATACATCAAAATATCAAATAATGCTTTCAACATCGGAGATCCCTTCAAACAATAAACATGCACAAACATCACAAAAAATTACTGTGCATTATTTATGTAATGAAAATCATATTATAAGTTATAAAATAAAATAATTTTACAATTCAACTAAATATAGATTATAAGTAAATATAAATAAGCGACTAATTTTAGATACTTTCAAATATCTAGGATCAATATTAACAGACCAAAAACCATGTTCACGAAGAAATTAAACGTGAACTAAAAGAGGAAATTCGTGTTATTATTTAGTTAAAAATCTCTTGTTGCTGTGAATTCTGTCGAGGAATTTGAACCTTAAAATTTATAAAACAATAATCATGTCTGTTGTCCTGTACGGTTGCGAAACACGGTCTCTTATTCTGAGAGCAGATCGTATACTGATTGTACTTGAGAACAAGATCCTGAGACGAATATTCGGACCCAAGAGGAACGGGAATGGGGAATGGCGGAAACTTCATAATGAGTAACTACGGAATATTATTTATACGGTTTACGGTTTACCAAACTCTTTTGGGGTCACTAAATTTAGAAGGTTCAGATAGCAGATCATGTAGTCAGAATTCAAGAAAGTAGGGACGCTTTTAAAATCTTAACTCAACGTCCAATCAGTAAACGACCATTAGAGAGACCTAGGCGCAGATGGGAGGACAATATTAAAACGGATTTCCTAGAAATAAGAATACAAAGTAGAAACTGCATCCAATTGGCTAAGGATAGATGTCAGTGGAGAGTTTTGTGAACGCAACTTTGAACCTCCGGATTCTGTAGGCATAGTTATCGGATATCTTTACAGATCTTCAATATAATCTCCCTGCTTGAGGATGACGGAATCCCAACATCCGAGTATTTTCTCTATTCCATCAAGGACATCATATTTGTAAAGCTGTCGAATGGTTCGGGTAACGGCTGTGGATAGCTCTTCGTGATATGAAAACTAACGTCCACGCAGACGTTGTTGCAACTTTTGGAACAGGTGGAAGTCTGGTGGACTCATATCTGTACTGTAGTGAGCATAACGTAATTTACTAATCGTATTTGCGAAGGTTTGATGCATGATGTTAGCGGTGTGCGGGCGAGCGTTGTCATGGAGAATCAGTGGACCCGCCCTGATCAACTGAGGTCGGGTCTTATGTACTTTTCTGTGCAGTTTCAGCAGGAATTCACAACAATGCACTGCTGTGACACTACTTTTCATATGGAATTAGGTTAATTATGATAATGCCTTGCTCATCGTAAGAGAAATCATACGTTTAACGTTTGATTAAGTTCGGCGACACTTTTATGGTCGTGAAGAAGATAGAGCTCTCCACTCGTTAAATTGCGATTCCAACTCCAATTCAAAATCCCTGATCCACGTTTCATAAATAGCAATAATGCGACGCAGAATGTCCTTACTTTCAAAGTTGAACCATTGTTTTAGCACAGTTGCATTGTCCAGACATGTCTGCTTCTGTTCAGTGAGGGATCCATCTGGCAGAAATTTTTCTCTTCTATAAATCACTTCTCATAAATCGGTATTCTGACGCAGAGCGAATGCTTGTGATATTAGAAAGTTCCACACATATCACACAGCGATCTTGTTCGAGTGCATCTGACACAAGTCGCACACTTCTGTCATTGGTTAATGATTTAGGCCTGCCTGGTCTTGCATCATTATTTATGCTCACATGACCACTACGGAAACGAGTAGTTCAACGAGAAACTGTACTGCTGTCCACTGTTGTCTCACCACAAACTTCCAGTAAGGCATTCTGGATTTCTGTCTGGGTTTGGGAAACGTAAAGTTTCAATGTGTGTATTACCTCTGATCTTCAATAGACACGTTACTCGAGACACTTGCCTCTCAATTTCTAACACTTGTCACAGCCACACTGGGTTTACTATAGATCGCACAAACACACTTCCTGCTGTCTCAAGAACTGAAATTCAACTGATGAAATGTTTATCTCGATTTTATCATCTACTTCACAGTGTTGCCATTGTGAAGAATATTTATGAAATGATCCTCCTAAATTGACGTTTTACTTTGGTGCTGTAGCGTAAAGACAGTAACTCTCTGAAACCAGGAAACGAAAACACATACACGTCATGTTCAATATATTCTTCAGTAACCAGACCACTGTATCCGGATATTGCTTAGTATGAAAATAAAGTTGGCTTTTTCATAAGACTCAACATATGAAATATTTAAAAAAAAATGGAGTTTCCCAAGCAAAACAACCCTGAAAAACATCGTTTTAAGAAATGCTTTATTTCAAACCCTTGTATTTCTAGTATAATGTAAAATATTCTTTCTTGACATTAGAGTTAACATTTTTTTTTTTTTTTTTTTTTTGTAAAGATTCTGGTTTCTCAATCTGTGGCATGGTAGCCATTGTTGGGTACTATTTACTACCTTATGATGGTAAAAAGACGAAAAAGGTTAAGAACCTTTGCTATAGAGAATACAAGTTATAATTAAATAAACATTTTTTTTTAGGAATATCACTATCGATAAAATCTGAGGTTGTCAGAATATAAGAAAACAGGCCTATTGTTTAGCGATGGTGGGCCAGCTTTTTCAGCTACTTTTGTGCGTTATTCTATTCCGATTCAGTCATTTTATGAATTAGGTTAGGTTACTAACATTTAATTCAGACAGTATTGCCAAGCGAGTGTTAGCGATTGAAGTAGGGGCGGATCCAAGACGGGCTTCTGGGGGAGGCGGTGGTTTGTAATACTGCTACTTAAAGCTACTTTTAAGAGCTCCAAATTCTGGATGAGTTTATTTATATATAAAATAAGAAAGTTTCCTCGTCTGGAAGGGGCGATCCTCCCGATCGCCCGCTGGATCTGTCTCTGGATTGAAGACGGGTTAGAGCCTCACAGAGCAGTTTCTTTTCTGTCTTTGTTACGAATAGTTCACTTTCTTTTCTCACGTTAAGTCACTCTAAAGTTCAAGTTCGGTAATCTAGCACTAAATTAGCTAATATTTTCATCACACTTTACCCAAACATCAATTGCCAGTCACCACTATCAACTCATTTCTCCTGTAGATAAATAATCCTTTTTTGCCAGTTTTGGCACCAATCTGTAAATAATTACCGAAAACAGAGAAAGATAGAGAGAATTATCCTTGTATAAGAGAAAGAAAAAAATGACTGTAGATGTCAGGAGAAATTACGAGGAGAATACTGTATCATTAAGGTTGAACATCTATGGTCTTGGCTAAAGATTTGCTTCGAAAATAGTTATATTAATATTGTTTTCAAATAAAGTACGAGTTATGATAAATAAATTCTTGTATTGATCAATTTTCTTGGCTGAAATAAAACATCCTCCAAAAATATAGACCCATATCAAACTTAATAGCATAATATACTTTTAACAGCTAACTTCAAATCATGAACATTTCTAATCTTTATGTCCTATTGATATACTATCTTAATACATATCGATAACAACTGATTACCATTTGAAATAACGACGTTCAATAGTTCATATGATACACATTTAGGAGGTTTGTGCATATTTCTTGCATCATTGCATACAATGCACTCGTTCTGAAAACTCCATTCGCTAAAATTATTTCCTGGAATGAAGAACGTTGAGGTGATTGGTAATTTGATCTGTTTTTAGAAGTTTAAATTATTTATTTAATAAATACAATACTTTTGTGAAATTTCCAGAGTTATATGAAGAAGATAAAGAGTGAATGAATCACTTTAAAGCAAAACAAATCTTTTTTTTAGCTGTTTTTCAGTGAGGAACATTCATCTCAAAAATAGCAATAGTTCTCATTAATTCAATCAATGTAGTTGGCAAAATAATTATGTTTTATTTATAATTTTATTTCAGATCACGACGCAATACGATAAGTTTTCCAAGCTATTCTCTTTCAAATAGTCGTTTGTTAGCAATAATCTTTACCAATCGATAAAAATGCATATATTTAGAGAATGCATTCTCTAAAGCTTGTAATAAACACGTACAAGATATTCCAATTACAGAGATATGTATCATTTCCTTTTCTTTTGCTTTCTTTTTTTTTGCGTGGGAGGCTGTAGAGAGCCCAAATATATACAGTTGACAGATGTCAAAGATCAAACTTGTGCATCACATACACATCCTGTTAAATTGTAGGATGGTCAAAGTTAATTACTAAAACAATTGAATATGAACATGTGGATCAAAGTACTCCAGCCAAATTTTAGGGTGCTTTTTTCTTTTTTTGGGGGGGGGCCGATCACATGTGTCCCTAAAAGTTTGAAAAGTGTGTGTTTGTACAGCTTCAACTATTAGTAGCGAGCAACAAAATTGAATGAATGGGCTCTTGAGTTCTTCACCATTCTGGTCAGAAACAACGCTAATTCTCCAGGGCATTGGAAAACATTGGAATGCATGTACGTGAAAGGAATAAGTTGCTGCAAAATCATCCGTTGTTTAAAAGTAATAATATCACATGTAAGTCAAGTGCTTCAAGGAGCAATGAGTTCAAAAATTCTAAGGAAATGATATTTCAACATTGAAGCGTAACTTGTCAGACGACTAAGTGTAAAAGTATATCAATTGCTAGATGAAGAAAAAACTTAAGAAGGATGTAGTTCTTTATGGAAAATTTTTATGTTAACTATGGAAGTTCAAGGAATACGTGTGTTTGAAGTCCAATTGTTGTTTCAACATATTCGCGTTCAACATCCTCATTTAAATTAGTAGAAGTAGTGAACTGCGCAATAGAAACATTTTATATTCATGTATCTACGCATATCTTAGTGCATATTTACCTCTTTAATGCATATTTTAGTTCATACTTTTGCAATTTTCAATGCATAGTTGCATGCACATTTTTTAGTAGTAATGCGTCTGCCAACACTGAGCACGAATCAACAACGCTGCTGCCTCACCCTTCACACAACAGTTAAGGTAACTCTTGTCGTTGACTCAGTTTAAGTTTAAAACTTCGTACAGTTGCTATACGATTGTTGAGAGAGTCTGAAGTAAAATTTTGTTTGTAAAATGCTTTACAAAAATGGACCGGCTGAAAGTTTAAACAAGGTTGTGCCATCAAATTTTGTGTAAAGCTTTAGCGAAAGCGCTACTGTGACTTACGATAAGTTACAAAGGTCTTATTGAGAACATTCAGTATCCAGAACATAATTGTTCAGATGGCACAAGTCCTTTACACAAGGCTGAGAACAAGTGGAAGATGAATCTCTTGCGAGAAGACCTTCAGCCTCAGAAACGGATCATAATGTTGATAAAGCTACAGTCGGTGTTAACCAAAAAAAAAAAAAAAAAAGCATTACCAGAACAAACTGTCAATCACTTTTTCTAACGCAAAACCCTGGAAAGACTCAGGAAAAGGATTATATGTGTGCTATTAGGAATTGAACGCAGTTGGATGCAGTGTCACGAAAACACACCATGTCATACTCTTGTCTTCATCAATTCTTTCTTGGCCGAAAACTGTATTCCTATAATTTCGCAGCCCCTTATTCATATGATCGAAGTACTTGTTGCTTATATTTACTCTCCTTTGATCAAAATACCCTTGAAAGCGCTCCATTTTGGTACTGTGAATGATATCCAGAAGGAAACCAACGGGTTGAAAGGTATTCTAGCCGAAGACAAGGGCACCGAACCTGGGGGGGCTGAGGGGGCCCGGGCCCCAAAGCTCATGTGGGCCTCCGTACTGTATTTATGCATATACAATATTTTGCATAATTTGAATGCAATTTGTCTTAAAATCCTCATATATATATATATATATATATATATATATATATATATATATATATATATATATATATATATATATATATATATATATATATATATATATATACCTTCTGCATCTGAATGCCCCCCCCCCCAAATTTACAGATAAATCGGCGCCCATGGCAGGAGACTTCCAACACTGTTACGAAAAATTGAAACAACGCTTCCATCGCTGTGTAGCTGGATAAGAAGACTAATTGAAAGAAGATAATATTTATTTGTAAAAATAAATTAAAGAAAAAATATCATTAAGAAAAATAAATTGCATTAGTTTTCTAGCACACCTCGTATAATACAAAAATAAATCAAGTTGTAAAAAAAAGGAAAAGTTAACTGATGTACTGATGACTCGTACAGGGCTTTGATATTTCTAAATAAAAAAAAACCGAAACAGTATGAAATTTACAATGGATTCATAATTATGTTCTTCCTTCTTCCTGAAATATCAAAGTAAAATAACAAGTCATTACGCACCTAGAGTGAGTGACAGAAGATAAATTGTTCCCATGGTGCTAATTCAAGCGGGATTGCTTTAAAATATCACACGAATGGCATTATGTTTCTTTGCAGAAAAACCGGGACATTTGGAGTCCCAAAGAATTTCCAAATGATACATGGCGTTCTGTATTTCGGCTGAGGCTTCGGAGAAATCAACTAACGTTATACGTTAGTAGTTATCGTATGTGAAGAACCTCTTTGTCACTTTTAAGAAAAATGTCTGATCGAAACTGACCCTCTACCAGTAAAACACAGATAATGAACTTTTTCTGAGTAAAATTTATTTTACAACTTTGTAACGTTAATAATCAAATAGTTTTTCCTTTATTTACCACAATCGAGCTATTCTTAAAAATGTATCTGACCTCTTGTCTGTTTCACCAACAACAATCTTTATGAAACATGAGCAAAGTAATCATAGCCAAGGTATTCATTATGAAACAACCCAAGAACTAATCACAATATTAAGTTACACTTCTCTATTTGAATAGTTTTTTTGTAAGACAACGCATGTCAGAAAAAGCAAACTTTGAGAAAAATGAGTAAAACTATACTTCACAGAATAGTTTGTCCAAAAAATGTCTATTTATTTATAATGTACCAAGTGTAGGCAAGAGCTTAACAGGTGTAGATATCTCACAAAATGTGTATCTACGCGTAGCAAACACACTATTGTCGTTAATTACGCGTGGGTCGTTTTAACAAATAACGATTCATTTGTTCGTGAGAAAATAACTCATACACTATTAAAGATTGTTTCTATGGGTGTTAATGGAACATTCTAAAATGTGAATACAATTGCTCTGAGTTGAGTTCATTTTGAGTTTAATGTCCCATTCAGCAGAGACGCTATATGAGACAGGACTTACAGATTAACGGTGAATCCAAACCTCATGAGCTCCCGCTGTACAATTGCTAATTCCCTTTTTCAGAAGCTTTTCTAAACAGGAGAATTTTTGAGCGTGTGCGAGGGTGGTATATGGTTACAAATTAGCTGAAGTAAACTATATTCATCCATTGAATCCTAATTCATTTGATGAGGAAGATACTTCCACTCTCAGTCATTAAAGGACTACGCCCTCTCTGCCGCATACATACTTTAGTTAAGTCACATTGACCATAAAAGAGTGTGAGACAGTCGAAATGCAAATTAGACCCCCTATGTGTTTTCCTGTAATCCTTCGGGAAAATAGTCTTGTGAGCGTATGAATTTTCTGACAACATTTTTGCTTCTACTTATGTAAATATTGCCAGAAAATGAATACATTCGCAAAAATGTTTCGTGAAAGATTACAGAAAAAATATAGTTAGTTCGTTACTTGGTAAAAATATTAAATATGACGTGTAAAGCATTGTTTATAGCAAAAAAAGGAAAAATACAACTAATGCACGTTTCCACTGACAGTTACTAGATGTTTTTTAGGACAGTTACTACATTAGGAAAGCAATGGCCTTATTGTTCGAAAACACGCGAACAGTGCTTGAAAGATTGAATTGTTTCAACATCACCATGTTTTGGTTTGGTATGTATGTAGACCAAACTATCAGTGATGGCAAACACCACAACACTTCTTTGGATGTCAAGATCGGCTGCAATGGGCTTCCGGAGGGTTATCGTATCCTTCAAATAACATTGTTGAGACAATTTCTTCATGATATTTTCCCACACATGAGTTTAATCATTTTACCTCAAAACAGCCAAAAGTGTTTATTTTGGCTACACTCACAATGTTATTATCAGTGTCATGTGAAATGTAGCACACTACACACTGGGGTTGGAGTTTTCTAGTAATAATTTGTACAATATCTTAAGGTCATATTAAACACTACTAAAATTATAATCATGATGCCCTTTGACCTCTTATCATCAAAATTTGATTTCTTCTTTACAATAACTCTTCTCTTAAGTGCTTTCCTATACGACACTCACCATGTTGACGAATGTAGCCAATTATAGATTAAACATATTAATGCGCGTTCTTCCTCATTTATGCCAGGCAAATGGTGGGATGGTATCTAAAATAATTATAGATTCCAGGCCGCTTCCTTCCTTCCCTAATGCTTTCTTTCTTTCCTTTCCTCGCATAATGTGATCGCCGAGGGACGTTTATCCCTTATATGTGATGGGCTAACATGGGCATAGATGACGAAAGCTCAGAAATTCTAATGTCATTTCCCTTTTCTATGATTTTAAGATCAGATTTTTCATTTCAATTAAGTGGACTGCTTTGTCTTGACAAACAACCATAACATAACCTCCCTGTAAAGCTATTAGTCTTCATTACAACAATGCTCTAATGTACCAAAGCTGCAGCTATAAGCACACACCATTGTTAAGTACATTACTCTGAATAGCGTCTATACCCCAATAGTTGTACTTCAGCTTGGTCAAGTGATTATGCACCATGTAAAACAATATTGACACACGCAAACACACTTTCACACAGAGTGAGACATAATCCACGTAATGTGTGCATACCGTAATCAGTCAACTACTTTCTTTAGGCATGTGAGCCGCGCCGCTCACTCCAAGAAGTCTCCAGCGCATTCATTAATAGTAACACACCAAAACTAGTGATGGTCAGTGGGAATATTCCCTGCGGGAAGGAAAATAAGAAATGGGAATATTCCCGGGTTTTCTGCTTGGCATATAAATTCCTGTGAAGGAATTTATTTCATTTTATTTACTCTCTTTTCCAAATTATAAGAACCATATTACTAATTACTTTGTTTTCATTTATTATCATTAACATCTAGGTTTTAAATAGTTTGGATGTTTAAAAAATTGAAATTCCTTGACTGTACTTTATATAATTAATTAAATGATTTTTAAAAAAAAAAAATCCATTTCCATTTGCACTAGAAAGTAGCAAGGTACTAATCTATAAATGATGAAAAGGAACCAATTTATAAAGTAATCTAGTAATTCTGTAGAGATAGAGGCGAAGTACTACCAATACACCCCAAACCACCGTCAGTAATAGATGTCAGTCTGTCTGCTGTCTCCGATTCGAATTTCGCTCTCTGAAAAAGAAGCAAATATTTAATAAAGAAATCATTGCACTTGTAAATACATATACCTTTACAATGTAATGTTTACATATCAAAATTTGGGTTGCTTCTCAGGATGTTTCATTGGTACCAGTGTTTCCGGAGGTGTGTTAATTAGCATTTGTTTGTTTCTTTTTACGTGTGTACCAAGCTTTGTTGGCGAATTTTTGTAACACCGTGTATATTCTTCGAAATAGCCTTTCTTCTTAAATTAGAGATTTAATAGTACAGAGTAACAAAGCACAGTGTACCTCAAATCAACATTCTGTACCGGTATATATGTAATCCCATACACTGGCAACCGTACGAAATTTTCAACAGACTACGTATGTTTTCTGGCAGTTATCAATCTAATTTGTTTATAACGTTTAAAAATTTAATTTGATTCTAGTATTAGTAGTACGATCAAGTTTAGAAAGCCCACTTACATGAATTTAAACAGTTTTAGCAGTGTAAAGTTATGTGGAGTTATTATGCCGTGTATTTTTCCTACATATTTACTCAATCAAACATATTGTAAGTAAACATACATTTATGCGCAGTCTCTAAATAGAACGGAATAACATAATACCGTTCAGAATATACATTTTAAACAATCCTCTGGAGACAGCAGCAGTGTTGCCAGACCGATCAGTTGGGAAAGCAGAAGATTCGAAGGTAAAAAACAGGAGAAAGCAGTAGACACATAAAGCGGCGGGATTTGAATGCAAATCCAGAGGCAACAAAAATTTGCCATTATTAAGGGGACAGTGATCAAAACAACCATTCAAGAATTCATTATTACTTTCATTTTAAAATAGTAGCAATACATGCAAAACATAAATTTGAATTTTAGTTACTTCAAAATAAGTTTCACAAAGACTTTTTTCTCAATGATTAGGTAATCTTTTGGAGGCTGACAGACCCTCATGTCCCTTTTATATTATAATGTTTCATACACACCTGTGTGAAGTAAGACATAGTGAAAGAGCAAAGTGGTGTGGGAAAATGTCTAACCATGCACATAGCGACAGTATAGCTAGCTATATGATACAGTCACACGTAATCTTAATATAAGACGATTTTTCGCTGACGATCGTGGAGAGGTGATCTAAGCAAGCTACTCTTCCAAAAAGGGGTAAAAGGGGATCTGAAAAGGCAGGGTGACGCATGACGTCACAGCGTCCCCCGTGCCTACCTTTGCCTATTATATTTTTTTTTTTGAAAGTGGGGGGACGTCACAGATATCTATTTTGGAAGTAGGGTAACGACGTCCCCTCACTTTTACACCTGTTTCCAGCCCAAGTCCCAATCTAAACAACACGTACTCGTAAATCTTACAAGTCATAACGATTGCCAACCATCATGCATATAGAAGATGACGTAAAGTTGTATCTTTGTATTCATATTATATACAGCAAAGCTCTAAATGCTCTACAGAGCTTTGTGTATCCATACAGAGAAATTTTCTCTTTTTATGTAAGGAAAAAATGAAAATTAAGTATTAATAGTAATAATATATTTCTTTAACTTCTCGAAGTAAGGAAAAAGCAGGAGATTGTTAATTTTTCATTTTCTTTCGCAGTAGATCAGTAGAACGCAGAAAAAGCAGGAAATCTCCTGCAAAATCAGTAGCTCTGGCAACACTGGACAGCAGTAATAAGTATACTCTGATAAGACTGAATTTTGTTTTGAAATCATAATATAGTAATAGAAAGCAATTTTCTTTCTATTTGTATATCAATTCCCAGAAATTACCCATAGCTAACCATAAACGGCGTACAATAATCCACTTACACTTTTATTATTTTATGTATTTAACGTATGAAACCTCCATAACACGATTGTCCTGCAGAAAGATATAAAGTATGTTATTTGCTTGTGTGAAATGTGGTATTTGAAACTTAGTAGCAAGAAATATAACAGTAGTACAATTACCCTGAAAAAAGCTTCTGTTTCGTACACATACTGCATCAACAATTCCCTTATTACACATGCTGCTTGTCATATTGATTTTAGTGTCATCTTTGATTCGAATCTCACATTCCTTGACCACATATCCTCAACAGTTAAGAATTAAATGTTCATGTTTTATCGATTTACTTAACTACGCATAGTAGAATCATTAGCAACATTCTATAAAAGCCTAATGGTTCCAAAGATCGAATACTGTTCTCCCCTATGTGCCATGCCAGCACTTACGCATCTCTAGACCTGATTCTATTCTCAATTTCTTTATTGGTATAGTACCTACGCTTTTGTGTTTCTGGATTTTATAATATTATCTAAGGAAGAACTCTTGCGATATCTTAATATCCAGACTTCGGAAGTACGCAGAAATAACTCTAACCTGAAATTTCTTCGTAAGATTGTTAATGGGAACTTAAGATCGGAAACCCTACTTCAAGAACTATTATAAGGTGTCCCTTCCCGCATAACCAGACCAATACCTAACTATTCTATCTTGCCCGCTCTAGGTTCGCAGTTATACAGAGGTCTCTTTTTCACAGGATAGCGAACTATCATCTAACAATTCATGTGGAAATTTTTTGAGCTACCCGTTGTTTGGGAGAGTAATTAAATGTATGTTGGCCAAATAATATTGCTTTTTGCACTATTTGTTGACACTGTTTCTTTTTTCCTGTTGCTTAACGTTTCCCTGTGTAAAATGGCAAAGTTATGCTGCAAGTAGGATTTTTGTTCAATAGATAAAAAAATAAAATGTACTATCTTAGATAAAACTAAACAAATCCATTCTGCCGGGTCATGAGGTAACTCAAATCAATAAAATCTTAGAATTTTACTGTTACCAGACAAGATTTACTGTTACAAGAATTTTACTGTTAAAAATGTTACTGTTACGATATTTTACTGTTCAATAGATAAATAAATAAAATGTACTATCATAGATAAAACTAAACATATCCATACTGGCGGCTCATGAGGGAAGTCACATCAGTAAAATTTTAGAATTTTACTCTTACAAAATAAGGGAAGAAACCTTACGTAATCTCCTAATTCTTCAGCTAGAAAATTAGAATATAAAAAAATAGTTTCCTTCCCTTAACTAGTAGCGAAAAAATCAATTTTACAGATGTCACTTCTTTTCAAATTACCATTTTGTGGAAGGTATTTTGTTTCAATTCGCTCTATCTATTGAAATTTGCTGAAGGAGCTAAAG
Source organism: Thermobia domestica (assembly GCF_964235325.1). Classification (NCBI taxonomy): domain Eukaryota; kingdom Metazoa; phylum Arthropoda; class Insecta; order Zygentoma; family Lepismatidae; genus Thermobia; species Thermobia domestica. Next base: position 262,543,689 of record NC_137463.1, read on the forward strand.
ATTATTCTGTAAAAGGACCACAAGAGTTGTTTTGATGATTGTGTTGGCATATGTGCAGTATATTAATTCAGATGGAAAATATCTTTAACGTGACAAAATAAATTTCAATGGTTAATTAAATATGTTGTGCTTTAGTGAACAATTTTAGGCACCTTTTGAATAGAACGTACTCTGACACTGATCATGCGATTATGAGAGAAAATGACAGAGACTTTTTTTTGTTACGATAAAGTATCATTTCGCTCTTTTTATTGTGAATTAATCAGTCGGGTGTAACTGAATGGGAATTTGGAGCCGAAACTCTGGACACGAATATTTCTCCTACATATTTAGTAAACCTCGCACGAAGGTATGTTCCCTGCACCTTCAAATGTTTGTAATAAAATATGCGTAATTTATTTAAAATATTCCTCTAGTGTGGTATTATCATTTCACAACTACCAACACGATTGTATCAGTAGCATAACTCTCATAACTCATTTATACCTTTTACAATACCATACATGGACTGCTTGTATATTAATAAGTATATTACGATTATTTTTAAAGATTGATTTTCTGTTTCTAAATATTTCTATTGTTTATGGAAGCCAGAGGTTCCTTGCCATAGAAATTAAAACGGTTCAGGACCCTGTCGTGTGCTAAATCTTATAGCACTTAGTTTCGAATTAATGTTCTATGTCGTCGAAATTTCGTGCTTTTTATCAGCAAAGCACAAGAAAGGATAACGGCAGACAGGTACGTGACGTTGGGAAGGAGCAGTGTTACCAGGTTACGAAGAAAATTGACAGCATAGTCGATTGTTTAAAAGACATATTCTAGGGTATCGGTAACTACGTGTACACTACCAACAGTTTCATAATTTATTTCCCTTTCTTTAATCATCGTGTTTCTTTCTGTTACTTACCTGACTGTGCCAGGGATGAATAAAAGGTAATGCCAACATTGTCTTAATTCGTACCCCTCTTTATGAACCGATTAACGTATGTTACATTCCTAACTCTCACTTTCTGCTATTCATGCGGAAGGAATCGTACACTTGTTTTCGTCGATGTCCCGTAGCGACCACCATAAGCTAGGGATGATGACTTTTTTTCTGCCATAGTGCTTTCCCAAAGTTTATTTTTAATTTTGGTGTAACAATCGTCATGAAGCCTTTAAAAACATTGTTGTGCGCTGCACCTACATCTCATTTCAATCTTGATTCACTCACATTGTTGTCTGTCCGAAACATATTGTTAATGGCGCTTCCGATTTCCTCCTCTAACGGATTTCCCTCGCGCAACTGTTGTCAATTCTATTCAAAATATTCAGGTACTCGTTGAAAGTCACTCGGATCAATGACCACGACATTCCACGATCCCATAAATCAGATTTCAAAATATCTTCAGCTAAGAATGAGTAAAAAGGGAAATGTTTAGTTGTTCAATATGAGTATCTTGGACTTGCTCTTCACACAAAAAACTTAGTTTTGTCAGTAAAAAATATATTTATAAATATTACTAATGGTCTAAAATAATTTGGTTTTATAAATCTAGACTTGTGTTCCAATGTATTTTCTGTCCATTTTACCTTCTCCACCTTCCTCCAACACCACATTTGAAAGAGCTCCCTTGTGGCTATGTGGATAGCGTACGCGCCCTTGGCGTGCGAAAGCCGGGTTCGATTCCCGGCGGTAGCCAATGTAGTTCGGATTCCACGTTAATTAATAGGTCCAGGTCTCATATAGCATCGCTGCTGAAAGGGACGCTAAACTAAATTCAACTCAACTCAACTCAACTACATTTGAAAATTTTCTAAACATTTCTTCTCTGTCGGCCCTCGTAGTAACGAAAATCGTTTGTAGGGCCACGGTGGCTCAGTGGTAGAGCATTCACCTCTGGTGCTTGGGGTTCTGGGTTCGATCCCAGTCCCCGCCTAGTGAACTGTGTAGTGGACAAACAGCGTGTGCGTGGGTTTCCCGTTTCTTCCCACTTCATTCATTCCACCATTTCATTCATTTCTCATAATCACCGTCTCCTTTAGCCTAGCCGACATAACCGTGAGACGTAAAATTTAAAGATTTCATTTTCATATTTTCTTCTCCAACTTTCGTTATGTCCAATCTCTGAACCATATAATTCACTTCTCCGTATTCCTCATTAGTCCCATATTAAGCCCGCTAGTCAAGACTGATCGTCGGATTTCTTTGTTTGCTTTTTCTTGGATAGTGCAATCATTTTAACATCAAGAAAATCCTTTGGCTATTCTCCAAACTTTTTAACTTAACTTGTTAAAAAGTTAATACTTTCATTAAATTGTCTTCCTGGTCTATTATAAAGATGGAGAAAAAGGAATCTCTGATAAGTATTAGAAAATAATTTAATGTATCAGAAATTGTTTTATTCTTCTGGTGCAGTACTTTGATCAAAATATCGCATGACATCAATGATTCTAATTCCTGAAATATGATACCTTTTGTCATATTGTGGTATCGCGTTATCTAATTTTACTTGTGGTCAAATGAAAATGGGTTAACCATAAATCCACTTAAATCGAAGTGCATTTGTGTCTCCTCTAAACGACTTATCAAATGCACCGTTCGAATATACCAACAGTAGAGATAAATGGAACAATTATTCTATTTTCTGAAACTGTTACAAACCTTGATGTAATAATAGATCAATTCCTTGAGTGGAAACCTCACATTAACGCTGTATGTAAGAAAGCGTTCTGGTCTTTGCATTCACTCACTAGACTAAAGAAAATTCTATCCACTAAAACAAAGCTACTAATTGTAAAATCTCTAATATTTCCTCACCTTGAATATTGTGATGTACCTCTATCAGACTTAAATGAAGAATTAGCGTATCGTTTGCAACGTATCCAAAATGCCTATATACGGTTGGCTTATAATCTCAAACGATCAAATCATTTAACTCCATACTATAGAAAGCTGGGCTTCTTGAAACTTGCCGATAGACGTTATTTGCATCGACTCACACTTCTCGTTAAGACTTTGCGGTTTGAACAACCTTCCTACTTATTTCAACGTTTGCAACGACTAAATGCTCACCACGATCACAATACATGATCAGGTGTAAATAAACTCCTTTCTCTTCCCTTACATTCGTCAAAATTCTACTCGAATGCGTTCTTTGCATCCACTATCCGTGCATGGAATGACCTTCCATCCAACACAAGGCAATCTCATGTCAGATAATCAATCTATTTAAGAAGTCTGTTGAACAGATCCTCCATAAGTCTATCAAGGCTTACTAACATCTGAAAAAATGCTGATCTTTATTATTCCTACTTTTTACGGTTCACTAAATGAATGTGACCATACTATGTGGTTATTTGTAATAATCTAAGTGCGCACGTGATGTGATGCAGGTTGTGTGTGAGTATATATATATATATGTGTGTGTGTGTGTGTGTGTGTGTATGATTGGGAGTGTTTTATACATATTATTATTATTATTATTATTATTATTGTATTACTAATCATGATCACCGCATGGTCAAGTGGGAGCAAGGCATGATTAGCCTTAATTTCGCCATGTAAAGATAAGAGTAAATGAATAAATAAGTAAAATAAATAATTTTCTAAACAAAACCACTGAACTATTCAGTAATATTTTTTTGTGATCCCCTACTGGCCATATTGACAAGTTAATCTACATACGCCACTGAGGTGTGCTGAGGATATTGGATGACAAGTATAAGTACCAGAGTGCGATGTATCAAGATATCAGGTCAGGGATAATAGTTACATAACTGACCATCAGCGTTCTTTCAAGAATCTAATTTATGCTCGCAGAACCTTTTTCCTTGGCATTCTCAAACCATGGAGCAAGCTACCATTTCTATCACCAGTGGTTTAATATGTGAAAGTAAATTTACATTATTACTCTATATTTTAAGAACATAAAATCTGTTATGTGCTATGTAAAGTGTGATCCTTTACTTTTTTTTAACAAACTGTGTATGAGCGAAAATGTAATAGCAAATTGAATAGAAAATCGCTATTATTTTTATTACTTCGAAACACCTTTCTGACCGCAAAATTCACTAAATAAAGCGTTAATTTTTCTATTATGTTGAATTGTATTTAAACTAAATTTAAGGTATTCATACCGTGCAATATATACACAAACAATGTTTAATAACCGAATCTATTATAGGATAATTTGTGTTTCATAAACTATTTTGTTTTTTATTAAAGGGGAGATAGTTACTCTTTTAAATAGAAAAATTAAAATATAGCAAAACAAAATACCGAGTAAAGTATACCCTATCAGATATTGCAGTATCGTTTGTTTTGCGAAACACGTTCTGTTATACAAAATATACCAGAACACTACTATATAATTGCTAGGCATTATTTCGTATGATTTACATTTACGGCCAAATATAAATTGATATGTAAATTAAACTACGTAGCAGTCTTTTTTAGATAGATGTATTGAAAGTAATAATTTCACAGCACAGAGAATTAATGCATGTTTACAGAAAAGAGAAAAAATAGAGATTGAAAAGGCAATATAAGGTGTTACTTTTGTGTCTATCCATAAACACATGTTCTAATCAAATAGAACACTGCCTATTGACATTTGTGTGCAACCTTGGAGTGACACAGGTGAACTTAACCAACTGACATTGATATACTGCTCTGGTCCTGAGCTGTACGTGACATATCATGTTATTGTTTGCTTCAGCGACAAATATATAATCGTAAGGAGGCCGATTAATTACAAATTGACACGCCATACAAATATCTTTGGTACTAGTTCAATTCACTGCTTAATCGATTCATTTTCGCACTTTCTTTGCGTCCAATCCGTTTTCTATAGACTTTCAGTAGAATATGTTATTTGTTTCATGAAATTTGTTTAATATTAGCAGTCAAAACGTCAATTATTTTTCTTCACTATTTCAGAGAAAGCAGGTTGGCAGCAACATGCATTTTAAATTTCGAAAAGCATAATTTAATGGAAATACGTTGTGTCCGACGTATTTCAGACTTTCGTGTGTCACGTGATAAAATCCATTGATTAAAATGTAAATGCAACATGAAGAGATAGATTATCAAAGTTGAAGAGTTGAGTTGAGTAGATTTTGAGTTTAACGTCCCCTTCAGCAGCGAGGCTATATGAGACGTGGACCTACTGATTAACGTGGAATCCAAACCACATGAGCTCCCGCCGGGAATCGAACCCGGATCTACTACGCCAAAGGCGAGTACGCTAACCGCTTAGCCACGAGGGAGCTCCAAAGTTGAAGGGTGTAACTGGAAGAACGTACAGCTGCGAGTCCAACAAAGTGATTTTGCACGTGTCCGGGTTGATTAAACAATTAAACGAATATAAAACAAGAAGGTAAGCATTGATAACCGGCGAAAAGAGGATAAATAGAAGATATCCAACAGTGCAACGAAGTAAACTGGTTTCAAATTCAGCACCTGCTAAACGTCTCCAAGGTAGGCAAACGACAAAATGATAGAACCCATGACAGTCGTTATAGGTTATATTATAACCACTGTTATAGTATACTGTTACAGGTTATACTATTACCGTGTACTATACCATTGGTTTCCAACCTTTTTTAACTGGTGGAATGAAAAAGTTTTCGGAACACCTATGACATCGTGACACACTTATTCAATTTTTTAATTAATAATAATATAAATTTTAATAATGGAAGAAGAAGTATGTATAAAGTAGTAGCTTTATCAAATACTGAATATTCTTGCAGCAGCTGATGGCATTAAGAGACACATCTTGTCTCAAAATTGATTTTGAGTAATTATTACATGTTTCATAATTTTTAAAGTTTTAAATTTCGTGACACGCTGGGTAGGAACCTTTGCTCTACATCTATATGTACTATTTATAGCAGAATCAAGAAATAGCTCGGTGGAAATCCTCCTTCGGATTATTATGTTACATTTTTCTACTGATATTCTACCAATTAGCTTCTTCCTTACATCCAGTAACAGTGTGTACATGTCTTTTTTGTTGGAGATCCGGGTTCAATTCCCAGCGGGAGCTCATGTGGTTCGTATCTCTAGTTAAGCTGTAGCCCAATCCTCAAACCCCAAGAGAATTTACATCAATAAAAATTACAATGTTATTACTAAAGACAAAAAGAGCCTGGGTTACTTAACATCCTCCATCTTGTTCTTGTATTAGAAGGCGTAATGTCATAGAAGACCAATATTTAGAGTTTCAAAAGAATTCATGTTTCTTTATTTTTACAAATTCACCCGTAAAGATTTACACTCGCGCATACAATTTTGTTCGTGTTAATTTGATATTTTGATAGATACATATCATGTCTTTTGGATTGTTACCTTATATGCTAATACACAATATTATAGAATTTATTGAAATAGAAGTCGCCAAATGAAATACTCAAATAAATTGTTCATATTTCATGAAATTATATATTTACAATTTCTCTTTTACACCTTTCAATGTAGTCATCATAAATATCTGTGTTACTTGTCTTCTTATGAGTAGGTTCCAATGGCCACGTAGCATAGCCGTTAACACTCTTGTCATTGATGCTAGCGGTTCTGGGTTCAATTCCTGGTGGATACACTCGGTCCAAAATGTGTAAAAGTTCTTTCATGCCAGCCATTCTGGGTGATGTTTTTCCTCATTTATACCAGGCAAATGCAGGGATGGAACCTAACATGCAGTTCCCAGGTTTCTTCTTTCCCTTTCTCAAGATAGGGTGATCGCCGAGAGACGTCATCCCTCATACGTGACGGGCTAACATGGCCATAGATGCCGAAAGCGCAGAAGTCTAATTCCTAATCCTAATCCTAGTGACGGGCTAACATGGTCATAGATTCCGAAAGCCCAGAAGTCTAATTCCTAATCCTAATCTTAATTAGTATATTCCATTCACCCATCTAGTTAATGATTTACTTAGCAAGTTTGTTCGCAGTCTTCTACAAGAAAAGAAATTATAATTGTGTTTGTTTTCTGAAGTTTAACATTTCGTTTAGGATCGAGGCTACATCAGACGTGTATCCACAATTGATTGTGGTATCCGAACAACCATAATGAGTTCATTATTATTTAATTGCTCCCTCATCGAAGTTATAGTATTCTGCATCCATATTTATATTTGGAACATTTATTTGGAATCTCACACGAATATGTCCTGGACTTCGAATTCGAGCCATGAATAGGGTCACATATTTAAAATTTGGAGGTACGCTGATTCCGTGGTAATTGTAATGTTTGGTTTCTTTGAGTTTGTAATGGACAACGTGATCTCCGTGAGTTTGAGTTCTCTCATTTTCTCACATATTCTTACCTTACCAATTTTGACGTAAAAAGTCGCTCATGTTCATTAATCAACTCTTTCCACTTTTTTTTCTAAATGACAATATCGTAACGCAACCAAGGGCGCAGATTCTGGAGGCCAAGGGGCCCAGGCTCCCCAAAAGCTCATGTGGGCCCCCGTATTGTATTTATAAATATACAATGTTTGGCATAATTTGAATGCAATTTGACTTAAAATCCTCATATATATACCTTCTACATCTGAATGCCCCCTGCCCCCCCCAAATTTACAGGGAAATCAGCGCCTTTGAACGCAACAGGATTCATTTCACTTTTTAATATAATTGAATGGATGCTAATGAAAATTAAACTTTTTTTTTTTTGCATTATTCAGGAAAAAAATAGAGTTAAATTTTCTGATGACGAGAGATAATGCAGTAGGCAGAAGCAATATAAAAGTAATAGCTATGGAACAAAGCGTAACTTTTTTTATTATTATTTTAGTTTTGTTTTTTTTTTTTTTTTTTGTCACAAAGATCTTTTTCATACTAAACTTTTTACATTACAGTTCACGTATATATAGAAATATATTTGACAAAAATGGGAAAAAGCGATTCAAATTCAATTGAGAAATTTATAACCAAAGTTTCATTGGACAGCCATTCATTTATTTGACATTTTCTGTTCAGTTTTCCCTGCACCATTAATTAGCGCCTAAATGAGGCCTTAGAGCCTACAGCATTCCATAGCATGTTCACTTTGTTTTGACTTGCACAAAATATTTTGTGTGTGTGGTCCGTAGGCACCATTCATAGGACACCAGACATAGTGTAACTCCATCAACTAATCAAATATGTTGCGACACGACGTGCAATAAAATATCTAGCTTTAGTATTACGAATACGACTTTTAAGATAAACAAGAATTATATTTAGTAAGTTAAATATTTATAAATAATTGGTGAAATGAGAATGTCGGAGAAAACAGCAAAACTCCGAGTAAACCCATGAACATGATGTAATCTACCACAAATCCACATGTGCTGGGTTCGAACCACGGACTCCTCATCAATGAGATTGGCGTTCTACAATGAACTACCACGTTCCCCACACGAATTTCCTTCCTTTGTGGCTATATGGTTGCAGTACGTGCTTTCCATGCGGAAGACTTTGTTTGGAGTTCCGATTTGGGCTCATGTAGTTGGAATCCCACATAAGCTGCAAGTTTGCTTCTCATATAGTTTTGATGCTGAAACAGATTATAAACTCTAATCGAAACGACTTAACTTGCTTGGAGCGCACATTTGTTCAATGCTCGAACGCTCACCTTCTGTGTGATGTGTCCCTGGTTTGTTCCCAGAACGTAGAATCACATTGAATTAGATTTTATCGTCTCCTTGAGCACTGAGGCTGTATGAAACTTGGAGCAACAGCCTAACACAGAACCCTAACAATGTGACTTCAACAACCCGTCCATGGGTTTTCTTGGAATTTTCTCACTTTCTCTTTACAAAAATCTCTTCATAGTCCTCACGTTTCTTAATAATTTGTCTTCTTTGGTCCAGTATTGATAAACGTGAAATGTTAAATATTTCACAAGTGCGTGCCGAGATGCTTCTAGAAACGTAGTTCATATTTTGCCGACCTCTTCGTATGAAACGTGGTTTATTAATACAGGATACATAGGCAAAGATTAGAAAAGCAACAGTTCATGCTTTACTATAAAGTATAATGACGACAGCTCGAACACAATTCAAAAATTGTATAAGGTATCTTACATTTAACCAACAGTGTTAAGAATGACACACTGGTTATGGAGTATCTTGTGCATAACAAGGAACTCGTAATTATTGGTATAAGCTATTATGTTATTAGTGGTGATTATTCTTCGAAAAATCGGGCAGCGGTGGTGGAGCGTTCACCTCTAGTGCATGCGGGTTCTTGGTTTGATACCAGCTCGCGCCAAATGAACTTTGTGGTGAACAAACACCGTGTGCGTTGGTTTCCTCGGGATTCTTCCGTTTCCTTCCACTTTATTCATTCCACCATTTCCTTTATTTCTCATCATCACCGTCTCCTTTAGCCTAGCCGGCAGATCCGTAGAACGTAAAACTGAAAGATTACATTTTCTTCTTCGAAAACTTACTTTACTTAATCTCTCCGTGTCAGGCAGATGAAATCGTGCACCTGGTTAAGTGAGAGTGCTCAACTGCTATGGTGAGAAAATATATAATATATTTTAGGATTTTGACAAAAGTTTAAGCAAACATTCGTATGCTACTGTACGGTACACTAATCAATATTAGTACTCCTGCGACCAAAATAGCAAACCACGCTGAAATAGATATTTACTTAACTTATGAAATCGCCTTGCAATAAACATTTTCCTACAGAAGAAATGTATAGGGATTACACATTTTCACCTTACTTTCTCCAGTATGATCAGAAATAATATCCCATTTACCCCGCATGCTCTATCTCTTGTATTAGTGTTTAATATGTGTATTGCGCCATCTATTCTACTTCACGGTTTCGAAAATTTTCCTATTTGGGTAGGAAAGATAGCGCACAGAATAGCTTGAGTGTACTTTTTGAGACTGATTGTATGCTACGTGCAACGTTATTTTCTAAAATTAACTAACGCAGATGCTCGCCAATGTTTGAATATTTTGCACTAAAACGTTTCCTATGAATTTATATCCTAACATTTGTGAAAATGTAATTTGTAATTTTCGTACAAAACGTCGATTATATTTCTTAACGAACAGCTTCTATCTACATATCAATACGACTGACTTAGGGGCGGATCCAGGGGAGGGCGATCGTTGCGATCCCCCCCCCCAGAAGAGAAAACTTTCTTTTTTATAAATAAATAAAACCCATATCAGAGTCTGGAGCTCTTAAAAGTAGCTGTAAGTATTAGCATTAGAACCCCCACCCCCAGAAGTCCGGCCTGGATCCGCTCTTGCTACTCTATTTGCATAATTGCCAATTATCCGTGCTTTTTCACCATAACCCAAGGAAAGAAACATTCATGCAGCTTAAGAAAACTGTATGCAAGAACAGAGCCGTAGCTAAGGGGGGGGGTTGCCCCGGACGCTGATACCAAGGGGGCACTGAACGAGCAAGAAGAAAGAAAAGGTGTCGGAAAAGAGTAAACAACACGGCGCCCCCTAAAAGAATTGGAGTCCTATTAAATCAATGTTGTTGTCGGTTTGCAAAGGAATGCACTTGTTAAAAATTTTCTAGCTCGCTCCGCTCGCAATGCAAACGTTTCCATTACGGTCACAACAAGTTTTTACATATTGCTTAAAGAAAGTTATTATATACGATTTGTTAATGACGATGTGATATAAAAAGTGTACGCAGGAGCGTATTGTAAATTTCCGTGACTGTTCTCCAAGTGGATTTGTGTACATCCAAAGGTAGTTTTGTCAAGTTTAACAAAAAGTCCAAAATACGCCTCTTGAAAATAGCTCTTATTTGTAAAAGAATACATAATGATCGCTTTTGGGTGTTGCAATGGTCAGCCCAAGCAGCTTAATAAAAATTCAGTGTAGTATAACAACAGCGGCTGCTTTTCTTATATAAAAAAGAAAGGGAAAAATTGGCGTGGTGAGTGTAGGGGGCGCCGAATTAAACTTCGCTCCGGCCGCCGAAATCTCTAGCTACCGCTCTGTGCAAGAATTAATACGTTCGTTAAGGTTTCTTTCTCTAGGTTCTAGCCATAAAATTTATTTATTTTTTTTTACTAATATAACGTCCCTAATAAACCACATACTCTAAGCAAGAATTTCAGCGTTTTGCGTTCCCAATTTAAAATCACGAACGATATAATTCATTTCTGATTGGTGAATTTTGTGTGGAGAGTCGGTTGAAAAGAAAATACCGGTCAGACGAGTGTCATAAACGGTTAATTATTGGAAATTTTCGTAAATCACAACCACATGGCAGATACATATACCGTTCACGTAAGCTAGTACTCCATGATATTTTAATGGGAACTGTTAATTACGAAAGTTCGTTATAATCAGTTTTCTCTTAATTGACACTAGCGGTTTTGATTTGTGTTAGTAAACTGTATTATTCTAAAGTATATAGGAGGGAATAAGGAAAACCTGATATGAAATATAAATATAAAATTTACGTTTAAAAACAAGGAAAACCCCCATGCATGCAACGTTATATAGAAATCGTGTTGTTATTTAGTAGGGACGCCAACTGTTTGTTGGTATTAGCACGAAACGCTTCGACTATATTCGAAAGAGTTGATTTACGTATTTATAATTTGCGCTCTACTGATCTCTCTATTTTCTAGTTATTCTATTTATTGGGTCAACTTTCTATTATTCTTAAGCCTGGTTTCCTTGACTCAAGTTCACGATTGTATTACACTTAACAGGTTGTGCATTGGTATAGGTACTCCCACGCATCAATATTTCGCTGTCGTGTAGGTGCTTTGGCATTGTGGTTTCTACCAATTGTATAAGAATCATACGAAAATTATTTGTTCCATTTCGCAGAATGTACTATTCAATACTGACAACTCGACTACCTATGATCATGAATATCTGTTTAGCAGAAAAGAAACTCCATCAGTCGTGAAGATAATTGTTACTACTTAGTTCAGTTCCCATAGAGTCAAGTTAATCTAATATGGTCTCGAGTCGACATATGATTCGTGTAAAAATACCTTTAACAGTTTTGTGGCTTTGCCAAGTTTAATGTTTAAAACAAAGTAGAAACTCCGACCATCGATAAACATTTGTTACATGAAAAATCCTTATAGGTCTGCTAAAGCTTGTAATAACTTGCAGTTTGAAATGAAATTTGTAATTAAATGTCCCCTATTATGATTAGGAAGATAGATCATTAATGAAACTTAGCGTTCATGACAGAATGGGTGTAATGAGATGTAGGAGGAAACAAAAGAACCTTGAGAATCCTACCTCAAAAGAAAGAAATAAGATATTTTTCTCAAACCTCCTCAAACTTGTACCGGGATCCGGGATCAACCAGGTACCCCTCCCACCAAAGTTACCTTTATAGTTAAAATTAATAATATTTGAAAATATATGAGAAAGCCAAATTAAATTGTCTCCAATATTATTATTTTTTAAAAAAAAGGTGAGAAGCATGCAATTGGCAGATTCCATTGAGCTCATTAAAATGATATGTTGACTGTAAAACCTTCCGGGGCCGCGGTGGCTCAGTCGTAGGGAGTTCACCTCTTGTGCAAGCGGTCTTTGGTTCGATCCCAGTTCTTGTCATTTGAGGTTTGTGGTGGACAAACACCGTGTGCATGTGTTTTCTCGGAGTTCTCCCGTTTCCTCCCGCTTTCTTCATTCCACAATTGCATTCATTTCTCATCATCACCGTCTCCTTTAGCCTAACCGGCATAATCGTGGGACGTAAAACTAAAGATTTTGTAGAATCTTGCAACTTAAAGTCGAAGTGAAATGAAACGAAATCTTTAACGTCCCCCGAAAACCTTTAGGGTTTTACGCCCTTTAGGGTAAGGGAAACGGATGATTAAACCAAGCAGATGATGATGGAATAATTGATGGAATTATAATGTGGGAGGAAACGGGAGTACCGTGTAAAAACCTACAGACACAATGTTGTTCACAACAAACTACTCGGTAGGTAGTCAAAGCAGGGACCCCCGCACCTGAAGTAAGCGACCTACCACTGAGTCACCGTACCAAGATATTTTTATTTATTTCATTATATCATATTTCTTTAGGCCTAAAAACTATGCTATGCATGAGTATTGTAAGACTAATAGAACGACTTTGTCCGTCCGTTCGTTCATCTGTCCCTCTATCTGTCGACGGGTATCAAAGAAAAGCAGTAAGGGATATGGGAAGCGTTTTTTTCTTTTTCTTTCTTTTCTTTTTCTTTTCTTTCTTTTTTCTTTTCGTTTTTTTGCAATCCATTCTGCATCTCAAGGAAATTCATCCTCACGATACTCAATATTCTGCGAAATCTTGAAGTAGTTGAAATTTACTACTACTTCCGGTTTTAGTACTGATTTCCATAAAGCAAAAACGGTAAAAGAATCGAGAAAAAGGTTCAAATTTACTACTACTTCCGGTTTTAGTACCGGTACTAATTTCCATAAAGCAAAAACGGTAAAAGAATCGAGAAAGAAATTTTTACAATTAGTTCAGCTCTCAAGAGTAGATTTCATATCCTAAACTAACTCTCTATTCAAACCGGAAGTTTTAGAAATCAACCATTTCCTGTTTCAATTTTTTATCGCCATTAAAACAACAATGCTAATAGATAGCGACATTTTTTTCTGCATTCGGTTCAGCATATTATTAGCACATATAACACTTTACTAAAACAGGAAGTGGTTTAAGTTTACTAGTACTTCCTGTTTCAATACTGATTTCCGTAGCAAAAACTGTAAATAGATAGCGATAAGCGGTTTCTTGCTATCGACTAATAGTTCCAATAATAGATTCCATCTTCTCCGTTAACCTTTATGAACGAAGAGACTGAAATGAATGCAGAATTTCGTCGGGAATTTGACGATAACACAGGAAAGACAGAGGGGGAAGATGTTGAAAGTGGGAGAGATCGGGAAGGCAATTATGATAGTGATGATGTGAAAGAACGTATGTGTGAGGGAGAAAATGGGGACGAACTGCCTGAACTGCAACACAAGCCTACAGATTCGTTGAAAGAAGATTGGGAGATACTTTTTTCCTCGTAACTAGAAACAATATCAGACTGGTGCCTAGTGAAAAAATTTAGAATGCCCCGTGCATTTTTATGGTATATTATAAGCACGTACATTCATCCGTGGCCGTTCTTGGAGGTCCAAAATTCCTAAACGGGAGTTTTATGGGCATTTTTTTTTATTTTCCCCTAATTTTCCTTTCCACCAACGGCATGACATCATATAAAAGTAGGTTTTAAAGGAAAATTACGTGCAAACCAAGAATTGAAGCAGTAGCTACTTGACTGACTGTCTACAATTTCCTTTAAAAATCCCACCAAGTGTTAAAATGGGTAACACTCCTTCAATGTAATTACCTCTCATCAGTATCACCTTGTGCTACACTTGTGTGAGGCGTATACCATCAGTGCGTCAATCTGTGTGGATACCCCACAGGGACCGCCATATGGCACACATGATAACTTCCTTTTGTATGATAGCGCTTTTCGTCAAGTAGTTACTTAATTTGAAGAAAAGGTCGTTACAAAATCCCTGTAAACACTGTGCGCTGCATCTGTTATTTCGGTTGCACTTTCCTTCCCTACTCCATAGCACTGCTGCCTTATACTGAAAAACACACAGTCGTTATCACTGGACACACTTCGTCACCTAACATTTTATCAGCTACGGAACACTTGTAGTGCTGAGACACGAACCCCCATCGTAAGGAGAGTGTTGTCGATACTTTTAGCCAACCTATGTATCAGGTACCATATGAAATTCTATGATACTAATGATTCTCTGCAGCCTTACTGCCTATGGAACCAAGCAGGCACGTACCCAGGATTTCGTGAAGGGGGAGGCGGTCCGTGATATGAAATGCTGTGGCCACCACACGAGGGGCTCGACCATTCTAACCTATTTTACTGGAACATATATTGGTTCTTTTAGACAGGATTTCGTAGCGGAAGGGGGTGACATAAAATTCTGAAGGCCCAGGAGCTCGATCAATCTAAACTACTTTACTATCAACATATATTTTTTGTTAGGACAATACAATGAGGATATGTTGGTAAGTATTTTAATAACAAACTATGAAGAAATCTCGAGTGAAAGAACAAAAAAAAACATATTGAAAAAGATTTTACAATATTTAAGTTGTCCCTCTGGCCATTCAATTTTCCTTTCATTATGACCTCAACTATTATGAAAAGTACATACTCAATAATGTCTTGTGAAATATTTTACAATATCTGCGTTCCTTTCTGTGTTGAATCAAATGTTAACAGAACTTTCTTTCCACATATTTTTTTGTTTTTTTGTTTTTATTATTCCATCAACTACTGTCTGTTCCAAATGACACGTTAATAAAGGAGCAGTACAAAATTGTTTTTGAAATAACATGTTTAATACTGCAAGGATGCGATGACGAAAAATTAAGATAGAAAAATGTCCACGCTGTTACACAACGGCCCTATGCTTTCGGACGTTTGATATCTCTCTGACTAGCAGCAAAAATTCTGAGAATTCCGTAACTTTTCAAGAAATTTGAAATTCCCTGACTCTTACAGGATATCTCGCTCACCTCGCCATCATGTATTTCAAATAATACAAATCTCCTCATAAGAAAGAGTAACCAAAAACTTCCTGTATTTCTTTTATTTTTAATGCTGATCTTCCGGTTTCTCATTTCAATTTGTTTCATCCTTCCTTAATTTTTTTTTAAATTTCTGGTCTGGAAGGGGTCCGGGCCTTCCTTGGCTACGTGCCTGAACCAAGAGAAGGAAATGTTAGTACTAGTTTCTTTATTTGTAATAGTAATGGTACACGATTCACAACAGCTACTTAAAAAATGAAGATCGCAAATTTCCGTTGTAATTGTGAGATTTTTTATACTCTATTTTGATTCTTGTACTGCGAACTATAGTAACAAATGTCCACATTGTTTTTTTCTAAAAGAAGTAGTTTCAAGTTAAACAACTTATTTCACAGTAAAAACTTTTTTCTTTAACTTTTTGTTAAGTCACCATTTATTTCAATACCTTAAACTAGCAGTCAAATATCTTCCATGAAACGGTGTCACTAATAAATTCCATCCAGTGCCGTAAAGTAGAACTTATCTGAGAAAGGAAAACATTAACATTTCACCCTTCTAAAATGTAAGAAATTTTAAAAATTTTAAATTTGAGTCCCTTGAATATAAAACGTTAATACATATTTCTATTACTTATATATTAAAGTAGAGCTTAGATTACATTGATGCTTCATCTCAGGGAAATATGTTTGTTCAAATTCATCGGGCAGCATCAGAACCTCATATTCTTTTCATTTTTTAAGTAATATTTGCCAAAGTTAAGTAATATTTGCCTTACGAAATATATATTATTTCTGGGGGCCAAAATAGTAGCTATTTTACAGAAATAGGCAAGTGATTCGTGGAATATATTTTTGCATATATAAGGAAGAACATTTTTTGTCCCCTAATATTTTTCTTTTCTTTTTAAATCAAAACCAGCGAAATCAATACAAATCTTTAAAATTGTATTATCTGTGAATGGATCAAGATAAAGACACCGTGTTTTGTGTCTTGATTAAATAATAATAGCTTCTGCTTTTGATCCCTCATACTTTACAGTGAAGACAAGAACAATGTTGTCAGTTCTCGGAACTTTGGACAACGTGAAATCCACTTGTCGGAATATTCATCACAACACCAGGAAAGCTTCTGTTTTTATTTCATATTTACACTTAATTCCAGCAAGAGTTGAGCGTATCATTGTAGCATAATATTATTTTCTACCAACTTTATTACTAATCAAATCACAGTTCTTGCTCAATAGTTATTTTGTGTTTGTGTAGTATTTAATTTAATGACTCTTTCACGCATCATTCGTAATCCTTATTATAAAGTAGTAAAATCAATTGTCTATGGGTAACTAATATGCAATCTTCAAAACGTTTGAGAGTGACGGGTTACATAAACACCCAGGCGAAAACGTTTAGATATTATTATATAAGCGAAATATATCTGTCTCTCAGTTACGCTAATTTCTACTAATTCACATTCTAGCTAATAGTTTTCAATAGATACGCTATCTTCTACTTGATGCAAATAAATGCCACTAGCTTGGAGGCAATTCGAAGACTACCCAAATGCTTAGACGAAGCAGGTAGCATTCACTAATGTACTCTAACTATCAACCATGTCGGCTATGGAACCCGGAGGTTCAACGCAGCATTCACAAAAGCTAACCATTGTCTCCCGTCTTTAGCTGTCTGGACCCATTTTCTACTTCCGTATTCCTATCTCTGGGACATCTATCTTAATATAATTCTATTATGTGCGTCTAGGTCTTCCTAATGGTCATTTTCCGATTGGACTTCCACCTAAACCTTCCTACGTTCCTACCTTCTTCCAGCGTTCCTAGTTTCTTCCGTTCTCGCTATATCACCTGCCTACCTGAGCCTCCTAGACTTGATACGTCTGTCAAAATGTGCGACCCTTTGTTCTCTCCACGCCCGTCAGGTTGGAAACCACTGATCTATAGAGATTTCTTGTGTGACAACGAGCGCTATTAAATAGTGAAATGTGCAAGTCTAACGAAATAACTTCGTTTGCCTCCTACAAATACTTTAAAAATATGATTCTCAAAGAAATCTCTTCGTAGGAATCCAATATCTCTATACTAGAAATTCGGAACAACATATTAAAATTTATACTATGGTATAGTAGCATGCAATTGTTTCGATATAGTCAGGTTCACGTCTTTACGGAAATGCTTCTATTACGTGGGTGTCGCGCGCGCGTAGGCGAGTTTTACAATCACCACATTTTAAAGATTTTGTCCGTGGGCGGGAGTGAATCTGTTTCTGGCTTCCTGTTACCGCTTTGATGCTGTGATTTTGAATGCGAGTGTGCGTGTACGGGTGACACAGCGGGAGAAGAAAAGTTAAAGCAGATAAACATACAGATGTAAGGGAGCGAGAGAGAATACTAAACAGTCATTTGTGCTTCGATACGA
This sequence comes from Thermobia domestica, assembly GCF_964235325.1. Taxonomy (NCBI): domain Eukaryota; kingdom Metazoa; phylum Arthropoda; class Insecta; order Zygentoma; family Lepismatidae; genus Thermobia; species Thermobia domestica. The sequence continues at coordinate 262,561,660 of NC_137463.1, forward strand.
GTCGAGTGCATCAATTCTAAAGGCTTAGTGAAAGTAAATGTATAAACACTAACATTTTTTCAAAAGGGATTAGGAGTGAATTTGCATGCCACGTGCAAAGGATTAACATTCCTAAATTTATTTCAAATAAAGAAATGCTGAAGCATTTCGAATCCTTAAATCTTCAGTTCCGCTATGTTAATACATGTTTTGTTAATACCAGATGAGCCCATCATATTCGTTATTGAAAGAATAATATTTGTTCTATCATTACTAAACTATGAGAGATAAATGGGATTAAAACATATAATAAAAATGTAAAATAATGCATGTTTGAATTATACTCGAAGATTCAGTATACTCTGTGATTTTCCTTTATAGTACCTGCGCTATGTATGTACTGTGAGAACCATAAACATTAAAATTGTTATGTGGTAAATCTAGAAAGTAACTTCGGTGGCTTAAAGAATTAAGACCTAGCAGAAAATAGTAGATATCTTATTTGTAGTTTGGAATGCTTGCCCTCACCTCATATTCTCTAATATAATTACGCACAGTGGCGTAATTATGGGGGTGGCTTCCGGGCTTGAGCTCCCCCCCCCCGAAATCTTATTTAGTATAGTAAAGTAAATGAAATATCTTGCAGAATTTTCACATTTCCAGGCAAAGCCCCCCCGAAAGTTAACAAAGCCCCTCCCGAAACAAAACCGTAAATACGCCACTGATTACGCACATACTACATGAGAGTGCAACATATTATAACTAAGTAAATCTGTGGCCTATGGAACCCGGAGGTTCAATGCCGCGTTCACAGAAACTCTCCACTGAATTTTATTCTTAGCTAACTGGATCCAGTTTCTACTTTGTATTTCTATTTGTGCGAGAACCTTCTCAATATTGTTCTTCCATCTGAGACTATACCTTCCTATTGGCCTTTTTCCGGTTCGTCTTCTAGTTAAAACTTTGAAAGCGTTCCTACTTTCTTCCATCCTGGCTACATGACCTTCCCACCTAATCCTCCTAGACTTGATGACCTTAACAATGTTTAGTAAACCGTATAAATTATGCGAACATACAGAACAAGAGGCATGATTATCCTTTTACAGTATATATTTTAAGCTTCAGATTCGTCGATAGAATTCGAGACAACAAGAGATTTTGAACTAAATAGCTCAAATTCCCTGCTTTTCGTCGACATATAATTTCTTCATGAATATACTTTTCGTCTGTTAATATGATCCTGGATATTTAAAACATCCACTTAATCAAAAGTATTATTTAATATTTTAATGCATCCATGCAACATGTTATATCCAGATACAACCTTTGTTAACTTGTCTTCGCTAGACTCCATAGATTTCGAGTTATGTTGATACTAAGAGTTTCTGTAACTTCTATTTGTACCTCCGAAAGGGGACGGTTTTAAAAGAAAAGTTTACTAAAATTAGTTTGTTAGCTTTAAATACCCCGTAAATGATAACTCTTTGCCTACAATCAATAGCGGATACTGTAAGTACAGTTAAGTTTTGTGCTTAGAAATGATTTAACCCTTTGCGACGAAGTTATAAACTTACCCCTTTCGTTAAACTATCTTCAAATTATCCTAGATTATTTAAAAAGTTTCCACTTTCGTGAGTTGAAAGTTAAAGATACATAATCTACCTATACGTGTTTCAATATAAATTAATATGTATATAAATTGATTTGTAATAGTTTTATAGTCCGGGTAGGAAAATTTTTGTCCACGAGCTTCCACGTCGAAAATGGCCTGAAACAAGGAGATGCGTTGTCGCCATTATTATTTAACTTTGTGCTGGACTTTGTGTCGACTAAAAGCAGGGAATTCGTGTTACTATTCGGTTCAAAATCTCTTGTCGTCGCGAATCCTGTCGAGAGATTTGAAGCTTAAAATATATAAAACGATAATCATGCCTGTTGTTCTGTATGGTTGCGAAACATGGTCCCTTACTCTGAGGGAAGAACATAGACTGAAAGTATTTGAGAACAGGATCCTGAGAAGAATATTCGGGCCCAAGAGGAACGAGAATGGGGAATGGCGGAAGCTTCATAACGAGGAGCTATATAGTTTATACGGTTTACCCAACATTGTTAGGGTCGTCAAGTCTAGGAGGCTTAGGTGGGCAGGTCATGTAGCTAGAATGGAAGAAAGTAGAAACGCTTTCAAAGTCTTGACTGGTAGACCCATAGGAAAACGACCATTAGGAAGACCTAGGCGCAGATGGGAGGATAATATTAAGATGGATCTCGCAGAGATAGGAATACAAAGTAGAAACTGGATCCAATTAGCTAAGGATAGAAGTCAGTGGAGAGCTTTTGTGAACGCGGCACTGAACCTCCGGGTTCCATAGGCCATAGAGTTAGTTAGTTAGTTAATAGTTTTATAATCAACCTCTTGTTTTGTATAACTTTAACCAGCTTCTTAGGTATGCACTTATAGAAAACGCTATTATTGCTATACATAAACATTGTAATTACTGAAATTATGCAGAATAGTAAACAAAACGAAAAGAAAATAGAAAAATATTAGCCAACTTCAAAGCAAGATAACTTGATTGGCCTACCTCGAATTCATGTCTCATCGTGCACACAAACATGTATTTCTCGCTGCACCGAATGAGGTGTTTCATGATCTAACACAAAGAGAGTAATCGTATCCAGATGAAATGTATATTGGACCAGCAGGAAGATAGAGTCTTTCAATAAAAAAGAATAATCAAAATTGCTATATCTATTTTACAATGTATTTGGTATGAAGTGTGAATGTGAAATAAAAGGAAGGATAGGAATGGCGAAAGAAACCTTTAGGAGGAAGAAAATACTATTTTGTGGGACGTTGAATCAAGAGGTGAGAAAAAGACTCATAAAATGCGGAGAATTGTTCTGTATAGATCAGAAACATGGACATTACACAAAAGTGATAAAAAAAAAAACAAGTGGAAGCTTTCGAAATACGAGTGTAGAGAAGAATTGAGAAAATTAGGTGGGAGAAGCAGAAAATGAATGATAGAATGTTAGAATCGTTGAAGAAGAAAAGAACAATTAATATATTATTAGGATGAGTGAGAGAAACGGATGGAGACGTTAGATAAGAAGGGATTATCATGAGCGACATGCTAGAGGGTATAGTTGCAGTAACGCGAGGAAGAGGAAGACGGAAGCTACAATTGATGGGCGATAACAAAACAGAAAAATCTTACTTCTAGACGAAGAGGTCAGCAGAAGACCGTGGAACATGGAAACCTTTCAGTTGCGGCAAATGACTTGTCAATAATGACAGAATATGTATGATGATGTTGATGATGAATGTACAATGTAAAATAAATAGTTTCGGATTGAGAACCTGCTGCTGAGCTCCTTCACAGCTAAGCGGTTAGCGTATGTGCCTTTTGCATGGGAGACCCGGGTTCGATTCCCAGCGGAGCTCATGTGGTTCGGATTCCATGTTAATCAGTAGGTCCCGTCTCATATAGCCTCCCTGTTGAAAGGGACGTTAAACTCAAAATCAACTCAACTCAACTCAGAACCTGCTGCTTTCTTGAAGTTGCTTAAATAAACTTGTCATAGGTAGCATTGCCTATGTTATTCGTTTAAAAAATAAATTAATAAGGATACAGACACATTAATTCATGAGCATAACTTAATTGTTGAAGTGATCTAATTGCGATGGCGATGTGTCAAATTTACATGTCAGTTTTAATTAAATAATTGTAATATATATATATATATATATATATATATATATATATATATATATATATATATATATATATATATATATATATATATATATATATATATATATATTAGGGTGGTCCTTAATTTTTGATTTCCTAATTTCTTTGGACTCACCCCCTAAAATGGTTCCATATGGGACTAAATTAAGGAAGGAGAAAAATTAACTTCATTGAATAATATTAAATGGTGCCCCAAGTGACCTAAAATTTTGAATCCGATTACAGTACATAATATATGGGGAAAATCTGGAATAAAATCTTGTAATTTAGAAACGGCTCAAGGGAACGGGTCTAGGTCAAAACCCCCACAGCCAAAACCCCCACACTCAAGAAATGTCAAAACACCCACACAAACGGTCATAACCCCCACACAAATGGACAAATCTCCCAAACGCACGAACGGTCAAAACCCCCACAGCCAAAACCCCCACACTCAAGAAATGTCAAAACGCCCACACGATCGGTCATAACCCCCACACAAATGGACAAATCTCCCAAACGCACGAACGGTCAAAACCCCCACAGCCAAAACCCCCACACTCAAGAAATGTCAAAACGCCCACACAATCGGTCATAACCCCCACACAAATGGACAAAACAGCCACACATAGCAACGGTCATAATCCCCACATAAATGGACAAAACTCCCACAAAATCGGACAAATCTCCCACACTCTGAAATGATCGTCATTTCACGTCTTTGTTGCGGGTCTTTATGACGCCCAAGAAGAATAGTTGCAACATCAGTTTAAGTGGAATAAAAAATGTTATTAAAAAGTACAAGGGCAATACATGAGTGTGTGGGTTTTGTCAATTTGTGTGGCAGTTGTGACTATTTCTGCTTGTCCATTTATGTGGGGATTATGACCGTTGCTATGTGTGGCTGTTTTGTCCATTTGTGTGGGAGTTATGACCGTTGGAGGTTATGACCGACTACCAGTGTGGGGGTTTTGGCTGTGGGGGTTATGACCGTTCGTGTATTTGGGAGATTTGTCCATTTGTGTGGGGGTTATGACCGATTGTGTGGGCGTTTTGACATTTCTTGAGTGTGGGGGTTTTGGCTGTGGGGGTTTTGACCGTTTGTGCGTTTGGGAGATTTGTCCATTTGTGTGGGGGTTATGACCGTTTGTGTGGGCGTTTTGACATTTCTTGAATGTGGGGGTTTTGGCTGTGGGGGTTTTGACCGGTTCCCAAGGGACGCAAGAATACCCTGGATAATGGAACTAGAGGAAGAAACACATCTAATGTTGTATAGTATTGTCACAGCGGCCATCTTGAAGTCCGCCATCTTGGATTCAGATCAAAATTTTCAAATAGGAAGAGGGACATATGACATATCGTTTTGAGGTGGCGTTTTACCAGAAACACAAATCTGGCACTATTTTAAAGATAGCCTTAGTCGCCTAAGAATTATTACCTGTGAAAATATTTCTCTTTTTCACAAGTAATAACTCTTACACAACTAAATGTAAAGACATGAGTTTGGCTCGAAAAGAACAAGAGGGATATGCGCGGCTTCATTACAAAGAGGAACGCAAAAGAAAATGATTTATGTGCACTTCTGAAAATGATTTGTATGAATTTTACACCAAAATACACGGAGGTAAGCATTTCAAGAAATGAAGAGGAAAACCTAGTTCAGTATGTAAGATAAAATGTAAATATGTGCCTGTGTGCGCCCGGACCCTGCAAGAGATGTAAAAGGGGAAAAACTAATTTTAAAATTCCAAGACAAGTTGCTGCTCTTGATCGATACAAGTCCACTGATAGAACGAGAATACATATTCTAACAGCGACGGCAGAAACATTAGGCCATAATGTAAAGGAACTAGTAATAAATATGCATCGATGCTGAAAGAAAATCCGTAGCGAAGTTGCATAAGACCACAAAAGCAATTTCGGAGTGCATCAAATGCGTTAGTTGTGCAATGAGACGAAAACTACTGCCGAATTTGACTGGTAGAGAGACTATCGACGGGTTATCAATATTTATTACAGGAGATGCTCATGAGAGGCTAATTGGTGTTCTCAGTTTGTCATCATGAAGAGGAGAACGAACATATCATTTCTACTACAGTTCATTAGCTTGAAGAATGGAACTTGGTAAAGTTCGTGCAGGCAGTTTGTTGTCACACTATTCCCTGCAATATGTGTCATATGAACGGTGCTTTCATTCTGCTAGAGCAGATGCTCCAAAATGATCTTCTATACCTTCCCTGTAGACACTACATTTATGAATTGGTTTTAAAATTTGTATTTGACAAGTGTTGTGTTTCGTTTGCATCTGCACCGGACGTTCCCCTATTTAAGCATTTTCAGAACGATTGGTCTAAAATAGATTGTACTAACTTTATTCCAAAATTGATGATGATAATGACATAAGGAACAACATTTCAGATGTAAGAAATGAAGTATTGAATTTTGCTATCAAACTTGTAGAAGCAGGACACCGCAGAGAAGATTACAGTAAAATTTTAGAACTGACATTCTTGGATGGCATACCTCCTCGAAGAGTTTTCTTTCGTTTGCCTGGAGCAATTCACAATGCAAGGTAGATGGGAAAAGCAATATACTGTTTAAAAATATTTCTCTTTCGCCAACATTTTCGTTTAACGAAGAAAATAAAAACGGGTCTTTGGAGAGCATGAATTTTTCTGATACGACTATATGTCCAAGCTTAATTTAAATGTGATCAAGTATCCCACTCATCATTACAAGACCTGCAATTTTTGAAAGCTTTGTGCAGTTATAGGCAAATAGATAATGAATTATCTGAAGTGGCTCTTTCTAAATTTTCTCGGCATCTCTGGTACTTGAAGGAGGAATACGTAGCATTGGAGGTTTTTGATGATGAAGTTAACATAATGGAAAAACAAAAATTAGTTGAAAGAATTAAAACTGTAAGGAGAAACCGTGAAGCAGCAAAGAGGCTTGACGCAAGGATAATACCATAAAAATTCTTGGGAAAAGAGAAATCTGTGATTTTGATACAACAAACATTTTTTTCTCGTGAGATTTAAAATACCCAAAGTGTTTCTTGAGTGTGATCCGATTTCATGGTCAGATAACAATGACTATCTTCAAGGAAAGACAATAGTTAAATTCATCTCCGTAATAAACGATGCAGCAGAAAGGGGAGTGAAACTACCAGAAGATTACAACATCGTTTTTACGAAAAATGAGTATCAGAAACAGTTTCTTTTGCACATAGTGAATTCTCATAGTTAATCTATTCCTAGATGTGACAAAAGTGAACTGTGTAGTATATAAGATTGAAATCCTATTGAAAACTTACCCCAAAGCTACAGTACTGCATAAATAAGGGATATTTCAATTTCTTCCATGTTATATTTTTTCTTTGTCCTCATAATGGTCTATGAATCATCTTGATGGAAAAACTTATTAGTAGTTCACGGGGAAACAAAGATTTAACTTTCTCTAGCAATTTGTTTCCAGTCTATGTAAAATACTTCCAAAATTCTTACAAATCTGTGGTCCATAACTACAATAAAATAACATTATATCGAAGCATTTCGTTTTTCACACGTAATAACTCCTACAAGATTATTGGTAGCTTAAAAATAATACGAGATTTGTGCTTCTGGGAAAAAGCCACCTCAAAATGATATGTAACATGACCCTCTTCCTATTTGAAAATTTTGACCTGAATTCAAGATGGCGGACTTCAGGATGGCCGCCATAATAGTGCTATACAAAATTAGATTGTTCATTTCCTCTAGTTCCATTATCCAAGATATCTTTCCATTCCCTTAAGCAGTTTGTAAATTACAAGAGTTTATCCCAGCTTTTCCCCATATACTATGTATTGTAATCGCATTCAAAATTTTAGGTCGTTTGGGGCACCATTTAAAATTATTCAATGGATCTAATTTTTCTTCTGGCTTAATTTTGTCCCATATGGAACCATTTTAGGGGGTGAGTCCAAGGAAATTCCTAAATTTATTTTTCCCCATATAAATAAGGACCACCATAATATATATATATATATATATATATATATATATATATATATATATATATATATATATATATATATATATATATATATATGTATATATATATATATCTTGCCTACAATTGTTAGCTTTCTGAAGAGGTTTAAAAGCTACAATTAGAGCCTTAACAGAATGCAACCCACAAACATGCAAAGCAGGGCTGGTTGCCTATCATCATGCATAAAATAACCAATGTATATCAATACAGAGCTATATTGTAGTTAGTTGTCCTTGGAATTTCTTTCTGTAGTATACCGTACATAATTAAATTACAGGGTTGCGAACATTTGATGGTATTTAAAGACATCTGGCGAGAGGATTGTGGAGATCATAGATTGTAGAGTGGATAATCGTATTCTTTTAAAGGCTAGGAAAGTGTGTCGGTAGCAGTCTAGTAAACTATTCTTCGTAAAAAAAAAAAAAAAAAAAAAAAAAAAAAACTGTGAGAGTGCGCACATTGGAAACCCATTTCCATTGATCTGTGTCCAAAGGATAACGACGCCTGGATAGTGGCAACATGTGATATACTTGAATAGCCTACTCTTAACTCCAGGGATTTTTCCTCTTCTTTTTAAGGGTTTTTTTTTTAAAAAAAGAAAAAAGCACAAGAGCTTAGAGTAAATGTTCACTACAGTCGGGTTACATAAAATTACAGCTTTTGAGTGTCCCTAATACAACGTGAATCATGCAAAATTTAATTATAATTTTATTATGTTACCTTATTTGAATCTTTGAATCATGTTACCACCTTCGTGTGGAAATCTGCTCTCTGAAAATACAATTTAGTTTGTGTATGTGTACAAACTACGGAAGAAATTTTCAAGTGATATATATGAAACATTGAACTTTATTGTTCAGAGACGTAGACATTAGGAAAATTAGAGAAGAAATATTTATAGAGCTTCGAACTGTGGTGTTGGAGGAAGATGGAGAAGATAAAATGGACAGAAAGTGTAATAACAGAAGATGTTTTAAAACAGGTAGGAGAGAAGAGGGCTCTTCTAGCCACCATCCTTCGTAGAAAGGCCAGTTGGATCGGTCATATGTTGTGACGAAATTTTCTTGTTCATGCCGCCATAGAAGAAAAGATAGAAGGACAACAAGGAATAATAGGAAGAAAAAGAACACAAGTAATAGATTAATTGAAAAATAGAAGAAAATATTAAAGTTAGTTGAAAGAGGAAGATGAAAATCGAGAAACGTGGAAGAAACATTTCCAGGCTGAAACAGAAATTTAAGAAGAAGAAAAAAAAACCTTCATTAATTCCAGAACCGGCCGAAAGGTAGAATACTTATAAATAATAAAAATAATCTTAACAAAATAATAGTGATAATTGATTCCGTAACATGTTTCCAAAAATCCTGTCTTTACAATTAGTATGACCTATGCTGCCAAAATATGTGCCTCACTATAAAGAAAATTAGTATTACTGTTAGGAGTATGTGTGTCAACATCATAAGATAAACTACAAAAGTCATGATTTGATAATTACGATTGTCGCTTATTACATATAAAATTATTATTATTATTATTATTATTATTATTATTATTATTATTATTATTATTATTATTATTATTATTATTATTATTATTATTAGGTATTCTGCCTTTCGACAGGTCTTGGGACTATTGAGGATTTTTTTTTTAAATTTTAGATTTGGGAATGGAAATGTTTCTTCCACTTTCGTCGGTCTTCAGCTTCCTCTTTTAACTCCCAATATTTTCTTCAATCTTTCAAATAATCGATCAGCTGTGTTCTTCTTCTTCCTATTCCACTTATTATTATTATTATTATTATTATTATTATTATTATTATTATTATTATTATTATTATTATTATTATTATTATTATTATTATTATTATTATTATTATTATTAGGTATTCTGCCTTTCGACAGGTCTTGGGACTATTGAGGATTTTTTTTTTAATTTTAGATTTGGGAATGGAAATGTTTCTTCCACTTTCGTCGGTCTTCAGCTTCCTCTTTTAACTCCCAATATTTTCTTCAATCTTTCAAATAATCGATCAGCTGTGTTCTTCTTCTTCCTATTCCTCGTTTCCCTTCGATATTTCCTTCTATGGCGATCTGAAGAAGACAATTTCTTCTCAAGATGTGTCCAATCTAATTGGTCTTTCTACGAAGAATGGTGGCTAGAAGTGCCCTCTTCTCCCCTATCCGTTTTAAAACATCTTCCTTTGTTGCTCTCTCTGTTCGTTTTATCTTCTCCATCTTCCTCCAACACCACATTTCGAAGCTCTCTAAATATTTCTTTTCTAACTTCCGTAATGTCCAAGTCTCTGAACCATACAGTCCAATGCTCCATATATAGCACTAGACCAACTTCTTCTTAAGTCCAGTATTGAGCCTGCTAGTTAAGAGTAATCTTTTCTTGTTGAATGGTTCTTTAGCTATGACAATTCTTGACCTGATCTCTTTGGTGCTAGAATTAGAATCTGTGGGAAAATGAAAGAACTAGAGTAAACGCATAGATGCGATTTTTCAATTATTTTTGAAATGTTCTAATCTATTATGTGATAAAAGATAGGTTCTTTTCCTCATTCCTCATATCTTCATATTCTCTAGGATAGAAAAGCATTTTAGAGATAATAGAGCAAAAAGTAATCTAATATCAGGTGAAAACAACATATCTTCTTCGATTATCATATCCACTTTGAATTCAGAAATGTATATAACTCATGGCATTCATATTTTGTTATAAAAGCTTTTCTTTAATTTTGTATTAAACGAAACCGTATGAAATCGTAAAAAGTTTCCGATTTTCCGGAATTTTTGTGGAAATAATATCTTGTGTATAACAAAATCCCGCTGTACTGAAGAATAAAATCGGTTTCATGTCATAAAGACTAGTATTGGCGTGGAGGCCGAAGGGCAAATTTCTGTGGTTAATAATAGTTTCAACTAGCATTTTCCTTTCTCCTAAACTTTCACAGTTATGAAAGCTGGTTTCACTTGAATTTCTGAGAAGTTAGAAGTCGGTGTATAACGAACTGAGTGACAATGCATCGACGCGTGGTGCTTTTCTTCTATTGTGTCCTGGCATCGCAACACGAATTCCAGGGGCAACAGGAAACTAGATTGAATTCTTTGGGAACATCTGATTTTCGTTCCACTTCTAGATGGAAATATTTTTAACGTAAAAGTTTCCTGAAGTTATTGTTTCTTTCTAAGTAAACGTACATGTATAGAGAGCACATTCGGATTGAAAAAAGAGATATAGCGCTGTTATTATATTGTATCGAAACCTATCTTTCATCACATAATAAATTAGAACATGTCAAAAATAATTGAAAAATAGCATCTACGCGTTTACTCTAGTTCTTTCATTTTCCCACAGTATTGTATATTGTATTGTATATTGTACGTTTTACTAGTTTTTCCCTGAAGCTGTGTTTGCACACAAAAGGAAAAGAAAGCAACATTCTTCAGTTTATTAAGGTTTCAACAAAGCAAGAATCCGTCGCGAAGCAGAGAGAAAAGTAATCCGTTACGAAAGCATGCGGAAAGCAGAAACGAAAATAATATTCTCTAAAGATAATGGAGTGAACGTAAATGGAGCAAAGATTTCTGGTTTCTCGAAAAACCTATAAGGGTTTAAGATCAATTAGTCGCAAAAAATATGTCAGAGATCCGCCTTTACAGTACTATCAGCGTTAGATTGTGTTAGTGTATGCTTTGACATATGTAATTAAATACTTGTAAATAGGGTCAGATTAATCAGTTGTTACTTCTAATACTACAAACCAAACTTCTAGTATTCTTCTATTTTTTTATTATTCAATATGTTTTGAGAACAAAAGATGAAAGTAACTGATCATCCCTAATTTTCTGGCTCAATAAACACGAAGCTATACTGTGTAAGTTATCTAAAATATGGAAGGAACATACCGTTATAAATAATAAAGAACTTTTGGCAAACGGAACTTCTTTGTCTCCAGAACGGGGTAAATATACAAAGAACTTCTCGTAAACTGAGATTTTTTGTCTCCAGGACGGCTAGAAGGGTAAATATACAAAAAACATTTGGTAAAATGAGATATTTTCACTCGCTAACGGACAAACAGGGTAAATATACAAAGAACATTTGACAAACTGAGATTCTTTTTGTTTTCCAAACAGACAGACAAGGTAAATATACAAATAATTTGGCAAAACAGATTTTTTGCCTCCCGGACGGACAGACAGCGTAAGTATGCAAATAACATTTAGCAAAACTGAGATTTTGTGCCTCCCGAACGGACGGACTGCGTAAATATACAAAAACATTTTGTTAACTGAGATGATTTGTCTTCCGGACGGACAGACTGCGTAAATATTCAAAAACATTTTGTTAACTGAGATGTTTTTCCCCTCAGACGGACAGACAGAGTAAATATACAAGGAGCCTTTTGTCAGTAGGTCAGATAGGTAAATATACAAATAACATTTAGTAAACTGAGATGCTTTGTCTCCAGAAAGAACAGACAGGGTAAATATATAAATAACTATTGGTAAACAGATTTTTGTCTCTTGCACGGACAGAAAAGGTAAATATACAAAGAACGGTTGGTAAATTGAGATGTTTTGTCTGCAGGACGGACCGAAAGTGTAAATGAACAAAGAACATTTGGTAAGCTGAGATGTTTGATCTCCCGCAAGTACAAACAGGATAAATATACAAAGAACTTTTGGTAAACTAATTTTTTTTTTGTCTGCCGAATAGACAGACAGAGTAAATATCTAAGGAACCTTTGATAAACTTAGATGTTTTGTCTCCCGGACGGACAGATGGGGTAAATATAGAAATAACATTTTGCAAAACTGAGATTTTTGGCCTCCCGGATGGACAGAGAGAGTAAATATACAGAGGGCGTTTGATAAATTGAGATGTTTTGTCTTCTGTACGGACAAAAAGGGTAAATATACAAAGGACGTTTGATGAATTGGAATTTTTTGTCTCCAGAACGGACATACACGGTAAATATACAAAGAGCTTTTGATAAATTGAGTTGATTTGTCTCCAGGACTAACAGAAAGGGTAAATGAACAAAGAACATTTGGTAAACTGAGATGTTTGGTCTGCCGGTAGTATAGACAGGATAAATATACAAAGAACTTTTGGTAAACTGATTTTTTTGTCTGCCGAATAGACAGACAGGGTAAATATACAAAGAACGTTTGATAAACTGAAACATTTTGTCTCCAGAAAGGACGGACAGGGTAAATATATAAATAACTTTTGGTAAACTAAGACTTTTTATCTCCTAACGGACAGAGAGTATACATATAAAAAAAGAAATTATAGTAAAGTAAACTCGCACAAAAATAGATAAATAAGTTATTTGAGCAATACTGTAGACTCTGAAATATTTCACCACAGGATAAAACATTATCAAGAGAATTGTGCTTCTAACAAGACTTTTTCCTAGTCTTCGATTACTAAACTCCGTATTGTGCTTCTAGAACCCTTGAGCTCTTCACTTAAATCCTTTCAACTGAATTCCATTTTCTGTTCTCCTTTATTGTAATCCAAAATCAATCACATTGGTCACCTGATGTCGAATTTCTTCTCTCTTTTCTTAGCTCTAAAATCCTTTTCTATCGTAGAAGCAATAAAAGTTCGGAAGGTTGAAACGGTTTTTAAAAAAATCTACCGTGTCACATCTTACACTTGAATGTAATGTAATTTTGTTTTATAGTTCAGTAAGGTCGAGATAAGTAAATGTTTAAAATCTATTTCCCATATTTTTTATTACAATTATGTTTCTTGTTGTAAGAGAATTATTGTGTGTTAGTATTTTTTAGTTTTGTGTTTCAAATTTATATTCCGAGACTAAGGGTTACGGTTATAATGATAATAACAATAATGGAATGAAAAAAGTGAGAGAAAAATGGAGAACCCACGTACACAGTACTTGCCCACTACAAAGTCCAATTTAGCAACATTTAGGATCGAACCACGGACCTTATACATTAAAGGTCATTGCTTTAACACATATCTATCGCGGACGCTACATTTTTAAAGAAGGAAGACATATCTTGGATTTGAATATAGAACTTTCATAGTATACAGGAATAATATAAGTGATTGGCTGGTCAAAATGTCTCAATTGGGTTAGTGATTTTCTTGCCCAACTGGCTAATGTGCCTACTTTCTGTGTCCATGGTTCCATAACACCGCTTATGAGGACTTACCTCTGGTATAAACCACCTGTGATAATTCATTATCATTATCATCTTTCCTTTTCCGTTCCACGGTTATGCCGTATAGGCAAAGGGAGATGATGATGATGATGAGAAATTAATGAAATGATGGAATAAAGTAACCGGGAGGAAACGGGAGAACCCCGAGAAAAACACGCACGTAGTATTTCTTCACCACAAAACCCACTGTTATAGTGATCCAAACCACATTTTAAACACTAGGTTCTTCTCATATAGACTCAGTATTAAAAAATAATATGAAACTTGAATAAAGTAAGCAGCGTAATGAGCAAAACACTGTTTGGAGTCCGGAGGCCATAATATGTTTTTCATTTTTGGTTTTTAGTTTTCCTTTGAAAACATGAAACAATAATACCTTCAAACACGTATTGTCATCAGATTCCTTTAAGAAATTCTTCCACTACTTGTTGTTAGTTGCTTCTAGCTTATAATGAGTTCTCAGACGTCATTAATTGGAGAGGTAATATTGTTCTTATCTACCCAACTTGGAACTACCCCAATTCACTGTTCGTTGTCTCTTTGTATACAAGAAAAAAGATATATAAAAAACATTAAAGTAAATGACTTTTGAAGCTTGAGAAGAAAGAGATAAAAAATGAACGAATAATTTACAACATTAAACTAAGTGAATCCAATAAAACCCTGCTTATCATTTATTCAATCCCTTATCCATTTGTTTATTCTTTTTATCGATGCATCGCAAATAGATCTCTTCTGTAAGATTGAAATCAAATCTCCTTTAGCCTAATCGGCATATCCGTTGGACGTAAAACTGAAATCAATGACTGGAAAATTGATTTGAAAAATGATTTTATACATTTATATACAATTTGTCAGATCTTTGTTAATCCTGCTCAATACCTATCAGTATGACATGTTACTGAAAGTTAGCATTAATCAAAGCAAAAAGGGAGAACGCAACCCAGTATTAAGAATATATTTTAGAGCAATTCACCTTTAAAAATGAAATTCTCATTAAATACAGCATGAGTTTAAATGAAGACTCAAAAACGACACGTATTCGTTGAGTTGAAAATTAATCAGGAATAAGAAGGCAAAAAAAAAAAACCCCTTTTGGAAATGAATCCCCAGGCGTAAACATGAAAATAGTTTATACGAACACGGGCACAGAAATATAACGTTTCGGAGCTATCGGTAGCCTGTCGGAAATTGGTTACAACTATATAACAAAAAGTTGACTGAAGGTTGGGTAAAAGAACAGACGGAATTCGGGGCCTAAATTTTATTAGTGTATCAGCTGATGTGGAACAAAAGAAGCAAACTCTTAGTCTACAAGCCTAGAAGAAGATTTACGAGGTTGTTCAGAAAGGCAAATGGGGTCGAGTACAAACGAAACAACTGGCACTAATTCCATACCCAGTGACACATTAATGGAGTGTATACACAAAACACTCAGTGTAATCTTTTACTTGACTCTCATCCGACTTCTGTAATTCAGTTATTACTTTTTTATATAACTTTCCGCCCAACTTTCATCTAGATATAGCTCCGAAATAAGACAAGTACATTCCCGTTCCACCATCGTTTTCTTCATTTCTTCGTAAGAGGATCAATTTCCCAAACTTGTTTCTGACTTACATTATTTGGAATTGTGACTTATAAAATAACAAACTTAATTATGAATAAAGAGACAGACTTGCATATGTAAACTGAATAGTTGTAGGTCTGCTAATTATGTATTACACAGGTTTGTAAAAATAAAACAATACTAAGCCGTTTCGAACAAACGGGTGGTCATTGTTGAACAAAACTATGAACATAAATATGCGATTTACAGAAACACCATTAACAGCGTAACACGAATTAGTGTACAGAAACACGCACACACGTGAAGACAAAAACGTAATACCACCCTCAATCAGATTGCTTGTGAAATCGTCCTTTTTTGAAGGTCAAACTTCGTTTGGAGCTTGTCCTTTTGTAGGTGGTTACCAGAACGTCCCTAAACAACATCCACCAGTAGTCTGCCGTCATCGTAACGCTCCAATTCCCCTGACACCGTAATTCCATTTCTTTGATATCTTGATGGAATCGCTCCCCCTGCTCTTCACTCACTGCTCCCAAATTGTCAGGAAAGTATTCAAAAGGTGGAAGTTAAGAAAATGGACTCTAAAACTCATGGAGCAACCAAGATTTCGGAACGCGTGCAACATTTTTTCCACCATTTCCCTGTACTCTGGGTCCTTTCGGTTTCCCCAAAACTTTTTGATGACCACAGTAAAGGCAACCCAAGGCTCTTTTCGAGTTGGAGTAATTGAACTGATGAAGTCTTTATCGGATATGAGTTTTTTAATATCAGGGCCAACAAAAAAAAACCTCTTTCAGTTTTGCCTCCGATAAAGTTGGAAACTTGGATACCAGGTACTTGAAACATTCGCTATCTTTGGGAAGTGCCTTAACAAATTGCTTCATTAGGTCTAATTTTATAGTAACGGTGGTAATAAAACCTTTTCCTGGGACACCAATGTTTCCCTGATAACATTCTTTCACCAACAACTAGATTTCATGGTGGTCAATGTTTAACCTTCCAGTAATTTTCGCGGCCTCGACCGTCCCATAAACTGATGGTGAGGAAACACGGGTATTTGGTGTACCCAGCCTGTTGTATCAGCACCATACACAATACTTTTAAATCCCCGCATACCGACAAGTTATGGTTTTGTTAACCCACTTTCGTGAGTACCAAGGCCAAGTTCTCATACGTCTCCTTCAAGCACACCGAATAAGCAACAGGAATAGACGCATACCAGCTATCATTGTGTAGTAACACTGCTTTTAAGCTTCGTTTGTCGAGTCAATGAAAAGCCGCCATTCAGACGAATCATAATGAATGTGCAACTGAGACATCAATCCCTCAACATCAGAACAAAATACCAAATCGCCCTTGAACAAAGTACGGCAAAAAGTCTTTTTCACGATATCTGTACCATGAAAACGATTTCCCTTTCTTGAACAAATGTTTGCTTTTTAATCAAGAATCAAGTAATTCAGGAGATTGCTTAGGTAGATCTAGGTCTCTCACCAAATCATTGAGTTCTTTTTGCGACAAAGGTTAGGTTCGTCAACGTCGCTGTCTGAATAACTGGAGTTATTTTCAGGCTGTGGTACTGTTCCCTCCTCGTCAGACAAATTGACGTCATTCTGGTTTGTCAGTGGGTCGGCACAGAGTCGTCTGGACCATGGGGAATGGGACGACTAGCAGAAGCAAGATTGGGATACGTGATGGTGCACTTCCCTTTGCATTGTACGGTTTGGGTACAAAACCTCGCGGCGACAACCTCGCGGACCAAAACCTCGCCTGGCCAAAACCTCGCCTCCCAAAACCCCGCGGCCCAAAATCTCGCCAGGCCGAAACCTCGCCTGGCCAAAACCTCGCCGCCCAAAACCTCGCGAAACAAAATCTCGCCAGGCCAAAACCCCGCCTGGCCAAAACCTCGCCGCCCAAAACGTCACGGATCCAAAATCTCTCGGGGCCAAAACCTCGCGGGTCAAAATCTCGCCGGGCCTAAACCTCGCGCCCCAAAATATCGCCATACCCAAAATCTCGCCTGACCAAAATTTAAATGTTCCAACAGACGATAAGGATGACGGTATAAAAGACGCTGTTTCAGAAGAAGTATCACGGGTGTTTGACCAAGTCCCGCGATACCATATGAAAATTCTATTTCTGTATTAGAGGATTTCAATGTGAAGGTAGGGCGACAGGATTTTTTTAAACTGGTTATAGGGAAAGAAAGTCTGCATAAGGAAAGTAATGACAACTAACGAGGTTAGTTTCGTGAACTTTGGAACATCCAAAAACTTAAAGGAGACGTAGGTTAAAGGAGACGTAGATGACCAGAATGAAGGAAATGATCGAATAAAGAAAGTGCGAGGAAACGGGAATAACCCGAGAAAGCTCACGCACACGATGTTTTGTATCTTCTTCTTCTTCTTCTTCTTCTTCTTCTTATTATTATTATTATTATTATTATTATTATTATTATTATTATTATTATTATTATTATTATTATTATTATTATTATTATTATTTGTAATGTGGAATTGCATATTAAGAAACACATTGGGTAAATTTTAAAGAAAAGTTTCATTCGCGGCGAAGTTTTGGCCCGGCGAGATTTTGTCCCGCGAGGTTTTGGGCGGCGAGGTTTTGGCCACGCGAGGTTTTGGCCCGGCGAGATTTTGTCCCGCGAGGTTTTGGGCTACGAGGTTTTGGCCACGCGAGGTTTTGGCCCGGCGAGATTTTGTCCCAAGAGGTTTTGGCCAGCGAGATTTTGGGCGGCGATGTTTCGGCCGCGAGATTTTGTCCGTATCCCGCATTGTACCCCTTCACATTACAGGAACAGAAATAACAGTCATCACTCTTATTTCGCTGTTCGCGCCACCGCATCGGAATGTCAAATGTGAAAGCTTTTATCTTGCTTTTTGACCAATTACGAAGATCGACGCACAGTTTACATACTTTATGTAGAGCCCAAGTTTTATCTTGGTCACAAAATTTCATGTTAAAATAACTGAAATATACTTTCCTAACGAACTCCGTAATATTCAACTGCTGCCTTTATAACCGCCACCAGGTTATAGAAGTATTTTTTGTGGACGCCCTGTATATTTCGTGAAGACAGTGATTATTATTTTCGATTTGTACTTTATTCTGCAACGCATATAAGTTCTTTCTTTGGTGGGAATTGCTTCTTTCCCACACAATTGGACAAAGAAGTCTTTCATCGTTTTTCCATATATATATTTAAAACATTGCTTTTGCTGAGAACATTTCAGTTAGTGACTAACCATTTCAGTGTTTCTCCCTGACTTATTATATGCACAGTATATATTCTATAGTTATTGGGAACTGAATTAAGTGTTTTCTTTAATCGCTTATGGAAACATTATAATAGATTGGAGAAATACGGACTGACCAGATGTTTCAGTAACCAAAGTGGCACCAACTGCGTTGTATTCCAGCCCGTTATCTGTACTTTCTCACGCCAGTGTTATCGCCGTGTCTAGTGCATTATAGGCAGTTGACTAAAATTAACAGAAATTGTTTTCTATATTCTGTTTGTATGTGCATACAGGTGAGTTAACTGAGTAATTTTTGAAATGAACTGCCAACACTTTTCTGTTGACCATTGCAATCCGTAGCTTGAGCTTGGACGCTCAGGGAGTTTGACTCCAGGTCTGGAAGATGCAACCACGCATCTCGCGTTGAACTTCAAACATAAGTTGTGTTAAGGGGCACAAGCTATTTAGCCGGTGAAGGACGATTTCTTACGGCTAGCCCCAATCAGTGAAATCCCAGGTCCTCAGACCTTGTGCGTTTAAAAAGTTATATACGCGCCCTCCAATATCAGGATTCAACTGTGAAGACCTTCTTTTCGTTTATTTACTCAAGATTTACTTTTACGCTGCAGGACTGTTCAGCGTAACAACTGGATTCATCGTGGGACGATCCATACAACTTTTCCCCAGTGCGAATCCCCCAAGTGTGTTCATGGTGTGAGCAAAGTATTTATAGTGATACCTGAATTATAATCATATATACATAGAAAGGGCTATATTTCCCGAATAGTGCAAAACGTAATTTCAGCGGCAAAATTTATTAGTGTCCAGTGTTGTATTCATTTCTCTTCGTTATTTTTTTTTCAAAATAGTGTCCTAATAAATAAGTATAGTGTCAATTAATCCAGTGTGTTTTCGTTGTTTGCATGAGTGATGTTTGTGTGCGTTGTGGTCTGGATGACCGTCTGATCGTCCGTGAGGTTTTCGAGACGAGACACCCGAACCTCTCGGCGCCTAATGCTCATCTCATTATTGAGACCGACGAGCTTTTTGGGAAACAGTTTGTAATCTTCTTTGGAGAGGTCTTCGTCGTCCTGTCCAGGTAAGTTAAAGTATCAGGAGTATACTTATTGGTAACACCACGAGCCGAGGACAGCGAACAGAACCACACCGGTTACAAATAAATGGACCACGAACTCAGGACGGTTACAAATAAATGACGCCCGAACTACCGACCCGAATCGAGACCGTTGGTGCTCGAATATACATATAAGATTAATATTTTAATATATCATTTCTCTTTCAGCTTAGTACCAGTAATCTGGAAAAAAAAAAAAAAAAACCTTCTCTTTTAGGTGATTTTAATCATATCTTGTGACATTATATTTTATTCTAATTGTATGTTTTTTCAAGTTTATTTTGTCCAAGATGGCACAGGAAGTAGATATGATTACTAAGATAAGTTTACTTTTTAAAGAGAATATTGACAGATTAGAGAAAGAAAGTAAAGAGTCCCGTGCTGAGAATAAAGAAAACCTAGCTAGATTAGAAAAAGAACTAAAGAGTGAGTTAGGTCAGAAGTTAGACGCTGTACAAAGGGAATGTCGCGAAAATAACCAAAGATTAGAACAAAGTATTAGGAATGTGGAGGCCGAAAGTAAACGAAGGAACGAAATCCTCGAACAAAAATACGATGGCATAACACTTAAGATTCATGACCAGCTTCACGAAGTCAGTCATAGTACTAAACAGGCAATCGAACTCGCCACACAGACCAGCGTCGAAGTTAGGCAACAGACTGAAGAAACATGCCATCGTGTAGAACAAATAGAAACAAAAGTCTGTAAAATTCAGAATCATTTAGGAGGCTTGCACGATTACACACAATCCCTCCAAGGGCAGTTGGAATCAGCCCGAGATGTGTGTCAGGCTAATAAGGAACGCTGCGTTAGTTTACATATCGATACAATCGATAAATTAGACGAGATGCATGACCGTATTGAGGAAATTTCTGAACGCGTAGAAAGGCAAGGTAAAGACATTAAAATGGTATATGAAGAGGCGAAACTGATAGATTACAATATGAAGGTAAAAAATGAATCTAACGCAGAATGTCGCGCCGAAATACGGGCAATAGATAAGAACATAAAAGAAATTAGACGTGATATGGTAGAGCTCGCCCAGAGAGTAGAAAGTACCGAAAATAGAGCGTCAGAATTCGAACCCCGAGTAGAAACAGATACTCCTAGACAAGTTAGGCATTATAGTGATTCGGCTTATTCGGAGTGTAAGAACACCAGTAGTAGTGATAGCACAAGTGATGATTCAGAAATCAAGGTTGTATGTGACCGAAGGCGCAAGCGCGACAAAAATGTTACTTTCACTAATCGCCAGAGAAAAAATACGAAATTAAAAGACGATGTCATGCTTAAGGAAATACAGTGTTTTCCTAAATTTCAGGGTGATCCTTCCAGTGAATCAATTCACAATTATTTACAAAAGCTAGAGCTTACAGCTCAATTAGCCAACCTTTCTGATAAAGCTCTGTTTAAACTCATTCCACATTTGTTGCAAGGAGTTTCATTAAGTTGGTACAATATCAGGAAAGACGACTTTACTAACTATGAGCAAATCAAACAAGCACTTATTGAAGCTTTCGCGGGAAAAGCTACAGTACAACACAGGCTATCAACCTGTAAGAGTACTAGGTTCGATCCCAAGGTACATAGTTCCGTACATGATTTCGCGCTAGATCAATTCAATAAACTTCGTGAATTGACACCGCAATTGCCTGAATTTCTCATACTTACAGACGTAATACAGACTTTGCCTAATAGATTTAAAACTGAACTCTTTCTTCATTCATGTAATAATATCAGGGAGTTTTTGGCCGCAATTCAAAAATTAGAAACTTTACAGGCTCAGCAAAGTCGTAGAGAGGAAAGATACAAGCAGGGTAATAATTATAATGGTAATCAAAATTCCAGTTTCCAAAGTAACCAACGAAATTTTTCGTATAATAAGAATAATAATCAAAGGTACCAGGATCAGCGTGTAAATAATATGAGAATTGATAGGAATCAGAACCGAGGTCGTACGCGACGTGACCATAGTAGAAGTAATAGGAACCGACCCTTGAGATCACGTGATCAGAGAAATAGTGAGGAACGGAACAGGAATCGCAACTCGCGCGATAATTCTAAGACTAGACCTGAACGAAAGAACAATAATTCTAGGGATCGGCGAAACAATAGTACCAATAATGAAAGGAGGAATAATAATAGTAGAAATAACAACAATAGGCAAAATCATAACAATAGGAACAACTCAAACCGGTCAAACCGACGTAATGAATGGAATTCTGGCCACTCGGAAAACAATTAAAAGGCGGTACTGAGGACCGGGTACCGGCCAATACATACTATCCCACTGTAGGTCCAACTAAGCATTTTCTGGTATCGCATACTCACATTTGTAGTGTAAATAATCCTGATTTAGCTAGAAGTGATTGCGAATCGGACACAGACTGTCTAGACCATTATATTAATGCGCAACCCAACCCTATCTCTGCTAAACTTAAAGTTTTAGTTTGTAATACTGAAGTTGAATGTCTGGCGGATACAGGCTCCGATACATGCCTCATGTCTTTAGCGCTTTGGAAACGCATTAGCGCAGATGTGACGTCACCCAAACTCACTCCAGCTGATGACGTACTTTTAGTGGATTTCAGTGGGTCAACCAGAAGAAAAGTAAGAGGTTACACATTAGTCACTATTCAAATTGATAACATTTCTGTTTATGTAAAAGTTTATGTTACAGAATCTCTTAATCAAGATCTTATTTTAGGACTTGATGCACTTACTGCTTTGAGAAGCCAAATTAATCTTTCGGATGGTACGATTTCCATGGAATATAATAATTTGAAAACCATTATTAATCTTTTACCAGAAAATTTTGACTTTCAGGAAATCTCCGAAGACGAAGAGAGAGATACGATAGATAACAATTTTTCTATTTCAGCTGCCACTTTTGTAAAACAATGTGCTACAGACGAGCAGATTAGAGATGCTGTTAACCGCACTTTTAATTTAAACAACCGACAGAAAAAGCAATTATACTCTCTTTTGTCACAATATAGGGATATTTTTACGAATTATCCAGGTCTCTGTAAAGACTTCGTTTATGAGATGGAGGTGAAAACTGACAAGCCACTGGTACGTAAACAATATCCCATCCCTCATAAGTATCTCCAAGATGTACGAGATGAGATTCATAAGTTATTAGAATTAGGATTAATTTGTCATTCAAATTCTGTTCACAGCAATCCTATCCTTGTAGTTCCCAAGAAAAACGGGAAACCAAGAATATGTGTTGATCTTCGCTTGCCGAACCAGTTTGTGGAACTTCGTCAAACAAAATCTGAGGGCATACAGGACTTATTATTAAAAGTAAAATGTAAACCTTTCCTTAGCTCCCTGGATCTTGTAAGTAGCTATAATCAGGCCTTGCTTACTCCTAAGTCCCAGGAATATACAGCATTCAATTTCGAAGGCCAGCATTACCAATATCGAGTTACCTGTTTTGGTTACAAAAATGGTAGCAGTGTTTTAAACAGTATGCTCCAAAAAGTATTGGGACCAGAGTTACATGCTAAAATCTTACGATACATTGACGATTTGGCTTGCTTTACAGATAGTTTCGAAGAACATCTTGCATTGCTGAGACAAATCTTTGAAAAGTTTAGAGAACACAACCTTACCCTCAACATTGAAAAATGTTCGTTTTGCACTAATTCAATATCTTTTCTAGGTTTTTTGATTACTCCCGAAGGCATCAAAAAAGATCCAAAAACCATAGAAGCGGTTCGTAACTTACCCAGACCCACCAATATTAAATCTTTACAATCTGTAATTGGTCTCTTTAATTGGTCACGAAATTTTATTCCTCATTTCTCAGAAAAAATGCAACCTCTTTTTCAGCTTCTCAAAAAGGGAAAACGGTGGCAACGGCTTGAAGAACACGAACAATCTTTTCAACAAGTTAAAGACGATATTTGTAAAGATGTTCTCTTGTCACATCCTGACTTGAATTTACCTTATTACTTAGAATCGGATGCATCCCGCTTGGGAGTCAGTGCAGTCCTATATCAGTACAGTGATGGACAGAAAAAGGTAATCCAGTTCGCTAGTCGGACTTTAACACCTGCTGAGTCTCGCTATAGTGTGAGTGAGATCGAATGTCTTGCAATTGTATTTGCGGTCCGAAAATGGCGTCAATTGCTAATTGGTCACCATGTTATTTTTATTACAGATCATAAAAATCTCAGTTGGTTGGATAAGGCTAAGCCTTGGAACACTCGTCTTCTTAGATGGTCCCTGGAATTACAACAGCTGGAGTACGAAATACGTTTCCAGAAAGGTTCCGAGAACCTTTGTGCCGATGCGCTTTCACGTCTCTTCCCTTCCAAAGAATTACCAACTAAACGTGTTCATCTTTTACAGGCTATTCAAGACAAAATCAAAAATATTTCAGTTGAAGAGTTACAGAACGCACAAAAGGAAGATCTTGATTATCTCCCCATTATTTCTTTCTTAGCAGGCGAGAAGATAGAAGAGCTCCCAAGGAATTCACGCAATTGGGAAAAATTTTTCAAACTCGATAATGGTATTCTTTTGTACAGAGATTTTCATTTCCCAGACTCATATAAAATTTGCATTCCCAGGTCGTTAGTGAATAACGTTCTTACAGCTTACCATGACGATTTAGATCACCCAGGAGTAGACAGAACGCTTCGGATCATTTCAAAATCATTTTATTGGAGCAAAATGAGATCAGATGTGAAGAAACATTTAAAGGATTGCGTGAAATGTATGCAATTTAAATCCGATCACCACCCACCAGCTCGTTTCTTGTCCACTAATCCTTATTCAGAACCTAGAGCTTTATTAGCCCTTGATTTTTTAGGCCCATACCCATCAGGCAAAAATGGTGCGCGTTTCGCACTAGTTACTGTTGATGTATTTACTCAATATTGTACAGCTTACCCCTTGAAGAACGCCACTGCTACTTCAGTCATCAAGTGTTTATTTGATATATACATGCTACATTTAGGTATCGTGCAGGCAGTGCTGACAGATAACGCTGCAGTGTTTCATAGCAAAAAGTTTCTATCTAAAATGCAAGAGTACAATATTAAAGTCCATCATACAACACCGTATCACCCAATGAGTAACATCACAGAACACTCTAATAAAATTCTTGTATCTACTCTTAGGTTATTATGTTGTCAGTCACATAATAAATGGGCCGAGAACCTGACGCAAGCAGTTCTCTTACATAACTACTCCATCGTTGAAAGTCTTGGTGTTTCACCAGCAAGTTTGTATCTTAACATTCATTTTTCTCGTCCCATTTTTAAGCATTTTGGTTTACAGGTATCTGAAGATTTTGATAAGGAAGACGGGATTAGTTGGTCGAATAAATTACTTATGGCAGACCACCGACGAAAAGCCATCATTGAAAAAAGGAACGCACGATGGAACGATAGTCAACAACAGCGACGACGTTTAAAACAAGGAAGTTTGATTTTTCTCAAACAGCGTAACATCAGTAGTCTATTGAAAGGTGAAATATCAAAATTTTTTGATTTGTACCGAGGACCCCTTTTATGTGTTAAGGTCATTAATGACCGTGTTGTTGAACTTGTTGACCCTTCCACAGGTGAATATTTAGGACTTCATTCGATAGACAGGACTAAGTTATGGGAACCTACCCCTGAAACCCGTGAAATTTGGATGGCCTTGGCACGTCGCCAACTACCAGAAGATCTTTTGCATGACCTTAATTTGTCACCTGTTAATGAAATTCAAGAACCAATCTCTTTTTCCCCTAGTGGAGAAGTCAACTTGTCAAACTCCGAAAACGACAAGTCCGATGAGAATAATTCAACTCCTTTACAGGTTAATAACTTATCAACCACCCGTTTGTTATCTCTTTATTTAGGAGATCCTTGGTTACATTATTACTTCAATTCCACATATTGGGAGCCTACGTGTATCCCATTAATCGCACCTAACCTTACCGGCGGACTACAATTACGTAGAAGCTATACAGAGAGCAGGAATTAAAATAGATGTTAAGTGAGATTCACTTCATTAAAAAAAAAAAAAAAAAAAAAAATCCTACACTGATACGAATTTTCTTTTAGGAAAGCAATGCATTTCTTTCAATTTTTCTTTTAACTGTTAGGTGATAGACATTCATTCATTTTCTTCTTTTTTGCTTTTAGTTGTGGATAAAACACCTGGACACGAAAAGAAGAACTACGCATTTCTTTTAAACTCATTTTTGCTTCCAGCTTTTAACTGTTCGGCAAAGAGTAGATAACATGTTTTCTTTCTTTTTCTTGTTTTGATAAGGCAGTCGCTAGACTGTAGAACCACTTGTGTTTATGGTTACGAATAACGGGTGATACACAGCTGATTAATTCTTTTCCTCTTTTGGTCTTTGCTCAACGTAGTACTTCATACATCAGTCAGCTGTGCATTTGTGTTGCAAACCTTATCACTGACTTATTATTAGTTTAATGCCATTAATTTTTTCTTGTTTTCATTTCAGATGTTTGAATTTAGATTTTTTAGTAAATAATTAACGTATCACATACGTAGGGGAATTGCATTTTAAAAGCAATTTGAAATCTTGGCGAGATTTCCGTACCCTCAGCCAGTGGGAAGATATTTTGGCGTTATAATATATATATTTTTATTGTTTTCAAATTAAAAAAAAAAAATAATAATAATATTTTTTTAGAATCCCTTCCCACTTTCGAAATTCTTAAATATGTTATTACATGTTATTTAGAATTAATGTTTGATTTTCTTTTAGAATTTATTAAAAAAGGAATGTATCGAGATGCCAAGGATAAGAAAATTTTAGTTGTTAATTACATATACCGTATATTTGTATATTTGTCATTGAAACTTAGTATGTAATCTCATGCGTAGATTATGAAACTTTACACTTATAATCAATGTTAAATTTATTTTTCAGTGTTAATCTTAGATTTTAGTTTTCATTTTGAACTGTTTACTGTAATTTTATTGAACCTCATTTACGTCATTTACCCGATTTTGACTTATTTGAATTTCCAGGATGTGACATGATATATTTTGTTCGAAGAGAAAAGTTTAGAACGGAAAGTAGGCTAAGCCTTAAACAAGTGATAACAGACATTTCCTTGTTGGTAGTAGAATGTGCAGGAATGTCGTGTGAATAGTATAATTCTCCGAACGAAAGCAGTAATCTTTTTATTGTAGAAGGAACTATATGAACAGATATTCTGATGGTGAACGGTCGTTTTTTCCCCTCATATTAATATATATGCGGAAATATGTTTAACTTCTATATTTTCTTGTAATTTCTAATTAACATTTTTTTCGTCTTCTCTAGACCACTGAACGACCGTAGGGAAACTTCTTCGGGTAGGATATTTTATGGGGATAAATATAAATATTTTTTTTCAGGGAGGCAATTTTTCCTGGAATTGCAGATCTGTTGCAAAAATGGATGTGGCTAATCCATTGGATATTCCATAGCTAACTGTATTTTCGCCATCAATCGCAAAATATAGTTTTCATTTCCCTTCTTCTTTTATAGTACCCGTAACTAATCATGCATATTCTTAGGTTAAATATTTTGAGTATATTTTGATGTCTAGTAACATTTCAGTGAATATTTTAATGTTTATTAATCGTAACTATATTGTGTACTTGTATGCTAATGAGTTATAATGTTTAGTTTTATATTAATTTTGAGAAAGTTATATTTTAGTCACAGTATGTCCCAAAACTATTTGGAATTTTTTTTTTTAGTAAAATTGTTTTTTGTTATGGAGAATTAAAAAAAAAAAAAAAATCAACATGGCCAAAGGTTTTCAAATATAAATCTTTAGGTTTCAGCCGTCTTAGAGATATTGATATAGATCCCGAAAAATATATTTATTTTCTTTTTAACAGCATGAAGCCATAACGATTTTTTAAAATTATTTTGTTAATTATTTCATATGCTCGATGACTTTGAATTTTTATGTGTCAATAAGAACATTTTGAATATTTTGTAGCGAAGATGCCTAAGAAAGTTTAACTGTTGTGAAATTACATAACCATTTTGTAGGGAATTTAATCTTGATGTTTCAGACCGACCAGAAAGTTGTAATGTCGTTGACTATATTTTTGTTTGTATCCCATGTTTTTCTTTTAATAGGTCTCATGTATTTTGTCTTGCGGAGACATATTTTACGATGCTAGGAGAGCATTTGTATTTCGTGTGTTTACACATCTTTTCCCAGGTGGATGATGTACGTTATGTTCCAGGGAACATACGTGTATTTTACTGAATATTAGTGTTGATATTTCAGTTATGTATAGAAACATTTTGTAAGTGCCTATGGTTGCAGGCCTTTCCACGTTTCTAGTTTTTTGCCTCGCAGGTGTCGATGGCATATTGTGTGTGTAAGTACGTGTAGTATTACACATTTTTCCCACCTATGGTTTTGGTCAATTCATGGCGTAATGACCATTTATTTTCAGGAATGTTTGGACTAGTGAGTCAACTTCCTTGATTCAGACCTTTGAAAAACTTGGATCAATTTTGAATAGTTTTCAACGCTTTATTAACAAATTTTTTGCAGATAATACCCATATGTTCTGGTAACCCTACAATGTTTACGTTTTAGAAGTGAACAACAACCATTATTCTAGGCCTACGCTAATAATAACTTTGTTTCAGAATGAAACCATTTGTTGTATTGAGCATTACTGAAGTAAAGTCTCGATTTTCACGATGAGCAGATGGCATTTGATCTTATGGCGTGCCGAATTTCCTTCATACATGTCAACGAAATCACGATCTTTTCCTTGATATGCAGAATCATGCTTATTTCTTGGAATCACTATAAACGTCAATTTTGACACTTAAGTTTACTTTTTTTTTATTTTTGGAAAACGATTTTTCGTTCTTTTCTGCCAAACAACACGAGGCACAGTTAAAAAAAAAAAAAAAAAAAAAAGGACATACAGGTGAAAATCTTATTTTGTTTACATATTGTTAGTTTATCATGTGTTTACATTTTCATTCATTTTACTTTCTCAATGATTTTCATATTTTTCAAATATATTATAGTAATATTGAAACTGTGACAATAATTTTAATATTTTAAATACAGATATCAGTATATTTACTAATTTTATTGAGATATTTGATAATTCTTCAAGTCGATGTTTTCATGAATAGTTATCGTGTGTGTATATTTATCTCATATTGCACAAAATATAGTGATCGAAACGGAACACTCAAACATTTTACGAAAAGAATTTATTAGTGTTTAAAAAAAAAAAAAAAAAAAGCATTTAAATAGCCCTATAACGTATTTACTTCATATTATGTCAAATAAAGTGATCGAAACGGAACACTTAGACATTTTACAAAAAGTATTTGCGTGTCTAAAAAAAAAAAAAAAAAAAAAAAAAAAAAAAAAAAAAAACTAATAGCCCTACAAACGCTTTCTGCGAACTTTAAAAAAAAAAAAAAAGTTATCATACAGGTGTTTCAACCGTACCTCGTTTCTCACACCAGTGTTAAAAAAAAAAAAAATCTCCCCTTCTCCCCTCATCAACTCATCGTTGGAGAATCATGGAGGATACTTACACAGGAAGACAGCATGGTTTCAACATGTGAAGTAACGGAAGATAAGGAACCCAACTGCACCGGTTGTTCAAGAGGATCTTATTGCTGTATGGAACATTTGGATTGGACATTGCTTATGCAGGAACCTCATCATGTTGTAGTGAGTGAACAAGATATTTAATTATTTTAAATAGCCCTTTTCAGGTGAAAAACCATTCATCGTCTATGCACGTAAGTCTCACACCATATCACAGTGTTGCCAACTAACTTATTTTAAATTTTCAGGTGAAAAACCTAATTTTATTCATACTTCGTCAGACGGCCAAGGGTTCTCAACCTGTCTACATGTGCACTTAACAGGTCGTTCCACTTTCGGACACCAATCTATAACCGCCACCAGGTTATAGAAGTATTTTTTGTGGACGCCCTGTATATTTCGTGAAGACAGTGATTATTATTTTCGATTTGTACTTTATTCTGCAACGCATATAAGTTCTTTCTTTGGTGGGAATTGCTTCTTTCCCACACAATTGGACAAAGAAGTCTTTCATCGTTTTTCCATATATATATTTAAAACATTGCTTTTGCTGAGAACATTTCAGTTAGTGACTAACCATTTCAGTGTTTCTCCCTGACTTATTATATGCACAGTATATATTCTATAGTTATTGGGAACTGAATTAAGTGTTTTCTTTAATCGCTTATGGAAACATTATAATAGATTGGAGAAATACGGACTGACCAGATGTTTCAGTAACCAAAGTGGCACCAACTGCGTTGTATTCCAGCCCGTTATCTGTACTTTCTCACGCCAGTGTTATCGCCGTGTCTAGTGCATTATAGGCAGTTGACTAAAATTAACAGAAATTGTTTTCTATATTCTGTTTGTATGTGCATACAGGTGAGTTAACTGAGTAATTTTTGAAATGAACTGCCAACACTTTTCTGTTGACCATTGCAATCCGTAGCTTGAGCTTGGACGCTCAGGGAGTTTGACTCCAGGTCTGGAAGATGCAACCACGCATCTCGCGTTGAACTTCAAACATAAGTTGTGTTAAGGGGCACAAGCTATTTAGCCGGTGAAGGACGATTTCTTACGGCTAGCCCCAATCAGTGAAATCCCAGGTCCTCAGACCTTGTGCGTTTAAAAAGTTATATACGCGCCCTCCAATATCAGGATTCAACTGTGAAGACCTTCTTTTCGTTTATTTACTCAAGATTTACTTTTACGCTGCAGGACTGTTCAGCGTAACAACTGGATTCATCGTGGGACGATCCATACAACTTTTCCCCAGTGCGAATCCCCCAAGTGTGTTCATGGTGTGAGCAAAGTATTTATAGTGATACCTGAATTATAATCATATATACATAGAAAGGGCTATATTTCCCGAATAGTGCAAAACGTAATTTCAGCGGCAAAATTTATTAGTGTCCAGTGTTGTATTCATTTCTCTTCGTTATTTTTTTTTCAAAATAGTGTCCTAATAAATAAGTATAGTGTCAATTAATCCAGTGTGTTTTCGTTGTTTGCATGAGTGATGTTTGTGTGCGTTGTGGTCTGGATGACCGTCTGATCGTCCGTGAGGTTTTCGAGACGAGACACCCGAACCTCTCGGCGCCTAATGCTCATCTCATTATTGAGACCGACGAGCTTTTTGGGAAACAGTTTGTAATCTTCTTTGGAGAGGTCTTCGTCGTCCTGTCCAGGTAAGTTAAAGTATCAGGAGTATACTTATTGGTAACACCACGAGCCGAGGACAGCGAACAGAACCACACCGGTTACAAATAAATGGACCACGAACTCAGGACGGTTACACCTTTTCACCATGAATTCTCTACAGAATGTAACAGAAGCTGCCAGGTGAATTTCTACACCTTCTTGGAGGCATTGCACTTATTTTGCATCACACAGACAAGTGGGTGACAGGCCTATCAAGCAGACTGAACACTGCAGGGCTTTATTTATTCCGTGCTCCTATAGTTTATCCTAGATTTCGCACATACTCGATGCCCTAGCAAAATGACACTGTGCAATCTAGAACGTTTACATCAGCGACACTACGTTCAACAACCTATTCACCACAGTAAAAACAAGTATTTAATTCAAACAACGTCCAGAATCAACGTGTGTATACCCCATTTGCCTTCGTGACACTACACGACGTTCTTTTGCTCAGTTACTACCCCCAGTGTATCTAGCACTACAATAAATCGTGTCCCGTACTCGTAGTATTTGAGCAACAAAGAATGTAGCTAGAACTACTTACCAACGTTTTACAAATCTTAAGATGTAATCTTACTAAATTCGTTTTATGAACAGATTTTTTGTTTTAGTTTTTGCCTTTGTACTCTCGTACTCTCATTCATGACACATTACGATATGTGTCAGTGATCCCCATCCGGACCAATATACATTTGTATTTTCATGTTTCGGGAAGCACAGATACATTTAATTTTCCATTTTCATTTTTATTTTTGTGTGATGCCTTTGCAATTTAGCGATTTCCATCTACCTGATTGACCACGTCACATTTCGATTGTGCAAAAACTTGACGTCCCAGGAAGAACCGGGGACATTTTCGACTTCGGTGCACCCAGTACCGTATAAATCAGCTAAACTTATGCAAACAGCTTTTTAGTTGCAGACCTTTGTTATGAATGTATCAGATAAGTACGTAATACGTAAGTTGGGGTCCATCCAAGTATGTTAAAAGTAGCACTGAAATAGTGGAAGTGTTTCAGCCTTTTGTTTAACAATACCTTACGATAATTCTTTGAGTTTAACGCCTCAGGATTATAGCCTTTACGTTAAGGGAGGCAATTGTTAAAACAAGTGAATGATGATGGAAGAATTGGTAGAATAAAAATCTGGGAGGAAACCCCCAGGAGTACCCCGAGAAACCCCACGGACATTATGCTGCCCGCCACAAACTTACTTGGCCTTACCATAAATTGTGCTTATAACAAAATTGATAAAGGACAAAGAAGATTAATTCATCTTCAGTTCTAAAAGGATATTTCAGTGTAATTTTCTTAAATATTTATTGATTTTGATGAAAAAGCCTATGGCGGGCTTTTCCTTTAAGATTTACTTACTAGACATATACCTAATGCTTGGAAGAAATTTAAAACCTAATCTGAAAGCGTTCTAGAGCCAAACTAAATGAAAATTTAAAAAAAGATCTTTAAGAGAAAAAATAATTCCTGTAATTTTAAGAGTTATTACATAGAACGTGACATGGAAAAGTTTATTAACAGAAACGCCAAGAAAAAATTAAAGCACGAGTTTCTGCTTAGGAGATGATTAAATTCAGTAATTGTTCACACTCAAAATTTGAATTTTAATAAAGCAAGAATTTAGGAACAGTTCACAATGTTCCAAACGTGGGTCATAATAAATTTGTCGTTTACCACGCAGTGTAAGATTGAAGAAACTACTTTTTTTCTCGGTTTGTTTGCTTTTTACAATGATTTACCTGAATTTAATGTAATTCCTTCTCCTTCACGTACGAAAGAAACAAGGGTTGGTAATGTATTTGATTTCTAAAACGTCCACTTCCTCTTCTGAAAATGTGCTACCAGAGAAAGAGAATTAAGTAAAGTTTCTGTGCTACAGCACTTTCATTCTACAATGTTTAAACCTTCGCTGTTTTTTCTTTCTTTCTTTATATTTCCTTTTTGTTTGCTTTCCAACTTTTCTTCTCGTTCATTTGCTGAATTTTTTATTATTTTTCGTGTTCTATCTCTCTCTTTTCTGTAAATGCTCACGACACTAGATTTTTTTTCATCTTTTCTATCTGCGTCTACGCAACATGTTTCATCCTGATTCTCTGAGACTGTTAGTTCGAACGTGAACGTTCTGTCTTTATTCTAGTCTTACGTGCACATTTCGCTGCCAGATTTCGTTCCAATTTTCTCAAATTTCGTCGTACCTCTTACTCCGTTCTCTCCATTTCTGCTCTTGGATTCCTAGTTTTATATAGCAAAGAAAAGCAAAACGTAGCATAGATGTTTCGATCTTCAGTCTTACATAGGCAATTATAAATGGTTCACGTTTTCAGTCGTAAAGTACATATAAATATTTACATTTGTTTGTTTGTTTTCTTATTTTAGCTTAACATCCCATCATTATGCATTGAGGCCAGGGGTGAAGCTAGTAATTTTTGTAGCCGCCGACACGAGAAATTTTTCGTTCAGTCTCGTGGCTCGTACAGAAGCCTTGAAACGCTTTTAGCGTTGCCATGAATCAAATTGCCGTTAGAGTCAACAGATGAATAATCATTTAAGTTTAACCATATATCCAAGGTATAGAAAAATTCGTCCTATGTCTTTCAAATACATATGCTAGCAGCTATTCTTCTATCGAGATCTATATATTCCTTCTTTTCCTATTTGCCATTCTAGCAATTGAGTGTGTCCTAATATATAGCATCTTCCCTTAAAACAGTGACGAGTTAAAACAGAGTTTGGATGGCATTTTGCAATTTTCCGGACTAATTTATTGTGTCAACCATTTGTCAAATTTGTGGTCCTATTCTCCCCCCAAAAACAATTCCAAATCTCTTTACCGGTATCATTTTATTAAACTATTGTTGCACGAAACAATAGTTAAACTTTTGCACGACTGTAAAGTTTCCATTAGTTACAACCAGTCATAGTTGACATTCCTATTACGCAAAGAAAGCTAAACCTGCCTCATTCTTAAATGTTATCTCATCTCCTCTTTATCTCCGTACAGTTTTCCGTTTTGAGATACTGCACTTTTATCTACAAATACTGATTAAAGTGGAATTTACAAGCTTATAACTTGCACGCGGGAAATGTTTCTTTCTAACAGCCGTTACCATAGCAGTTTCAAAATCTATCATCATGACCTTGGGGTCTCATAAGGCAAAATCGGTTTCGAAAGTGAAGAAAATTTCATGTAACTTCCGTTTTCTCTGTTGAGCAATAAAATGTTGATCTGAACAAGCCCTCAACTTCAATATGTAATGTGTACAATTGATTAAACTATTTCGGAGTTATTTTTAACGTTCCGTCACAGATTTCAAGGCAACTTTCACACAAGCCCGAAATGCCCAAACTGCTGCCAAACCCATTAAATATTGCATCTTTGTCTGAATACTCAACAAATTTTACAAACTTTTCTTCTTCTGATAACTTCAATATGTTTTCCGAAACCTCATGTCGCTGACCTTTGTCACTCAGAAAGGTACTCTTAGAGATGTTGCATGAGCGCTATTAATTTCAAACTTGTAGCCTGGCAGAGAGCAGTGGTGGACCTAATCCGGGAACGGGGGGGGGGGGAGGTCTAGGCTCCACAGTTTCTTGAGTGACAAAAATAATTTAAGCTATTAATTATGCGTTTTTGAAAGTTTACAGTAAATTTATCATATACCTATCCCTCCTAGTCTGGCTGCCCCCCTAATTTTTACCTTCTAAATCCGCCACTGGTAGAGAGCTCATCTTGGTAACAAATTTCGATATTAACTATTTAATAGAGAAACCAATTAAAATAATTAAGGGAATACTGAAACAATAAAACCAGTTAATTTTACGAACAATGAAATGGACCTCAAAACGAGGGAAAGCCACAATCGTCATCAACAGCGGTAAAGTGGTTCAAAGCACGTCTTCTTTTCGAGCAGCCATGAGGTGGGAAGGGATGTAGTGGGCAAATATCTTATTTAAAACTATAGTACATGTATTTACTTACGATTATAAAAATCGTATCATATTTTAGAATGTTGGAATATAAAGAGGTACAGAGGTACAAAGTGCTTACGAGGTGACACTGACTGATTTTAAGGTAAATGGAACTTAGTATATGCAAATAGAAAGCAAATAAGATATACATTTGTGATAGTTTGAAGATAGAAAAATTATGATTTAAGATTACGAGAAACATTATGAAGATATGAAGAAATATGATTAATATTAGGCTTTATGATACGACTGTAAATTCATAGAGAATTACAGAGGTAAGAGATTTATAATATATAGTAAAGGTTCCGGTTAAAAATAAAGAGATCAAACAAGGCAATTGGATTATTGGTTTTAGTAGATTGCTATCCGAAGCAACTTAGAGTCGCAATTAGCGTTTATTTAAGATTTCAACATAGCATAGTAGTATAAGCAAAACAGAACAAAATACAAACACGCAATGGAGCTAAATAAAAACAGATATTCGAAATTCATGTATAAATAATCTGTTGTATTGTTAAATGTAATCTTATTCTGATTTGTTTTCTCGGAGGAGTTTTATTAAAAGAATAAAGGAAATCCACAGGAAAAGAACTTTATCATCACCAATACTAGCTTTCTTTTGAAAATATTAGTTTTCTTTCTCTGAAAGTCAGTTCTTGTAATCCACAGCACAGATGTCCATAATCTGTAAACTACTGCTTTCCACATAAACGCTGACATCTACTCTTCTTTTTCTTCCTTCTTTATAAACACACAATTTCTGTTAGTCAAATTTTAGTTTTCATGCGTTTAATTATCTTGAATCGTTCTTTGTGAATTGTACATATAGGGCAAGTCAAAATGTTGGACCCTATTTTAGATTTATTCTGTAAAATCTAATAAACAGATGTTATTCTCGTGATAGGAAAGATAATCTGTCAACGTATTGTTCAAACATAAAATATACAAGTTTTCTGTGTGAGCACCTGTGTAAGACAACACACATCCACCTAATAGTCTATCTCCTGCCAAAAATTTTGTAGCATGTTGCGATTAATAACAACAATTTATTTCATGCTCGCTGCTGACTCTTAGCAGTAAAAACTCGAAATATGGAAACTAAACTCTGTTTTAATAATTCGAAGCGCATGTCCCATAGTAACATATGTTTATTAGATTTTACAGAATACATTTCAGAAATCAGGTCCATCATTTTGACTTGCCCTGTATTATTCGGGAGAGAAAATTCATAAACAAAGTGAAATAAACACTGAGTAATAGAGAACACTTGTTTTTAGTTTAAAGTTCACTGAACATACATTAAAACTAAGGGAGGCAGTAATAATAAGATAGATGTGGTGGAATGAAGGAAGTGGGAGGAAACGCAAGAAAATTCTGGTATCAGTGCTGACGCTAGAGTGGGGCAAGAGGTTGCCCTCGGTGGCATCATCTCCTCCCGACTACTCCTGAGACATTCTATATTTTACGGTGAATGAAGCGGTACAGAGCTATTACTTTTGATGTGCAATAAAATAGCTCCCGCAAAAAAAATCTCTTTCCCTATACTTCACGTTCGTATCCAGGGGGTCTAGGGGACTGGCCCCCCTTAAATTTTACTGGCCCCCTTTAAAAGTTTCACGGTAGGCTTAGAAATGAACTACACCTGGTGATAAAATATAATATGGTTGGATCATTGCTTCTCTAACTTCCACCTCCCCCCCTACATTTTAGGGCTGGCTACGGGCCTGTTATATTTGCTTCCGCAAAAAAATTAAAGGGTGGGATCGTTATTGTCTTGTATGCACCACCAAGTCCACTTAGGGTGACGGAGATCGAACAAATATGTCATAGTAGAGTAAGTATAAAATATAAGATTACAAATAAAATTATACAACATTAATAGTGTGCACAAACTATCCAAGTATGAGACATATGACAAATCGACAAATGAAATGAAATCTTTGAGTTTAGCGTCCCAGGATTATACCTTTTAGCCTAAGGGAGACGGTGTTAAAAGCAAGCGAATGATGATGTAAGAATTGGTGGGATGAAAAGGGGGAAGGAAACAAGAGTACTCCGAGAAAACCCACGAACACGATGGTGACCACCACAAGCTAACTTGGCCCGTGATCAAAGCAGGGATTCCACGCACCAAAAG
This sequence comes from Thermobia domestica, assembly GCF_964235325.1. Classification (NCBI taxonomy): domain Eukaryota; kingdom Metazoa; phylum Arthropoda; class Insecta; order Zygentoma; family Lepismatidae; genus Thermobia; species Thermobia domestica. The sequence goes on from NC_137463.1 coordinate 262,598,964, forward strand.
TAAGGTCTCAACCACTGATCCAACATGACCGAAACAGATCTTATTGATTTGAATATGGGTATCCATCCTCATGCATAGTTTTCATATAAATCCAATTTTGTTACAATCCAAAATATTGGGTTTACGTATTTCCGGTACCTATTAATATGAAACCAATGCTTGAGAGTATACCTCCTCAAGATTTTAACTATGATACTAGCAAGATGGCAGTGCAAACTTTGGTTAATGAGATCTAGCTCAAGATGGTTAAAACTTAAATTTTTGTTTAACTATGAATTGTGGAAAGGCGTATTGAGAATAGATTGATGACATTAAAGTAATCAAAATGGCTTGTTTGGTGATAAATTACCATGCCAAGTTTCATAGAAAATCGAGAAACCCTCATTTTTATGGCACTGTCGTTTCTTGTCAGTAATGATCTGGTAGTTTTCATTATGATAAAATAAATTATTAAATTTCCCGTTTACAGAGAGATAGGCTAATGGAAAATGCGAGGGTGGATCGAAAATTAAGGTCACAGGGCCGATATTTCTGGAGTTTCGTCTGTTATAAAGAAATGAGGAGTGTGCGGTAATTTTAATAAATCGAGTTGGCAACTATGCAGACTTTCAAGCACCCACCTCCTACAGTGCTAGTTTTATGTAACCACAAATGGCGATTCGTTTAGAAAACTGATCTCGCGAAGAAGTCTGCTTAGTTATCCGATTTCCAAGCCCTATTCTAGCCACAGACATTTGGGGGGCCCATGGATATATAAGGGGGGCCAATTCATTAAAAATTCTCTTACAAATATCTAAATTGTGTTTTTTGTATCGAAGGCTGGAGAGGCCACGAAACATTTAGGGGGACTAGCCCCCCTCTAGTTGTGGGCCTGCCTATTTCTGTGGGCAAACATTCAGCGGCCCTGGTAAGGATTTGTGGAATGGCTTTCATGTCTCGTCAGCATATCCCGTAATGGTGTCGAAAGTTTGCGACCGGAAGAGAAATGTCACCATCAAAGAGCACAATGGTCGTATACTGCGCAGAAGATTACCACGCTTTTGAAGCAGTTTAGCTGTGACATCATGACCATCCTTCATACATCCCCGACCTCGCTCCAAGCGACTTTCAGTTGTTACCGCACTTACTGGAGCACGTAGGAGGCTGTACTTCGCTTCAGACGAAGAGGTGAAAAACGTCGTGACAACGTGATTGAACACGCAAGGAGAGGATTTTTATCAAGAGGAAATCCCCAAGTTCACCCCACGATGCGACATGTTCCTCAACCGACCCAACCGATATAGAAACTATATCGAAAAATAAAATAATGTATGTACTGTACACGGTATTTAACTGCAAAGTTATGGTTGAATTTAAATAAAATTCAAATGTTTCAATTTTGAAAATGACTAGTTGGGGAAATAGGTGAGAGAAAGAGAGAGAGAGAGATAAGTTGAGATTAAAAGATAACGGATGAGCACTAGCATGATATTTGAACAAGACTGGCGTCGTCCTGGTCATCTGGAACGATGAATGTCTTTCTCTGGAGGAATTCCGGAAATACTGGAATCAATCAACATCTGGATCTCCATCCTGTTGATCTGCTAGGGGCGTCGAGTTCTCTCTTAACGATATACTTCTTCACCTTCATGCCACTACTCAGATGTCAAACTCAAATGTGTCGGCGGTGATAAACCAACAGAATGGTATTCTTGGGACATGGAGTCGGTCGTCCTCCAATGGAGCGGTGTGCTTGCCTCCGACGATTCTGTATCTTCCTAAACTTCGTGATGAATACCCCCTGTTGATATGTCTTCCGTGGTTTTGTTTGGCTGTAAAGTCCTCAATCTGGCATTCAAAGAACGGTGAAATATAAAGCTGTTTGGAAATTTACAACATTAATAAAAGTTTTTTTTATTTCGTTGGATTTTAAAGAGTTCATGATACTATCGAAGATAATCGTAAAAATAATGAAATAGAATTTAACGAATTAAATCAATAGTTCGCAGTCTTCTTACAGTCACATCACTGTTAATACACAGATACTTCACAGTAGGAAATAATATGTATATATACGTTTCACTGAAGCCTTTATAATCTTACTTTCTTATCAGCCCACGTTTCTCATCCCATTTCCTCTCCTAGAACGCACATATTAATGAATCTTTATTGATAAAAATTCGTAAGACACTACTTCTGACATACATTTTGAAATACCCTGTCCTCCCAGGGAACAAGAACCTTAATCGTAGTGACATAGTAAATACCGAATTTAAGGTTGCTACTAACTGTGTTTCAAAAAATTTAAAATGGGTCAGCTCTGAAAACTATGAATTCAACACAATTCTCAGTCACTTTGAAATTTTATATTTCATCTCTTCGCACCCGACATTCCGATGGAGGCTGAACGTGGACATAAATGAATCGAGAATGTCTGTTTTGTCATCAACCCCATTAACTATGTATTCGACAATAATATCGGTCGTTTTCCATACTGCTTACATGTCATATCCTTCCCCTGAGGGATGTCTTACTTTCACTGGGGAGTGAAGCTTGGCTTGATTTTGTCTGAAGTGTCAGTATTTATGTCAGCGGCACCGAAAATTGTTAATTCGATATTAAAATCTATCGTTTTCAATTAGTTTTACGTGTCCCCTTAGAAGAGCTGGGATTGCTTACTCCACAGCATTATTTTCCAGATTGTAAATCATATGTCTACCAAGTTTAGTTGAAATCGCTCCTAATGTTCCAGAGTTATGGTGGAATATGCATATACATACGCACATACATCTCTCTCTCTCTCTATATATATATATATATATATATATATATATATATATATATAGAGAGAGAGAGAGAGAGAGAGAGAGAGAGAGAGAGAGAGAGAGAGAGAGAGAGAGAGCTACGTCTTTGGCGATGCTTCCTGTGATTTCGAAAACTATTTATTCGACAGTGATCTCGAAAATTTGACATTTCCCCCCTTTATCATCCTTATGCCGATTGTTTTTTAAAATTAGCTAACTTTCTTCTCTTCTATCGTCGTTCGATAGTAAAAAAAAACTAAATTCTTCAGTTTTTCACAGTTATGCTATGTACACTAAAGAAAATGTTTGATTAATGAACTTTGAAGAATATGAAATGATAATGTAAGGGAAATGGGAAAATCTCGAGAAATCACACGGAAACGATAACGGTCACCACAAATTAGCATTATTTAGGTTCCAAGCAGGATCTCTCATACTAAACGTCAGCTGAACCACCGAACTACTGAACCACCGTGTTCATTGGAATTTAAGAATTATGTCGTAACAGTATGTTTTGACATTGGTTAAGCTTAATCTAGCTTTTAAAAATTGACTATTCAGATTTATAGATAAAAAATAGAAGTTTGATCTCATCATGTACATTGATTCCTTTACTTCTAATTCGTCAACCTAGTAAGATTTCTCACACCTCACTTTTATGTCATGGTAACTGGGAGTATAGTTTGTTTTAAAAAGAGAATTTTAGGTGTTGTAGGTTCACCTAACTGCTAAGGATAATTAAATGGTATCTCTTTACTCCAGTTACTTACGAAAGTTTCCCAGATCTTTTATGTTCGAAGTTATTCAGTTATGTGAAGGGTGAAAATAGTTTGACGCACTGAAAATGTAGAGCTGGCAATTTAGTAATTTGAACTTGCTAAGTGAAGTTTTCGACGACCAACTAACACTTCCTTCTTCTCATCAACTGCAACTAGCCTTTTATATAGATCTCCTTCTCTGCCTCTCAAGGCCAATCCAACGATGGGACTCGCTTTTCAACGAGGTGTCACGAGCTGTAGATGGCCAATGAAAACGAGGGACTCTTGATGAATTACAAAGAGAGCTTCAACTGTCGTGCAAAAAGGAGGCATTAAAAAGAAAACACCAAAAGTTAAAATAACACTAATGGCGGCTTATAATTAAGAAAACTGATATGTTAATTTCAAATTATTGTATATCTATGAAGATTTAAATTTATTCCTCCTTTGGTGCGAGAGATATCGGGTTCAATCTCCGGTGCAGACATGCGGTCGATAAAGTGTAATATTTTCTGGCCAGCCATCTTGCATGATTTTTTCCTGGGTTTCCCTCATTCACACTAGGCAAATGCCGAAATGGTACCTAACATATAGGTCCTAGGCCGCTTCCTTCCTCTCCTTTCATTCTGTGATCGCCAAAGTACGTCATCCCACATATACGTGGCGGGCGAAATAGCCATAGATGCCGACAGCCCAGAAATCGAACTCCTAATTTCTAATGACATTGATTTCAATATACCTAGGTAAAAAGGTATATATATATATATATATATATATATATATATATATATATATATATATATATAATTTCAAATTCCTCCTGATTTGGTGCTCAGCGTTTTTCATTCCTAGTCGGAGAGCTATGAAATTTGCATGTATTCCGGTAATTTAGAGTATAAATGTTTGTTTATGTAAACTCATGTCCAAAATGATTGTCGCATATATATATAACTGTCTTCTTGCAAGAATATAATTTGATAATGATTTTGCAGGGTACTTTTAATACTGATTCTATGTGTATAATCGGGAAATGTATATTTGTGGTAATTTTCATAGAAAAAGGATTGTAAATACGAAAATTAGAATGAGTAAAACAAAATGTTGGTAAATGAATAAGAAAGATTTATTTTCGTTTTATTGTTTTTATTTGCTACTCTTTTGACATGAAATTTGCCACATACATGTCTTTTCCGATTATACACATACTAACATTATAAGAAATTCCGGGCGAATTCGTTATCAAATTATATTCCTACAACAACATACTTATAGACATGTGACAATAATTTTCGATATAAGTGTACCTATGTATATGGGCTGCTTGGATAGCAAGAGGCCTAGGTCAAAATTAAATTTTTTGAGGAGAGAAATTTGAAGTTTAATATCTCACGAAAAATGCTTATTTAATGGGTTGGTGGAGGCAACGGTGGCTCAGTGGTAAAGTGCTTACCTTTGATGTATGAGATCAATGGTTCGATCTCCGGTCAAGTAAGTTTGTGGTGGACAACATCGTGTGCGTGGTTTTCCTTTGGGTTCTCCTGTTTCCTCTCATATTTTTATTCCACAACTTCTATCATTACTCGCTTGTTTTTCACTTAGCCACAGGAACATATGCGCAGGATGTTAAACTGAAAGATTTCATCTTCGTGTTCTGTTGTCAACCCACACCATGATTATGTAGTTCATGGTCTACTAATGTAGTTTACAAACATCTTAAAAAAAAAACAAGAAGTACCTATGTACGATGACATTTGTGAATATTCTAAATTAGGGTGCTTCGCGTCCAAGTGATGTACACTCATGTCCAAAATTATTGGCGGATGTCTATAAATAACTTATGTTGTTTTAGGAATATAATTTGATCACGAATTCACTCGGTATATCTTGTAATGTTAGTATCTGTATAATCGGCAAAGGCATGTATGTGGCAAATCTCAGGTCAAAAGAGCAGTAAATAAGAACAATAAAACGAAAATAAAACTTTCTTGTCCATTTAGCAACATTTTGGTTTACTCATTCTAATTTTCGTATTTATAATTATTTTCCTATGAAATTTACCACAAATATACATTTCCCGATTATACACATAGTATCAGTATTAGAAGTACCCTGCAAAATCATTATTAAATTATATTCTTACAAGAAGACAATTATTTATATGCGACAATTATTTTGGACATGAGTGTACATATAGCTATATCCAAAAGCAAATATGTCAAGAAAACCTTTAATTACTGGTGTTATTGGCCTTGATGAATATTTACTCTTAAATTTTAATACCGTTTCATATGTTAATAATAAACGCCCTACTCACCAGTAAAAGCTTTACAACCAATCGTTAAGAGATTTAATCCTACCAATTCTCCACGTGTGGTAGACTTTTAACATGAAAATAACCTTTTAATGAAGTAATAAACAATTAGTATATACACAATGTGACATTTGCTAATGTAGATAATCGATCTCCCGAAGAATTTTTAAGATAACATATTGATTTTATGTTGTTGAGTGCCGATAGTAACAATGTATAATGCAATGTTTGGCTAAATCTAACAGTCAGAGTTGCAAACTTACGTTATTTACATCAAGATTTAGCTTCTTGTAATGAGCAGGCAGATGAAGAAAGTTCGTAGTACTTTCACAGCAAATCATATTTCATCAATATCTTTAGATTTTTACTTTTGATTTGCTGGTTTGATTGGGTTTTAGCATCCCTTTCAGTACAGACGTTATACGAAACTTAAACCTATAATTTAAGTTGAAAGCCTAAATACTGTAATATGTTCAATTTTTTCAATACTTTCTCACCGGGAATCGAACAGACGCGCGCATACTATCTACGAAACCAGTTTGGAGTTTTATTTTATTTTGTTTATTTATTTATTTATTGCTTTCGAATGACGTTTTCATCCCATCTTACCTAATCCCATCTCGCCTAACGATTTATCAGACACTGATGTCTCCAAGATAAGAATGTCCGCCATTTTAGACGGGACGGGAATTCCCACCTTGCCTAATTCCATCTCGCCTAAAATGGCGTTAAAATGCAAGGAGGGAATTCGTCTACTAGCATTTTAACCAGATATTTCACAATCAATATTGGTAATTTCTGTCAACTACAGTATAAATACCAGGTGTATAATAAGTACTATACAACAAGAAAACCTAGGAAGGAAGGCGATTTAGTGAATTTAGTTCACTTTTGGTTTGTTTTGGGAATACTGAGAGAAGATTGGCAAACAAGAGCTGATCAGAAAAAGGATAGAAATACACAGGGTGTTTCAAAAGAACACCGACAACGTTTGGAAGCTTATTCCTAAAAGTATTGACTTACCTGGGTGCTTCCTTTCAGCGCTATGACCAGCTGAAAATCTGTCGGAAAATGCAAAGAGAAAACTACATCAACAACAACTCGAGAACAAAACGTCTGACCAAAGTCGGGGCAAAGGGAATGGCTGTTATTTTTTGACGTTGCTTCCATTAATTCACAACTCGATATAGTACAGGAGCGGCGCAAGGGTCATCCCAAAGAAATTGAAGAATTACTGGGATATTTCATCAGACGTTGACTGAGACAAATTAACTACAATTAAATACGGTATTTCAACTCACAAAAGTCTTAGGAGTCCAAGTTACAAGAACATTGTCAGAAGTCGACAAACGAAAAATACACATATTTGTTTGTTCTAGTTTGTCTCAGTACAGAATTGACTATCGAGGTAGAACTGAAATTATAGGAAGTCCACAATGTTTCATAGTCTGGGATTGAACGAGGTCCATCTCGCACCAGAAGTAAGCGCTCTATCACTATGCCTCTACTTTGGATGAAACACTATGGTTCTGACAGACGTATTGGTATAATAAATATTGCCTGCGATAAACCAATATACAAGAGAAGTGCAAACGGTCAGAATATGGAATTCGTCGAGTTTCCTTCGTTCGGAAACGGTAAGTACATTTTCATAGGTCAGTTATTCTCAACTGATTGCCCGCGTCTCTCAGGGATTGGGAGGGGGCATGGTGACTCAGTGGTAAGTAGATTACCTCTGGTACGTAGGATCCTTTGTTCAATCCCCAGCCAAGTAACTTTGTGTTGGACACTATCGTATCGTGTCTGTGAATTTTCTCGAAATACTCAAATTTCCTTCCACATTCTCACTCCACCGTATGTTCCATCATCATTCACTTGCCTTAATCATTGTCTCCCTTAGCCTAAAAAGCATAATCGTTGATCGTTTAACTGAGATATTCCATTTCGTTTTCATGGATTGCTTACAGTTTGTCTTTGGGTCAGCGCTTTTAATACGTTGTATTATTATTCCTATTATTTGTAAGGAAGGAGAAGTCTATGTGGCTCATAATTTTCGAACAGTTGTAGGTTGATTGTAACAAATGCTAAAGGTACGAACTAAATTCGATTTGTGTGTCTTCTAGCATTATTAGTCGTATTATGGTCAAAAAATGGTTCAGAAAATTTTCTATTGATGGAGGAACGGGGAAAATAATTCTACAATAACAGTAAAGAGGCTCATAGCCAGGTGATAAAACGTAGCGACAGGATAGTTCGTCTAAAAATAGCACACGTTACTTCAATTCATATTTGATAAGGTCTAGACATTAATATGTGAGAATATGTACTGAACTCCCTTCATATTAGGATATTTCACATTACGATAAAATAGGCGTTCCAAGGCCATTTCTCGATTATCTACGTATCAGCAAAAGTAAAAGAAATTGCATTGATTTTTCACTGAGTCAGTAACTATTTCTTAACCTATAAAATATTGAGTGAAAATATTTTGAATTCGGATGAAATTGAAACAGGAACTCACTGAAAGATTCTTAACAGTGATGACGCCAGTTTTAATTAATTGGGAGCGGATAAAGAGGGAGAAAGAAAAAGTAAAGATAGTTTTCTTCGGCTTTTTGTCTCTACTGCAACCATTACGAAATGTAGACATGTTTGTTTTCTGCAGTAAGCAGTTCACGTTTTCCAGTATTTTCCAAAAATGATAGGTCATACACCCAGAGAGTACGTCTATCGGAAGGACAGCTCTCCCTTGGAAAACTTATTCTGCTCTGAGGCAAACTAGATTAATCAAACGTGTTTGTCTCTTCTTTCTATGTATTCTAACAGGGTTCTTCTAACTTGATCACTGTTGTTTTTGTTTTGACGTAATGTACTTAGTTTTTGGATTTTTTTTCTCAGTCAACTTTTGATAAAATATCACAAGAATTCTCCTGTTTCCTTGGGGATCACCCTGGAGCCGACCCTGCACCACATCGGATTGTGCATTAATTGAATCTACGACTGAAACTATTGAACTTTTCCATTTACTAGACTTCGATTCGACATTTTGTTCTCGAGTTAGGGCTGTTTTTACTTTTTTCCGACAGATTTTCTGCTGGTCATAGGGCCAAAAGGAAGCATTTGAGCACCCAGGTTGGTCTATGCTTTTCGTCTTATATTAGTGTTAGGAATCAGCTCCCAAACATTGTCGGTGTGGTTTTGAAACACTCTGAACACTTTTAATGAATTGTGCTGCTGATATATGAAAGTAGCAGACACTCTTGATAAGATTGTTCTAAACATGGCTGTGACTTGCTTGCAGAGTATACGCGATGGGAAGTTAACAGAATGGAAAACAGACATTTCCAATATTGGTTGAAATATACTGAAACTAGGTTATTGATTTTCTTACGTACGAAAGATTAATACATAAAGTATTTCTTTTCTGAAATGTGCGCATGATTTCACAGTTTCTTAGTTTTGGTGGTTAAAATACTAATACAGAAATTCCCTCTTTAGTACAGAAATTTCCTCCTTGCATCATACCGCCATTTTAGGCAAGATGAGAATTCCCATCTCGCCTAAAGTGGCGGGCATTCTTATCTTGGGGAATCAGTGGATGATAAATCGTTAGGCGAGATGGGAGGACTTCGAATGACTATAGAAGTAAAAGTCATGAAAAAATCTAACATTTGGGATTAGACATATTTACGTTTCCTGAGCGAAACATGCTGAAGAATTGTTTCCCTGTATGTCAGGTGTCCATTTGTGCGTATGCTGTTCTATGAGTAACAACGCTCAAAGTATTTACATTAATTTTCAACTAAAAAGAAGTTCGTTACTGAATTCTCTATGTCTGTTTGTGTGTGTGCGTGTGTTTGTGTGTCTTTTCTTTGCGACTTTTTTTTTCACTTTTGAGCCCTCCATTCAGTAGAACACAAAAAATTATCTGAAAGAAGTTATGGAATTTCTCGCGTCACTCTTACTGTTCCCCAGATATTGGCCAAAAACGTTCCGATTTCGGGAGATTTAAGGAGCCATATCTCGGTAACCGTAAGTCATAGAGAGAGGATATTCTGCGAATTTTTCAATTATGACCATGTGTCTTCGTGAAACAACATATCTTAGAACGTTTTAACAGAGCTCTTAAAGAAAACATGTGCAAAAAATTTAGTACTCAAGGAAATTAAAAATGGGTAGATATATTACAAAAAATGTTTAATGAATATAATAATAAAGTACATAGAACAATTAGTATAAAGTATGTAGAAGTTAATAAGAAAAATTAAACCTTTTTTAGTTCGTTCTGGCAATGCTCTTCGAGCATTCTCAACTAGTTGAACTTGGTTTTATGAGATTCTTCCATTTGTCCACGAGAAAAGGGTTCCAACTTTTCCGTTTATTCCCTCCAAAATATATTATAGCTTGCTGAAAGGAAAAAATCGAAAATTCAGATTTTGTTAGAAACGGATGTAAAAATTTAGTTAATATTTCATACATAAATATTCCTTGATAACCCTACAATATTATATAGCATTTCTCTGGAAAAATGTATAAGGGATACTGTTGTTTTAAAGTATTTTCTTTCTAATCTCGAAACTGGCTCTAGCTATTTTGTTATAATTTCAATATTTTTATTGAGAGATGTACAGACGTGTTCAAATTATTAGACTCAACATTCAGTTTCTGAATATTTTACTGTTCTAACAATGTTACGTAAGAAAACATTTTCGAACAGATCAAATTACTGCTTTGTAACTCAGTCCTAATTTTTAGTGGGTGTGGCATATGCTTTTCAATATCAATAAAACAAATGGGTACGTAACATTCAAATACAATTACTATACAGTGTGTATATCCAAATTGGAAACAAAAATAACGAAATGGAATACTTGTAAGAAAGTGTACTCTCACAGAAAGATTAACATTTCGTATGAAATCCGTTATTCTTTATTAAGACCTTTATCCTTTGTGGCATGCTATGTACGAGTTTAGCACATTTTGCCTTCAATTCAGCATCTTGATACCACAAAATGTTCATCTTCTTGATCAATTCATGTTTGGTTTTAATATGCTTCTTCCTTAGCTTTTATTTTATGAAGTTCCAAAGGTTTTCAATCGGGTTCATATCAGGACTATTGACCGCCACGGAAGAACACTAATTTCGTTGTCCTCCAAGAATTTTGTCACAGTTTTGGCCCGGTGACATGGAACTCCATCATGCATAAAGGGAAATTGTGCGTCACTAAACCAAACTGCGTTATGGGGAAGCAGTTCCTCTTAAAGAACTTGTAGGTATTTTTCGTGCTTCATTGTTCCCTCTACTATGTACAGTATCCCAGGCCCGAAGACAGATATCACACCTCAGACAATGACTGAAGTTGGATGCTGACTGTTGAAGACATTCCAACTTGAATTCCTCCCAGGTCAACGTCGCACATTGTGAACATTCGCCAGACATGAAAACGTAATTCATCACTGAAACACATTAATCTCCAACAATCAGCAGTCCAATATTCTAGGCTTCGTGTCCATTCGAGGCGCTTCTTTGTCATGATTGGATTGATTTTGATTTTATTCTTGGCCTGCGTGCTTTTATTCCCTCAGCACAAAGAATCCTTCGAACATTTTCAGGCGAAATGTCTGCACTATACTCAGCCATTTTTATGCTTAAGTCTCTAGGTGTTGTGTGTCTGCTTCCCAGAGCCAATCTTTTAAGTTTTCTGATACATGTCAGCGATAGCTTTGGTTTCCGCCCACACTTCCCAGTCCTATTTTGCTGATACATTTGCTTCTTGCTCACCACAACGGAGATTCCACTCAGATTTTTCCCCTATCCCAATTCTACTAGCAATTTGTCGTTGTATATATCTTCCTTCCGCCAGAAATGTTGTGTCAACTTCCACTTTACATGGAGAAAGGTCTCTGGCTTCTCCCATTAAGCCACGATTACAGGACTTCACAGAATAAAAGATTAATACACAAAACACGTCAAGATCACTTGAAACTGATCCATTAGAACTGTTGAACGCTTTGAATATCGTAACTGCGTACGACTGCAACCACAACACTGCAGACTGTAACTTGTTGATGGAAACCACAATAGCTGTCTAGAACTGAAACACCAGTTTCAGAATTCCCCTCCTCCACTAATGCTATCTGCTGTTCAACGGTGATATCACCACTTCAACTATTTAGTAAACAAATGAAGGATCCTATTTTGGTGGTATAACAATTAAATTATATATTCTAGAACTCCGAAATTAGGATTTCAACATCAACTTTGCATTTTTCGAGCGTGAGTCTAACAATTAGAACAGTCTGTATATAGAATAAGAAAATAATAAATTCTCAGGAAACTTTGACAAATAATATTTTGCACTATTTACAAGACATTTCCTTTTGCAATTTTCTCTAGAAACGGCTCACATTATTTGGTTTATATTCAGGTGATAATTTTTACTGTATATTTTAAAAATAAGTATTTCACGCGAAATGTATAGTATGTAGACAAAACGGTCTGAATATACAGTTAATATGATATACAGTAAGTCGTTTGTCTTCAAATGATATATTCACAAGGAGCAGTCTTCGAGTTGTTTATCCCTCATGCATGATATAAGCATTTTCTTGGTAAAAGTGTATAATCGTGTTGCTACGAACACAGACTGTTTGTGGCATTAGTTTTGTTTAAATCTAATTTCATTTTTTGAATTTCTCCTCTGAATTGTCAGATGTTAAAGGGAATTCAGATATTAAAATGATTATTTCTTTTTGAAACTATGCAAAACATTTGCAGTTTCTGCGACAATTAGCCCTTGGATATAGCATTCACTTGGCCGGAAAGGAAACAACGTTTATTTTTATTTGTAACTTTAGATCTATTTGACTAGCAATTCCTATGGTATAAAGCCTGTCCTTTTCAGGTGTGCCCTCGGAAAATATGCGAAACAGTTCGGCCCCAACTCTGCCACTGTTTGACGGAGGAATCCCTTCCTTTGCTTAGAGAAAAGAAGTAAATGACCTTAGCTGTGTTGGCAATCTGTCTGACATTCAGTCGTTTGGCCTTGACGAGTGAAGACAGTAAGCTACCTAGAATGGCTAACAAGAGAGAGCATAACGAAGTCCATGAAATAATCCATTGTGGCAACACTTCAGTATCCAACAATTGAAAGATCTCGACCGCAGCAACTTGTCTCTCCTGTTTCGAGAGAGGTGAGGGAAAACACACATCTACAGCAGTGCCAGAAGGGACACAGTTGAAATAGAAAGCCTATAAACAAAATGTAGAAAGAAAAAAATGAATTATTGTGAATCTAATAGAACAGAATTTAATAATATTGTTTATAAGTTGAGTTGAGTTGATTTGATTTTAGCGTCGCTATCAGCAGCTAGGCTATATGAGACATGAACCTATAGCTTAACGTGGGATCCGAACTACATAAGCTCACACCGGGAATCGAACCTTAGTCTCCCACACCAAAGGCGTGTATGCTAATCACTTAGCCACTAGGTAGTTAATAAATATATTTCCAAATGTCGATTTGTACAGCAATGTTTTAATGAAATGATCACCCTCTTTTATCTCTCTCCCAGCTATATGATACATAATAATATCTTTATGAGTAGTGTCTTGCTTTGAAAGAAGAGAGTCAGACCATAGAGAGTCAGTCCATTTCGTTTAATTTCCTCTATAGATAAGAATATAGATTTTTTGAAAAACACAGGAAAGTAGACACATCTTTTGAACAGGAGTGCACATTTTTCAACTTTTAAAAGATATTTACAAATAGTAAATGCGTCACATTTAGAACTTATGTGTGTCACTGTTAGGAGAAATGACACTTCAATAGATAAAATCTACTACTTTGACGATATCCGTGAACCTGACCCCATCCATACTCGCACTAATTTTAAAACATACGAAAAAAATTAGTGCCCAATTAGTGTTGACGACTTCTAGTGCTAAAAAAAATTGTGCTGTTACACAAACGTCAGAAAAAAAAAGATTTTGGTTGGTGCTATGTTCACGATAGCCTCACCCATTCAACCGATTGAGATGTAACCTATACACAAAGTTAGTTTTAAATTAGTACTGACGATGCCACATAAAAATATTTTAGTGCTATGTATCTTATGATAAAAATGAAGATGGATTGATTTTTTTTTATGAAGCCGCCATTAAAGATTTGCGAATATATTTTGCCTTCTGATAGTAGCACTAATTTTCTTTTTATGCGGTATTGTCAACACTAATTTAACACTAACTTTATGTATAGGTTTCATCTCAGCTGGTTGAGTGGATGGGACTAGCGTGAACCTAGCCCCAGCCAGAATCCTTTTTATTTTTTGGTGTTTCTGCAACAGGACTTTTTAAAATATATTGGATCTTTTGATCCAAACAGAAAAAGGAACCATTAAATTTATCAGCTGAAAACTACAGAGAGAACATTGGAGAAATGTTAGAAAGAAGCATACTTTGGCGTTAGTTTTAGCAGAATATCTTGATAATGTGTTGGCAACTCTGCTAACCGTTTCTTGGTTGTTCAAACATTGTTGCGTATAAAAGTAGGGAGAGAAACTTTTTTCTTGCTTCTTTTAGTACAGAAACAAATAGAGCAGGTGCAAAAGGGTGCTTTATCTACGTATGTCATCTAATACTTGTCTTGTTCTAAGCTAACACTCACATACACAAAGAAAATGTTGCATGTCCAGTGTAATCAAGATTAACCGAAGTTCTGAATAACCTTGCCGATAAATCAAACCTCTTTCGAACGATAACATGGAGGTAAATAAATAAACTATCCAGACGAGGAAATTGGTAGCTACGTAGGTTATATTAAGCAACTAAACACCATTAAGTATATACCAAGACAACAAACAAGCTCTGTCATGTATTTAATTATGGACACAATGAAATTTTCATTTAATAAATGTATAACGAGGAATATGCGATAAGTAGGGCCTACAGGCTTGTTTAAAGAGATGCATACACATTCCTTTAGTAAACCCTATATTCCTAGAAATTAGGGATGGTCAATTCCGGAATTTTTCTTTCCGGAATCCGAAAAGTAAAATCGGAACTTTCCGGAATTCGGAAAAATTCCGATTTCGGAAAAATTCCGAAATTCGGAAGAATTCCGATGTCGGAAAAATTTGAGAATCTGGAAAATCCAGAATTTAGATAATTCCGACTTGGAACAATTCCAGAATTTTTCCGAATTTCGGATTTTTCTGAATTCCAGAATTTTCTGAATTCCGGAT
This sequence comes from Thermobia domestica, assembly GCF_964235325.1. Taxonomy (NCBI): domain Eukaryota; kingdom Metazoa; phylum Arthropoda; class Insecta; order Zygentoma; family Lepismatidae; genus Thermobia; species Thermobia domestica. The sequence goes on from NC_137463.1 coordinate 262,614,059, forward strand.
TTTTCTAAGTTCTGGAATTTTTCGAATTCCGGATATTTTCCGAAATACAGAAAGTGAAAATTCCTTTTCTGGAAAATAAATTTTCCGAACTTCGGATTTCCGAAAATGTCCATCCTTACTAGAAACATAGGACATTTCGTACTTTGGATAGACTCTTCCCTAACAGCATAGAATATGCTAGGCATGTGCCATTTAGGTGTCCCAGCTACATTTTAGGTACCCGACACTTGGCACATATGATATTCATGTGCTAATTATGTACTTCAGCTACCTACAGTTTTAGGTACTTGTCACACCTAGTTGATATTTGCAACTATGTACCACAAATATAGCATATCTATACCTGGCTCAGTTTCGCACTCTAAGAGTAATTTGTTTTATGTCGTCACTTGGGACATATATCTGTCATGTTCTAGGAACGTCCTTTATGTACATACTGTTTCAGATACCCTAACAGCACAATATGTGCTAGGCATATGCCATTTAGGTGTTCTAAATTCATCTCCCACATTTGATGCATTTGTTGCTTCTTTTTCTAAGTGATTGTGTACTAGAAGCAACAAACGCATCAACTTTATTAGATGGCAACTGTCACCGATCATTTGAAAGTGAATATGTAAGAACAATGAAATAAAATAAATAGACACTCGTTATTTAGTTGTAAAGTTACATGGCGAGTAGATTTTATCTGATCTCAAACAGTTATCGTCGAATATAGGCGGTTAAATGAGCACTCTGATTAGCCAAATTCAAAAGACCTCAACAATTTATGCCTCTACAAGGGACATTATCTTCATCGCCTCTGTGGGTAAATCGGTAGAGCACGCGGCTTGATATTCAAAGGTTGGTGGTTCGCGCTCCCCCTGGGGTACATTTTTTCACTTGTTTAAAGTGGTTTTTAGACTCACCTTAATGTAAACACATTACGCATATAGGCGATTTAACATATTTAGAGGGAGTAATTTTGTGGTTCATTGACGCTTACGGCATGGGGAACATAACTAGAACATACTAGGCACATTCCCCAGGTAAATGTCAGGCATGTGCGTAGGGGCGGACATAGTCTATGACTATGACTTGCCATCCATGCGATTTCTCTCTCAGAGGTACATAACACATATACTGGACACATTCCCATGTACCTGAGAGAACATGATAGGCATATGCCTGCTATGTGATTGTGCTGTTAGGCTTTGTTTTCTTTGCTATATTATTACTAGTACTAGTGCTAGTTCCTTGTCGAAAATTTGTATATTACAAATACTGTCCCACTTTTTCCTATTTAGAGTAAAATTATTGAAAATGATGAAGTTCGTATTTTCTTTTTTATTTTCATTTGTTAGGTTGTACACTGAATTCATTTCAACAAATAAATTTAGCATTCTCTAATTTTTGATTATAATATCGGAGTTTGGAATATTGTGGAAAGTATCTTAGCCCTAGGCAATTTGCCACCCCGTGCAATGCTATCATTTGCCGTCCTCCCCCTTTCTCTAGAAAAAAAAAAACAAATCTTAAAAGTCACGATTTTAAGTACGCTACCCATCATAAACAAAGAAGGGGGAGGGAGTTTAAAGCACAACTAGTCTGAAAGGCCTAAATACAAATACAATCTCGTTGTGTCTGTTTTTTCTTTAAATAATAATCTATTATGTTAGTGAAAGATAAAACAAACACATCTGCAGAGCGCAGATGATAAACGTTTTTTTTTTTTTTTTAAATATAGAATTCAATCTCAATATGACAGTTTGCAATTTCAGTGTAGCTCTTTTATATTTACTTCTTGATTTTTCCTTCAACATCTGTTAAAGAAAATAAAAGAAACTTGTTTCCACCTTCAATGATAAGGAACTTGTTTGTGACAAAGACAAGACTAGTTTTCTTATCAAAACTCTAATAAATAACTAAATGGAACAGGTGCTCGCTGCTGTTCGAGAATTGAGTTCTTGTGTTTGACAACAATCAAGCAATTCATGCTGGGATTTATTTGACCATTTGCTTTAGCACTATCTATGTGACCTTAAACTAATGCGACCTAAACATGTTTCATGAATGTAGTATTCAAATACAAGGTTAACTTAGTAAATTTAACTACCATCATCATGAAGTCTGTTTCCAACAAGAAATAATTATTTTAAATAATATGTAGTTATAACAGACTTTGCCACCCCTCGAAATTTGCCATCACGTGTTGCACGTATGTTAGAGCAAGGCCTGATAGGTTGTACACTGTATACGGTGTATTGTTTACTGCTCTCTGAATTGCTCTCAATGAATAAACTTCACACTTTCAACTTTGTGAATCTAAAATCGGGGATTAGAATATTGTGGAAAGCGTTCTAGCTATCTAATAACTCGTTACAATTCTGAATTTAGGATAAAGGAGAGTACGTTTGGCTGTTTTGATATTATTGTGAGTAGATGGCTAAATGATAGTAGCTCTTGAGAAAATATTATGTTAGGCCTATGCAAGGTGACCAGAATTTTCACTTGCGAAAACGGGACGCATACGAATCGGCTACGGGAGTGGGTATCTGACTTCCAGATTGCATTTTGGGACTCAGCAGTGTTCTCAATTTACAAAATACACAACTAAGAGTGATAACACACCGTTTCTAACTTTACGTGTACCACACAACAAATAATGGTTCCCGATTGCAAATTCTACCCAACAATTCTTTTAACTAGTTGAACACTCAGAATTCCCACTCAATTCCCACTTGGACCACGAACACTCAATTCACATATGAACATTCAGAAGTTTCTAGACACGGCTGAACCTTGGCAACGAGTGTTGGTACGGAAAAGAGTAGAATTTTCATTGACGATTTTTATTTTGAATAATAATTACGGGACACCTAGGTCATTTTTACTTAAAAACGGGACATTTAGGTGCCCCGTTCGAGAATCAGAAAAAAACGAGACAACGGTTGAAAAAAAGGGACTGTCCCGGCTGCATATTTGCGGATCCTAAACGTTTCAGCATATCCTCTGATCTGATTGGTCGATACAGATGCGATATCACAAGACATGATCTACATATAGCACAAAGTAAACGAGAATTGTTGTCGGCTCTGGTAGCCGAACCAGTTCGCGTTGAGACACGGGGCGCATAACATCGCCTCTCTGTCCGTGCTGTACTATTGTATCTGCTTTGTTTTGTCGAATAGTGCAGTTTTTTTTTCTGTGACTTAGTGATTTGGTGAAGTGTGTATTACAAGTCCTTTGTTTCACTTGTGAGCAACAACATTTATATATATATATTTATATATTCTGTAGTTGACGTGTAACGTCGAGTGTAAGCAATATGAGTTGTATGAGGTCTAATACGCTCCGAATTAATTTCGTAACTGTGCGTCAAAAGCCTACGTCTATTCATATTCATGAATGGATTCGAAGTGTTTTCAAGTTAACAATTGACCAAGTGTTAAGTATAGAACTGGACTTTATTCGTAAACTTTTGTACATCAAACTAGTTAGTAAAGTGCTATGTGAACGTATTCTTTCTGGTACCAACGGCACCGTGACTTATACCAATACTGATGGAGATCATGTGTTACCCATTGATTTGGCAGACAACTCTGTTGTTGTTGTAAAAGTCTCTTTATGTCCAATGGAACTTAGTGATACCCAGTTAAGTCGTGTACTCTCCCAGTATGGGGATATTCAGAATATTGCTGATGAACAGTACTCTACTGATCATATTTATCTCACCCGCACGGGTCGCAAACTCGTCAAAATGACTGTTAAACGTAACATTCCATCCTTTGTTACTGTTTGTGGTTTACGTCTTTTTGTCAGTTACGCCGGTCAAATCCAGACCTGCGCGGTCTGCAACTCTCAGGACCATTTTGTACAGGATTGTCCTAAGAAGAGAACTCCACCTTTACCCAGGTCTACTTCTGTGTCTCCAGGTGTCCGCATGCCGTGCAACCTTCCAGTGGAAACATCAGCTCCCGATACCGGTTGTTACAGTGCATTTCCTGTTCTACAGAAGGATACCCACATACCCGCGTCGTCCCCGATTTTGCCACTTGCAAGTGCTGCATCTAGTGTTCCCGACATTCATCCCGTCCACCCTTCCATTGCTGACAGATCACCTAGTATGGAAGTGACACCTACTCCCGATGCTGACGAGACAGGTGTTAAACTCTGAGGTAGGTGATAGAAATACAATAGAGGGGCACAGTGCAGTTCCTCTCGCAGTTGGTTCCATTGACACCACTGGTTTTGAAGATGCTACTAGTGATACCATAAGTGATTCCGATCTGAGTGTAGCATCCTGCGAAAAGCGCAAGTTAACTCAACTTCAGTTTAACAGTAGTGCAGTGTCTAAAAATTCTAAAGGTAACCGCAGTGATGAAACAACAAGTGGTCACAATGTTAGGAAAACACGAGCTTCGACCAAAAAGTTGAAATCTGTTGTTCAATCAGACGGCGAATAGTGCATTGCCCATCTTTGGTATCAATAATTTATATTGTTTATATATTTCCTCCTTGTTTCTACTTTACACATGTTCTTGTTCCCCCATTGCTTTACTTTCATGTATTTACTTTGTATATTTTTTGTAATGTTTAGTTTTCGTTTTGCCACAGTCAATTTAAATCGCCTTACTTCTCCGGTCAAATTACACGCCCTACGAGATTTTATATATCAGGAAGAAGTTGATATTCTGTTTGCTCAGGAGGTGGCAGTACCCGATTTTCCAGACATCCCTAATTATTCATGTGTTTCACGCTTCACTGAAAATGGTTTAGGAACTGCTATTCTATACCGCAGTGATATTGACTTTCAAGCGCTTCTCCAAATGCCTACTGAACGTATCACCTTAGGAACACTAGACAATATACGCCTGTGTACAGCATATGCTCCAAGCGGTTCGAATCATGCACGAGAGCGCAATAGTTTCTTTAATACTGAGCTTGCTCAAGCGTTACATAATGGTTCTTCTCCTTGTATATTAGCCGGAGACTTTAATGCTGTTTTGGCACCAATAGATATGACCCCAAATTATACCTTCTCAGCCAGTCTGTCCAATTTAATTGCCACCTATGATCTAGTCGACGTGTGGCGACACTTATTTCCAACCACGCCTGGCCATACTTTCTTTACAGGGACGAGTTCCTCAAGATTGGATAAATTCTATATCAGTCGCACTCTTATACATCAGGTTCAACACATGGCTGTGGTCCCAGTCTGTTTTAGTGATCATCATGCTGTACTCATGACCATCAAACTACCAGCCCACAAATTTCTCAAACGTAGCCCATTGTGGTACTTTAATACGTCAATTTTACGTGAGCCCGAATATGAAGCTCTGATACATGCTGAATGGAAAGGCCTCCTTCATGTGAAACAACGCTACAAAGGTTCTCTCATGCAATTTTGGGAAAACCGTGTTAAACGAACTTTTTGCTCTGTGACCAAACAATATTGTCGAACTAGAAACGCCGATCATTATCAGCAATATCACTACTATACTGGTCTATTGCGAGATTACATGATAGAACAACAACGCGGGGGTCAAGTCCGACCTCAAATTCAGCAGATCAAAGCTCATTTATTAACGCTGCATAAACGACGTATGCAAGGTTTTATGATTCGTAGCAAAACACGTCAATATGATGACACTGAACAGGCAAGTATCCACCAAATACGCAAGGAGCGCACACGGGGCAGACAAAAATTGATTTCTAAAATTAAGGGTGACGATGGCCGTGTGTATGAGGGCGTAAACGTCATGACTTGTTTTCTTGATTATTATAAACAATTATATGCTCAACCTCCTACTAGTTGTACTGATTCTTCTATACTAGAGTATATTCCCTCTGTTTTAACGGATGATGATCGAGAGTGTCTATCGGGTCCGTTCACAATAGACGAGGTCAAACAGTCCATCCGATTAGGGAAACTAGGAAAGTCCACAGGTATTGATTCTCTACCACTAGAATTCTATGTTACATTTATAGATATTTTAGCTCCTTTTCTCACCGACCTTTTTAATGAATACCGCACACATTTTGTTTTAGGCCAGTCTCTCAGAACGGGCATTACTGTTTTGGTCCCCAAACATTCATCAGCATCAAGTGTTACAAATTTCCGGCCACTAAGTCTCTTGTGCACGGACCTAAAACTATTAACTCGTTGTCTGACGATCAGAATGAAAACATACCTTGGAAAGCTGTTAAGTCCTTGCCAATACGGTCTTGGCCACAATAACCCTATTTATAAGGCCTTATCCAATCTCAGAGATTTTATTTCCTTTCATGAGTCCGCCGATCCTTCTTCGGTAGCTATTTTATCCACCGATTACTCCAAGGCCTTTGACAGAATTAATCACAATTATCTCTTCCAAGTTTTAGCTAAATATGGATTTGGTGACCTTTTCATTTCTCTTATCAAAGGAATATATACGAAACGAATTACCAGGTTAAAGCTAAATGGAGGTTTAAGTGCTCCCATCTCTGTTTGTAATGGTATTCTACAAGGGGACACAATGTCTAGTATTTTATTTAGTTTATCTTTAGCGCCTCTTGTATATGCGGCACACCGCCTACTCCCTGGTGTTCCTGTGTATAACAACAGTCTAGCAGTGCAATCATACATTGATGACACACACTATATATTACGCAATGACGCAGATCTGGAATGTATACAGAAGTTACTAAACCTTTATCAACACGCCTCAGGCGCGCAACTTAATAAAGCAAAAACAAAAATATTGTGTTTACATGAACAATATCAGTCTCTGTATAGTAGAACGTTTGACACTGTTCCATCAATCAAAATACTTGGTATTGTATGGTATCCTACTTTACAACAGACTATCACGAAAACATATGAAGTCATAGCCTCTAAGATCCGAAGTATTTTAATAACGCATAAATCACGTAATCTTAGTCTTTTCAGCAGAAATTTGTTTCTTAAAACTACTGTGTTTAGCTTACTATGGCATTCTGCACAGATTTTCCCGTTACCAAAGCCTATCTATAAGTCTTTAAACAGTCAGGCGTTGTTTTTTCTCTGGCATAATAAAGCTTTAAGAGTAGGTCAAACACAACTACTTTTGCCTGCAGCAAAAGGAGGAATAGAGTTCATGGATATTGGAATTCAGTCACGTGCTCTGCTTGTGCATAGAAGTTGTCGTATGGTTTGTTCCCACCCCGATTCGATCACTGCTACGGTTTTCAATGTCTGTTTTCAGTGTATTGACCTTGTGCTTCCGATTCCTATCTTTCCTTGGGCGATTAAATTCCCTCACCTTCGCGATGTAGTACTTGATATGCTGTATGCAATAGTCGCACGACAGCAGATCGAAATTAGGTCAGTCAAAGAAATATACTGGCACTATCAGAGCACGTGGGTATCTGTTACGCCACACGTCATGCTTCACGTGCCATGCAAAAACTGGAGTAACATCTGGAAAAACATAACTGCCAAGTTTTTAACTCACAAACAGAAAGAAATGTGGTATTTTATTGTTAATAATGTATATGAAACGTCTGCTAGGCTCTTTAATCTAGGAATCACCTCTACAAATGTATGCTATTATTGTAATCAGATAGACACTCTTGAACATCGATTCCATAACTGTTTTGACATACCACCCATTTGGCAGGCTTTTAGCACTATACTTAGTAGAATATGTCGTACCTCACAAACTGTTTTTAGCGTACACAATGTAATATTATTTCCAGATTTTCATTACTTTCCTAGCTATAAACATAATGCTGTGATCTGGTTTACTGTACAAACTATCATGTTTATTCTTGTAACAGCACGACCATTGTGTCTTGAAATGTATGAGATGTATTTAACATACCAGGCTATGAAGCTCTCTCCTGTATGTAAACGAAAGTATTTTGCCAACTACTTATCTGCAATAGCTCCCACACTTTCTTATGATGTAACCCACAGACAAAAAAAAAAATGAACTGAACCGGTAAGTTTTTTTTTTCTTGAATAATGTTTTTATCTTGAATAATATTTTACACTTTCAGTGAGGCTGTGAATAGTAAATATCCTTGTATATTTCTCTGTATTTCAATGGAAATAAAGTTATTAAAAAAAAAAAAAAAAGGTAGCCGAGTGGTCTAGCGTAACATGCTAGTAACGAGAATGTTTTTGGCGAGGGTTCGAATCCTGCCTACGGACAGTTTTTTTTACTACTTTTAAAAATGTTTATAACACTTCTTTCGTTAAAATAAGATTAAAAATAAGGTCCATGTTCCGTTAAGGGGGTCCAGAACTACACTGGACCCCCTTAAGATAACCTAACCTGACTTGACCTGACCTAAGCTAACCTTACCTAACCTGACCTGACCTAAGCTAACCTAATATAACGTTATATTATGTAATCGAACGAAAATCAATAGAAAGAAGTGGTGTCAAAGTCACTGGACCCCCTTAACGGAACATTGACCAAAAATAATATTCAAAAAGTGATTTAACGATCAATGTTTTAAAATTTTCATTAAACTTCTTTCATTAAAATAAGTTTACCCTTGTACTATATAGATCCACAGCAAATGTAGTAGTAGTAGTAGTACGTTTGCCCTTGTACTATATAGATCCACAGCTAATGTAGTAGTAGTAGTAGTAGTAGTAGTAGTAGTAGTAGTAGTAGCAACGGGTTAGAAGCCCCGCAGGGGTTGTTTGGATTATGTTCTCGACATCAAATTGGCAAGAATGCTGAAACGTTTGGGATCGGCAAAAATGCGTCCCGGCTAAAACGGGACGTCTGGTCACCTTGGGCCTATGTAAAGTTTTCCAAGAAACCTTCCGGAGAAATCAATTTATTTTACAATATTGATGAAGCAATAGAGTATGTTGTTGAGGAAAATGCTGTTTCTCTCGTATTGGTAGTTTCGTAAGAAACAGAATATGAACTAAAGGTGGATTATTTTCCACAAAACAAGAAGAAGACTGTGACGTTTTAGGTTATGTAATAGCCCTGAGTTGGTTATATTTAAAATTATGGAAATATTTCAAAAATAATTCATATATCAACTGTTCAAAGAACAACACAAAACATTGAATTTATTTGAACTACTGAATTTTTCGTCAATTTTCTGCATTTAATTTATTAATTTTATAATTAATCTTCTTCGTAAACGAACTTACATACACCAACTATAGCTTCCTCACACACTATATGAATAAACTATACAGAAAGAACGAGCTTTTACATGTTTTGCCACGAGAAGGAATGATATCATACGATTCAGACCATAGGAAATGATATAAGTTACAGACGATTATCCTTATTAACATACACATATTTCTACAAGTTATCGTTACAAGACGAGGAAGTGTAATCATAAGATAGCACTTTTAAGCAAGTGTGTAACTAGATGTCAGTGCCACAAGATGTAGTACATACTATGCCAAATGTGAGTATTGAAGATGAAGGTCAATGAGTGATGTTAAGCTCCTGTGAGAGATGTTTTAAAATAACACAGGAAGTATCTCCTTATAATACAAAATCATCTAAGTCTTTGAATAACACTATTTCCTAATAGTTAACAATCTCCGCTCCGTTACGTTCGCTGCCTGCGCTCATTTTAAAATGAATAGTGATAATACTTAGCAGTGAAGATGTTTTGCTGCTTATTGGTAAGACAAGAGTCCTATTAAACATAAATAAAGTTTTCACTTATATAAAATCTAGCAGTACTCACTAGTGTTTATTTCATGTCAAACGTAATATAATTTAGTAACTAAGCAAAATGAACTCATTATATAAAAGTACAGACAGTTGTTACCGGCTTACTTTTAGGATGGTACACTCGTGTCCAAAATTATTGTCGCATATCTATAATTGTCTTCTTGTAAGAATATAATTTGAAGATGATTTTGCAGGGTACTTTTAATACTGATGCTATGTGTATAATCGGGAAATGTATATTTGTGGTAAATTTCATAGGAAAAAATATAAATATGGAAATTATAATGAGGAAAATAAAATGTTGCTAAATGGACAAGAAAGTTTTATTTTCGTTTTATTGTTCTTATTTACTGCTCTTTTGACACGAAATTTGCCACATACATGTCTTTGCCTATTATACACATACTAACATTATAAGAAATACCGGGCGAATTCCTTATCAAATTATATTCCTAGAACGATATATTTATAGACATGCGACAATAATTTTGGACATGAGTGTACAATGTTTAACAAGCTTCACCCCAACCTACTGTGAAGCGTAGGTTTACGTTCCTAGGTATATATTATTTTTACATATCAATATTTAAATGAATTAGAATCGACATACCAAAATGTATTTGTATGCAACTTCCCTATTAATATTTAGATTTCTTACTCCTTTCTTAACGTATAAACTACAGATGATTGTATATCTAGAGTATAATTTCAAATTAGCATTTCAAATTAGCATTTATAGCAATACACTACCTACTATTATAGCAATACACTACCTACAACACTACGATCTGTTAACTAAGCCTACAAAATTAATAGAAACAATGGACTTTTACTCTGCAAAACTATCAGAGAAATGTTTGGTTTTGTTAACGAAATAAGATACGTATTTGTAAGCTGAGATTGCATCCACCATGAACATCCAAATTTTAAGGTGGAGACATGCCAAATAAGAAATTCATATTGTGTTACCTGCACAAGTGTTAATAAATCATGAAAACATTAAGGAACCAGAAGGAGAGAAAAATCGAACGCATTTAGAGAGAAAATTTGTGGATTCCAGTTACAGGTGGTAGCAAAACTGCAATCTGCGTCATGGTGCAGATTTTCTGTACTGTGTTGGAAGGAGTAGAATCAGGTCAACGCAGATGATGCATACGTACTTCATATCTTCGTACATATGTTTCGTTCAGATTTACCAGGTGATGCTATGTGCCATTTAGGTTACATACATATTTTGTTTTTTGGACCAGAAAGAAAATCTAGACCGCACACAAGAATGGAATTTGTAGTATCCATTCGCAACGAGAATGTCTTGCACAAGTATGATTTTTTTCTGAATCCTGCACATGTCGACGGGAGACAAATATGATTTCTGTCAATTTGCGGTTGTACAGATTGATCCTGACTATGCAAAACTTCTGTAAGTAGCCTGGTAAAGACGATCTTGTGTGTGATGCAAAATCCTGCTAAATTTTGCGCCTCTGTTCTAAATTTAGAATATTAATATTCGCATTATTCATTTTACTTCACATCCGAGCCACACTGAATTACAATAACTCGTAAGTTCCATTCCAAATTTATCTTTGCACAGTTATGTTTTGCGATATGTATGGACTCATTAGAGGAAATTTCTGCATTGAAAGTAACTTCTGCAAAAGTAGGGAGTTCAATGTTACTCTTTTCTTTTTATTAATGGCTGTTGGCATCACTTGTATAACCAGGAAGGCGCTTTTAAATCCTCCTATTCAGTTTTCACATTAGCCTAGTCGAGCTAGATTTATTAAATTATGGATTCCTTTTGTCTTTCCTCATGTATCCAAAGCCTTTTCCTTCTGGAAATCTTGCTGGAAGTTTATAACAAATTACGATCGGATTAATTAATTTGTTATTTAGAGTTCAGCGTTCCTGTACAGCATTAAGGCCACATGGTACATGCAAATACAGTTTATGATGGAGTCCGAAAAACCATAGTTCGTTCAAATTTTATTCAATGCATTCTACTTGAAATCGAACCCCGAACTCTATGCGCCAAACGCACCCGCTAGCAAGTAGACCAGGCTTGGTCTTCCGGTCGGCCGCACTTCCACTAAGAAAGAAAACATATCTGCAAATTTTACAGACGTTGTGTATATTCCTCAACAGTGGTTCGCGTATTACCCATTGGCACAAATTCCGGGGGGAGTAAGGGGAACTGTCCCCCCCCAATAATCCGATTTGAAATACGTTTTTTTAGGGAGAAATGTGATGATTTGTGTCCGATTGTCACAAAGGAAAATGAGATGAAATTGATATCCGCCCAGAATAAGCCTCAAATCTGCCCGCCTCCCAATGTTGAAGACAACGCTGTTCACCTGATCCTCCACAGCATTGTTTTTCAACTTCATAAATATTTTGAACACCGCTAAATGGGAATGGTCTTACCGGTCCCCCCATTGTTGAAGACAAAGGGTCTATCCTAATAAGATAGTGAAATCGGGCCTTGATCCAAATTGGGTTGACCCAAAAAGTTACCCTTGAACTAAAACTACCTCAAAAAAATTGACACCCACCCAATCCCTTTGCCGAATTATCGTATCATACATGCTCAAAATTGAATATTTTTTAAATTTTGGTGGGGCTGGTCGAAAAATTTTGAAAGTTTCACAGATTGTAGACATTTAGATGTAAATGTGTATTGTTTTTCAAAACCATCGATGCGTATTTTCTTTATTTTTTTGCGTGTTGAAAATTTCAAAAAATTGTAGGAAAACATTTTGGGGGGGACACGTCGCTGATTATCTGCTTAAAAATTTGTTATACCCTTAGGTACAACATACATTTTTGGGGTATTTTAAAGTGATGGTAACATTGTTAAAAATAAATAAAACTAAAAACAAACGTTTTTTTGCACAGTTTTTCCACCATTTTATTGCCCTGAAGGTGAGGGCCCCTTCAAACAATCCTTTGCCAAAGTTGATAATTTACCTTTCCTTTGCGTGCCTTCTGCTTCTGTTGTTCTTCGGCTGCTTCGATTGGGTCCATTTCGGAATAGAAACACCAAATATATCTCCGTAACAGTGCTTCCACTTCAACGACTCTTCCACAATAAAGTTACACTCAGCTCGCGGTAAAGAGCGCCACCGATAGATAGCGCCACTGTGTGCGGCCAGTGAAGCAAGCACTGATAGATACGTTCAGCCGACGCGAGGTTTTTTGAGCCCGAAAAAACACGTTTGTTTTCAGTTTTATTTATTTTTGACAATGTTGCCATCACTTTCAGGCCCCGAAAAAAATATATGTTGTACCTAAGGGCATAACAAATTTTTTACCAAAAAATCAGCAATGTGTCCCCCCCAAAAAAAATTTTTCCTACAATTGTTTGGAATTTTCAACACGCAAAAAAGTAAAGAAAATACGTATCGATGATTTTGAAAAAAAAAATGCACATTTACATCTAAATAGTATCTACAATCTGTAAAACTTTCAAAATTTTTCGATCACCCCACCAAAATTTAAAAAATATTCAATTTTGAGCATGTATGATACGATAATTCGGTAAGGGGAGGAGTGTAGGATCAAAAAAAAATTTTTTTGAGGTAGTTTTAGGTCAAGGGTAACCTTTTGGGTCAATAGTGACCCTATTTGGATCAAGGGCCGATTTCACTATCTTACTAGGAAAGACCCTTTGCGCCGTTGGCATTACCACTGGTACACATACTACACGTTGAGAAACCATGACCAAAAAGACATAATCTTGAATTTTATCTTGAAAACCATTTAATATGACGATACACCTGTCCACCAATTAATAACAGATAAATGCAAATACCAATAATATATCGAACAATTCACCGAAAAAATTGAGTTTCGATACTCTGATACTCTTGTGTGTTTAACTTGAGTATTCCAGCTTTTAATTCATATATAATTTAGAGACCATACTAGCAAACATTTTTGATCTCTTAAAGGTACTGATATGCGCTCATTAACCTTTAAAGAATTTTTCGTGTGTGACTGTTGCGAAGTAAATTACATTGTTATTTTCTGTTATGCGATAGTTTAAAGAAACCTTTTATGACTCATGGGATTTTGATTTCCTTACTTTATGTAAGCGCGTAGCATCTCGTGAACACATTGTGAATCAAACGCGTTTACTGAATGACTTCTTGCGTGATATCGAAATCTGTTCATTCATTTTTCTTCATGGAGGATACGCCCATCAACAACTCTTATCGGCCGCTAGGGGATTTCTATCCTTTCCCGGAATAGTAAAGCGATCTTTCACCTTTTCGGTTGCCTTGCTCTGTTTCAACTGTGGACTAAATATAGGCCTCAGATAGGAAATATATTCTCAATACTCGTTCAGAAAGATTTACAGATAGAAGTCTTTCCTGTTTACATGCATCAATTATGTAACTTTAATTCTATTACTTAATTAATTTGTTGCTGCTAGAATTTTCTGATACTGACGACACAGTTATTAAGTAGTATTCTTAATTTTGTTTTGGAGCTACTAAATTGCATTTTACGTTAGTTTCTCGTTATGCATTTAAAAGTTACGTCTGCATGTTATAAGTGTTATATACTAAATAATTAGGTGTAACTAGATCATGGTGTTATTTCAGCCATCCTAATAAATTATATACATTGTGGAGGCAGTCGTGGCTGATATATGCTTGTGCGATGACACTGGAGGCAGATGGGGGAAAAAACGATAATCTTTTTACGTAGGATAGGCAACATTGATGAAGTTGATCATGTGCAGGAGAATGCTCTAGTGCACTGCGCCTTTAATAGAGAAAGAATCATTCGAGTGGACATGCGAGTAGCAGTAGGGTCAAATGGTTGGCGTTATACAAAATTCCGCCAAACGTGAAGTGGGATCTGGCAATTAAATGAATCGCGAATTGTGTGCCATTACCGACGGACACTAATGAGTGAAGTTAAGATGAAACAATGTTATAAAGAGTATCGGGAAGGGAAGTCAAATGTTTATGACGATGAGAGTAGCAGAGGACCTAGTGCTTAGACGGACGATCTGGTGGAACACGTTAATGACAAAATGCGGACGAATCGCAGGTTCACAATATCTGAATAGGGCCTACACCAAAGAATTTCTAGAAGTGACTGCTAAAATATCACATAAAATTGTGACTATCAAGTATGGCTTAACTCCACCCTGGCCGGTCCCAAGTCCATGCTGAGAAAGGGGAAGGGACCCTCTCTGGTCCCCTTCTGGATTTGAAACCGCCAGTTCATCGTAATGGACTCTGCTTTACGGCAGGAAAACAACCTACCGGCGGTGGTGAGACTTACCTATCGTCCGAAATGGGCGACGAACTTGTGCCATTGGATCTGGAAGAGTACGTGTGACCTCAATACGTCCTCAGTGAGGTAGGTAGTCTTTGACTGCCGCCCCTACCGGCGGGGTTGAGACTTCGGCTATCTCCCGAAATGGTCAACTAGGCCGTACCCTTGGTTTCGAAGATAAGGCTACGTGGTACCCCAACGCGTATGAAAGAGTGGGTAGCTGGTGTGTTTAATGTGTAGGGGGATCCAGCGCCCTATCTGGAGAATTATGTAGGTGCTGCCCTCAAAGAACGTGTAGTGCGTGCTCTTGGCTCTGGGATGGGATACCTAGTATCCTAACGCACACTCACACCTCAGGAGCGCTGAGGTAGTTTTTCATTCTGGGATTGTTCCTCGTCGCTTTCTCGGGAGAATTCACGACCCTACCAGCGGAGCCGCCGCTCCCAAATGGCCATTGTCTTTAAAGTGAGACAGTCTACATCAGCCATTGTGGCTGGTAATGTACGCTTAACCTCTCCCGTAAGAAGAGGTCGTTTCGTATTGTTCGAATGGCCCTACCGAGGAAGGGTGTGGGTGTCGCTTCTAATGATGGTGTACACGTACCATTGGGTTTCGGACAAGTAGCATGGCTACAACGTTTACGTAGTACCTACAGAAGTAAAAGATAGGTAGCTCCATATTGTTTGGCCGAGCCTACAGGGGAGACACGGCTCCCAAATGAAAATGTGTCTTGAACATAAGTCTATATCAGTCATGGTACTGTTAATGTACGGTGTACTTCTACCGTAAAAAGAGGAAGTCCCGTATTATTTTGACGATCCTACCGAGAGACGGTGGGGTTTCCCTCTCAAATGGTGGCTTACACGTACCATTGGGTTCGGAAGGTAGCTTAGCTGCAACAGGTACGTGTTACCTAAACACGATAAAGACAGGTAGCTCCGGGTCGGACTGATGCTCCCGATGCCTCGTTCGCCCTGTGTTAGCGCTACCTGACATATCGGGCGAGCTTACCAGGGGGGACACGGCTCCATGCAGTAGGCACGGCTCCCAACTGACAATGCGTGCTATGCGCACACGGTCTACACTAGTCATTCGTTCTGGTAATGTGCGGTAGCGTAATTATAGGCAGTCCAATATTGCTTGGACGATCCTACCGGGAGGGGAGTGTTGGATTCCTGCTGGTTGAGTGACTGAACAGAGGCGGGGGAGGTGCTTATCCCAGGAATCTGGGTAACAGCTCTGACCTCGCTGAAGGGAGGAAACTTAGTCGGATATGGGCCGGCACCAAACTCAAATGGTGACTTAGCACTTATCATAGGAATAGGGGTGAGATACGGGAGTATCTCGACGTGTGCGTGATACCTCTACACGCGAAGGCGGTTGACAGTTGAACGCTGGAGGTAGGCAGGGCCGGGATTGAACATGCCCTCTGTGGCATACCTGGGGCTCCCGGATTTGGGTTGGACTCTGCTGGGCTCTGGTCATACGGCAGCTAATCCCAGGAATCTGGGCAACGGTGAGCATGTGGGGGAGGTGAGTTTCCTTTAAAACGCTCGAGCGCCATAAGTGCAGAGTATGATAGGACTGACTCGCTAGCAGTCTGACTCCACCAGTAGGCAGCTGGTAGGTGGGGTTTCTACTCTACCGCGCAGTGTGCGTATCTTACTCCCTCAGAGAATGGGGGTTACACGCTTAGACGTCAAGATTAAGATAATCTTGAAGGTGCACTTCGTGCACAACGACTTGAAGTCCAGATAGAGGATCTTCGGTGTGCTTATTTTAATGGTACCGGTGAATCAAACAGGCTGAGCAGCACGTCTGCTCAGCGTGCAAAGCGTGGAAATAGTAGACCACTAGCTTCTAATGTCAAGTATGACTATCACAAACTGTGTGCAAAGTTGGTGCCAAAATTGCTGACAGGCGCCCACAAAGGGCAAAAAATGAAAGCTGCATGTGATTTTATTAGCTCGTTTGGGGAATGATGGGTGTGATGGTGTATCGTATGGCACTTGTGAATCGAAATAGCAGTCAATGCAATGGTGGTACTCTGGTTCTCTTAAAGCGAAGAAATTCAAACAAACGACATCAGTTCACAAAATCATGACAATCGTGTTTTGGGACCAAAAGGATTTGATTCTTATGGAATTTTTGGAACCAGTACTAACAATTACAGCAGATTTATATTGCAAACACTGAATAATCTGCGACGTGCCATCCAAAATCGACGGAAAGGAAGGCCACACTCTGAAATTATTCTAATCCATGACCACCATGAGTGCCAACACAAGAAGTCTACCGTCGAACATCTATACCAACACTCTTGTTCGGAAACAGTTGCGTATATGAAAAACTCGGTGAACACACATCTGTACAGTCTTCGCTGTCGTTACATTCAATGCCGCTTAGCAGACTCTCATCCGATTCTGCATGAACTCTTACAAGGAAAGGTCACGAACTGGCTCCACTGAGATCCGAACAAGACAATCGTGTTTGCATTTGATATGTTATAACTAGACCAATTCCAAAGTTATACGTGCCACCGGTCGCGATATGGTGAATTAGAATATATTTTTTTAATGTAAAAGCTATTAGCTGGCAGAATAGTTTGAATCGGGTCACTTGTTCGGAAACAGTTGCGTATATGAAAAACTCGGTGAACACATATCCCATCATTTCCAATGGCATACTTTTTGAGGTGAAAAGGCTTGTCCTAGGGTCCCTCGCAGGGTCCTAAACTGGGTCCAACTCAAAATTTTCAAATAGCAAGAAGGGTTAAGTAGCACATCGTTTGAAAGCTGTTGTTAAACGAAAGAAGCTGCAACAAACCTCGACTATCTACGACAACCCTGTGCAAAATGGCGGCGGGTCAAAATGTAAACAACAACTTAATTGAAAAGTCCATGGCCACCTGCAATCCAAGATAGCTACTTAAAACCTATGTCGAAAGTATAGGCATTCCAAACTGCTAAAGCTAGGAAAACCAATTTTGGCATGAATGTTGATCAGTAAGCATAGGTGAGAAAATATAAGAAAGGTTCAAAAACGCGACATCTTGAGTTTATAATGGCGGACTAATTTATGTATGATACAAAGAGGATAGAAAATGAAATTGAGAATAACAAAGAAATGAGAAATAATCGAAATGGTAAATAAAAAACACAATAGTAGTGTCCGTTCTATGGTGCTCCCAATCGTCTGCTGCGGCGGTTAGAGCTGGTTCCTGGTGGCAACAACTTCTGTACTTCGGTCGGGTCAGTCGCAGACCTCTTTATTTCAACGGGCCCAATGAATGAAGATGCACCATAATTGTCAGATACAACATAATTGTCATAATTTATATACAAACTCATTTATCACGACGGAAGCCATATTGGATTACAGATTATACGTCTTTAACTTTTTGTGGATATTCAACCTACCATTGACAATAAACGTAAATACGACATTTCGCTTCTCCAGCTCCAGTGGTTTGAGCTGGACATGCGTGTGATACGAGTACATAGTCCGTCATTATAAACTCAAGATGTCACGTTTTTGAACATTTCGTATCTTTTCGTCATCTACTGATCAACATTCATGCCAAATTTGGTATTCCTAGCTTCACCAGTTTCGAATGTCTATACTTTCGACGTAGGTTTTAAGCAACCATCTTGAATTCCAGGTGGCCATGGACTTTTCAATTAAGTTGTTGTTTACATGTGTGTCAATCCATTTCAAATCACTCAATTTTAAACAAAAGTGTTGTTTAACAGTTTTTTTTCTGATTTTCTTGTCATGAGTTCCTTATAGATAGACAGTTACAAAACACTGATTGAAAAAAAATTATTATATGCCATTGTTTTTTTTTCTGGCAGCCATTTTTAAAATGGCAGTTGGGCAAATTTTAATAAGAAATGTGGTTTCCGGAAAGTTTAATTGCCGAGCTATTTTTATAAAGATATCAGAATAATTCTACAACTAGTGTATTCAGTATGTGAACTTTAGCTATACATTATTTCAAGTTTCTATCATGCAAGAAAGTCAGTCAAACTCTTTATTGTAAAAACTCGGAAAAAGTGTATCAATTGTTCATTTTGAAGACCATTAGTTTTGTGAATGAAAGGAGGCTAACTAATGATATGTTATTTCTATATTGAATACTCATATAACTACATGTAGTATAAGTTAGTCCTGAGAAAGCTCTCCTTTTTCTTCTAGAGCTTTTCAAAATGGCCGAAAGCCTTTTAACGCCATTTTTCTCAGGTCAATATCTAAAAAAAGAATGAATGAAAACAACTGAAAATTTTTCAGAATGCTCTTTATACAGATAGGAACACGTCACAAAAAAAAAAATTATGACTGAGAATCAACCACATTTAGAGTAATTGAGCGGTGAATTTCAGTAAAAACTCGTTTTACACGCTCGTGCAGTGACAAGGTAACGAACTAGAGTTTGAAATTATTAGAATTGACATTGGTCGAATAATGTTTAAATCATTAAAGACAATAAATCATCAAATATTTGTACTTTTGAATAACAGTGGGCAGTGCTAACAATAGGTGTGCCTCAAAGGATGAGCATTTTTTAGATGGAGGAATCGTATGCTGCCCGAAAGATGGGAGAATGTAATGGCAAGCGATGGACAATATTTTGAATCGTAAATATGTAACCAGTTTCTTTTACAATAAAGCCTCGAATGTCGAAAAAACGACAGAAGCAAAATTGTACACCTCGTAAGTAATCGATTCCCTTTTTGTGTTTTCTATTATTAATGTGATAAACAGCTTTAATATGACAGTAAAGTTTTGATTACTGTAGCTGCTTTAGTGCATCTGCAGATTACATTAAAGTATCATCTTTGCAGTAAGTCTCACATATACACGGACAAAAAGTGATTATGGCTTAAGTTAAATCGAACCACTCTATTTATACTAGGGGGCGCGGTGGCTCAGTGGTAGAGCGTTCAACTCCGGTGTTTGGGGTCTCTGGTTTGATCCCAGCTCGCACCATGTGGACTTTGTGGTGCACAAACACCAAGCTCGTGGGTTTTCTCGGGGTTGTCCCGTTTCCTCCCATTTTCTTCATTCCACCATTCCATTCATTTCTCATCATCACCGTCTCCTTTAGCCTTATTGGCATAACCATGGGACGTAAAACTCAAAGATTTCATTTCATTTCATTTTCCATTCATACTACCTGTACTACCTACTATTGCGCCCTCTTAATGATATGAAACCCGACAGGAAAGACGTTATTGATATAACATTCGATTGTTTTCAGTGGAACAAGGCTCAGTGTAGTTGAACATAATGATTGTGCGTATTTATTTAGACGCAGTTGCTGGAGTTTTGGATTATCTCAGAAGCGTATCAGTTTCTATTTATATGAATTCTCTATCGCAGAAACACAGTGTATAATTTACCTTTGTGGTATAATACTGAGAATTAATAAGTAAGGAGATAGAAAGAATTTGGCATTAGTTTAATCTTCACATTGACTTAGGCTTACAGTGTATTACATGTATGCATCCGAGTAAAGCAACATTTGTCATGTGTTTAGGATACATAACCTGGAGCTTGGCTACTATTTATTTAACTGGGTCACGTCTGGACCATACATGCTTATTATTTACAAATTTTGGTATTGCATGGCATTCTATTGTCATCCCTTCTCCAAGCTAGACACAGTGGCTGCTCTGATGGAAATTACCTCAATAAAAATAAAATTAAAATTTTGTCTCTAAAAGATAAGAGAATAATCCTTTTACGTAGCTAACTGAAGCTTAGAAGGCTCCCAGATATTCCAACTGAAAAACAATGCCTAAGAACATTTACATTAGAATACAGGACATCTTATAAACTATTATAATATAGTCCTAGCTATACAATTGTGTTTCGCAGATATATCATGATTAAATAATAAGTCAATATTCACTAAAACTGAGTGACAGATAGTAAAATACTCATATTCCGACGGGTGATCAGAAAGTAAGCTTACTAAACCTTGCAGTGAAACGTGTATACATTGTATGATACAACCAATACAGCAAACAGATAGTACATACATTAGGTTATTTTTCGACATAGTCTTCATATCAGTTCAGACACTTGTCACATCGTGGGATGAGTTTCAAGATTTCCCCCTCATAAAAATCATATCCTTGCGTGTTCATTCACGTTGTCACGAAATCTTTTATCTCCTCGTCTGAAGCGAAGTGACAGCCTCCTAGGTGTTCCATTAAGTGCGGGAACATGTGAAAGTCATATGAAGTGTGGTCCAGACTGTAGCCCGGAGAATGGTTGATGATGTCCGAGCGAGACTGCTTCAACAGCACAATCTTCTGGTCTTGGGCTATATGCAGACTCGCATTGTCGTGAAGGGAACGAGACATTACCGTCTCTCCGTAAACCTCTACCAGCTGCCAGTGAATTTCAGATTGGATTACATGTGTCGCCCACATAAATCGAATAACTGAGCGGATTTCTTCGCGAGACCAGTTTGCCAAACGCGTTGCCATTTATGTTTACATTTAACTAGCGCCATCGATGGCAGGCGGATGAAACTCAGCCCAGTTGCCAACTGCAAGTATTAAAATTACCGTGCACTCCTCATTCCTCTCTAACAGACGAAACTCCAAAAATGTTGGTCTTGTAACCTTAGTTTTTGATCCTTCCTCGTAGTTGAGGATTAGGAATTAAATCTCTGTGCTATCGGCTTCTTTGACCACGGTTGACCGTCAAATATGAGGAATGACTCCGTCGGCGATCACACTGATTAAGGATTTCGGAAAGGAAGCAGCTTGGGACCATTATATAAGGTACCAAGCCATCATTTACCTCGTGTGAATTAGGAAAATCTCACTCAGAATGGCTGACCTGAAAGAAATAATTTACATATTAAGTCTGTCCACACTGGGAATCGAACAGGGGACCTTTCGCTTCAAAGGAGTGAGTGATAGTGACTATGCAACGAGGAACTTCTTATATTAATTGGCATCAGTAACTTAAAATCCACCACTTTTTAAAACAGTCACATGAATATACTAATTTATATTTGGATGAAAACTGGAAATTTGGTATATTGAATAATTTTTTGGAGAGTGGTGGACGATTGTGTAAATCTTGGACTGTTCCAGGACATCTGCAAGCCTTAGAAAAGCTCTTTCTTTCTTAGTTCGTAATCGATGTGACCTCCCTCAAGAGACGCCACTGGCTTAACAAATCAGATATATAATAAAGATAACAATAATTTGTCTGCTATCAGCAAAACTGTCATAATTTTGATTAGCAATAAATAGATCTTGACTTAAAATTTCAATTTTCGCGATCCTAACTGAATTTTCTTCAGTTTCGCTGGGCAAATCCTGAGGTTCTATTTTAAATGTATACTCTACCTGCTTCCTTCCGTCTAAGGGTGCAGTGGTTGAATGTTAGCAAGCTAACTTCCGATAGGAGGAGTTCCTTGATTAATACTATTCCGTATGAGTTATAGTGATCGCAAGGAATGCTGAAGCTTGACTTATCCACTAGAACGCGAGGGTGTGTCCCGGTCGTCAGTCCACCCATGAAATGTTGCCAACCCGTCTTCCACGTTACACGGAGAACATCCCTTGAGGGTACAGTTTTGTCGGATTGTTGCTAAGTTTCGTTTTGTTCTTGTTGTTGTTGACATTTTAGAGCTTAATTCACGACTCTCTGCCGCGATTCTAATTCTTCCTTGGGGTCAATCGCGGCAGAGATCATGAGCTAAGCTGTTGTAATATTTTTTACTGTTATCATCGTCAGCGTTTAATTGGGAATAATTGTTAGTGTTCTTTCCATACTTCTTTAAGTGCTTTTTAGTCGCTCGTCTGTCAAGTCTTCTCAGTTTGACAACATTGTTGATGTACTTTTGATGTTTGATTTTTTCTCAAGTGTGCGTTCGGAAAGCAGTTCCACGAATCGTACCGAACTCGTCCGATGCATCACACGTGAGGCAAAGCAGTTCTCGATGATTGGTGTAGAGCCCAGGCTTCACGAGTTGTCGCGGTGAGTATAGTGGTAGACAACATCGTGTATGTTGGTTTTGTTGAGGATCCTCAGTTTCCACCCACATTTTAATTCTCCCAATTCTTCAGTAATAATTTACTTTTGTTAATCATCCGTCTCCGTCAGTGGCGTATTTACGATTTTGTTTCGGAGAGGTGGGCTTTGCTAACTTTATTCCTGGAAATGTGAAAATTCTGGAAGATATTCATTTACTTTAATATAGTAAATAAAATTTCGGGGGGGCTTAAGCCCGGAAGCCCCCCTTAAATACACCACTGGTCTCTGTTAACGTAAATCATGGCATTTAAAACATAATGTTGTTTTACTATATTAAATTAATGTTCTTTTACTATAATGTTGTTTTCTTAAAAAGGGGATTTAAAAAAAGATCTTCATACAAACACAGTCGCGAATACATAGAATTTCATGCACGCGTGTACACAATTCGTCATGTGAAATAGCAGTTATTACGTATAGCAAAACTTTATTAATTAATTGATTACTAGCTATGTAGTACAGTAGCCCTAATATAATATCTTGTGACGTCACATATTTTTAGAACTTAACACATAAAATGAAATGAAATTGTTCCGTTTAACGTCCCACGCGTATGCCCTTTAGGCAAAGGGAGACGGTTAATTAAGGCAAGTGAATTATAATGGAAGAATTGGTGGAATGAGACAGAAAGGGAGGGGAAGGAACGGGAGTATCCTGAGAAAACCCACTAACACAAAATTTTCCAGCACAAACTTACTTGACCGAAGATTGCACCAGGGACCCCACGCGCCACAGATAAACACTCTACCACTGAGCCACCTTGCATCCCCTAAACATCGTTAAAAATCCATAGAATGATAATTGCCCACTCCCTGTACGTGACTATGTTTTCTTCCCATATCTCCTGACTAAATGTTTCAAACTCCCTCTCCCTACTCTTCCTGGAATTCTGTTAATTAAGAAAATATTTATAAAACGTATCGAAAGCCAATATTCCATTTTCAATTTGCAATTCTGAGTCATCTTTGACAGCAACGGCGTGATGTAATAAATGGATTTAATATAAACGGAATTGCATTCCCATTGTATTGACTTTTGTAAAGACTTTTTCTAATCATGTTTTTTTCTTTTTTGTTCAACAAATTGAGAACGATTATTTTCCTTCCCGTCTGTTTCCCACGGCTAAATTGATTGCAAGTAGTGGAAAAATTGGATAAATTGTGATTACCAGAATCTGGCCTCAGCTCCACAGGTGGACAGATTGATTTTCAATCTCTTGTGGTTATCCAGGGCTGATTTTCAGTGGAAAGGCTAAAGGACGAATGGTTTGGTTGTTTAATCATGCTCCGTGGCTGAATTAGTAAAACCACGGATTTTTTTATATTTTCCCCCTTTATCATTCTTTAGAAAGCGCTTTACCGTTGGTTATCACACGATTACATGCGTCAAAGCTACGTAAAATACAGAAACGTGAACAATTTTCATTCTTTGCCCTTTCTTCATTACTTCCTGGTATAAAATGCACACTCCTATGATGCACATGATCCCGGGTTCAATTTACCACAAGAGAATTTGAGCGCATTACGGTAAATCGAATTCTACTCGGAACTATACATCCACGTCTCATGTAAGCTCGGTGCTGAAGAGAGAAGCGAAATTTAACAAATAACAAACTAAAAAAAGAAACTGGCTAGCTCACAAATAAAGTAACAAATACTCAACGAAAGTAACAAATAATCAAAGAAAGTAATAAGCAAATTATCAAAGAAAGTAA
The DNA here is from genome assembly GCF_964235325.1 of Thermobia domestica. Taxonomy (NCBI): domain Eukaryota; kingdom Metazoa; phylum Arthropoda; class Insecta; order Zygentoma; family Lepismatidae; genus Thermobia; species Thermobia domestica. Next base: position 262,638,794 of record NC_137463.1, read on the forward strand.
TAATCAAACTATCAAAAAAGTAACTAGTAAACTATCAAAGATAGTAATAAACAAACTATGACAGAAAGTATCAAGCAAAATATCAAAGAAAGTAATAAGCACATTATTAAAGAAAGTAATACCCAAACTATCAAAGGAAGTAATAACCAAACTATAAAAAGAAAGTAACTACTAAACTATGGAAGAAAGTAACAAGTAAAATCTCATAGAAAGTAACAAGTAAACTATTAAAGAAAGTAATAACAAAACTACCAAAGAAAGTAAGGAGCAAACTATTAAAGAAAACAATAAGCAAAGTATCAGAGAAAGTAAGAAGCAAATTATCAAAAAAGTAATAACTGAACTATCAAAGAAAGTAACGAGCAAGCTATCAAAACGAGCAATAAGCAAACTATCAAAGAAAGTACGAAACTGTCAAAGAAAGTCATAAGCAAACTATCAAAGAAAATAACAAGCAAAGTATCAAAGGAAGTAACAAGCAAACTATCAAAGGAAATAACAAGCAAACTGTCAGAGAAAGTAACAAGCAAACTATCAAAGAAAGTAATAAAAGAACTGAAGGAACAAAGAAAGAAAAAAAACAAGCAAACAATTAATCTAACCGGTCAACAAATAAACAAACAGTTTTGGACTATTAAGAAAGGAACAAACAACCAACGAATAAACTAATAAACAATATTTCTTCTTTTAATTTTTACCTTTGTAATAGATGTTATGCCTTTGATAAACCTGATAACGGACATGTCCAAAAAAATTGGTTCTGAGCATCATTTTATACGGGAAAGTTGCATCAAGCAAAAACTGTTTAGTACATCAAGACTAAAATTTATATCTAGAGTTTTACAAAAGGTGACAAGTCACTATTTCCACACCTATGAGAGAAAAAAATAGATACTTTACTATCTATTATGAAGCCCGGAAACCACTATCTGACACTAGAAATCGATTTAAAAATTTGATATAACTTATTGGACATTGCGAGTCCATCTGTATTTTTTCATTTGCTCTTATTTTATTTTATTTTGTTTTATTTATTTTATTGACCAAAGCTCTCTGCAAAAATTCTCTTAACGCAGGAAAAGCTCCGACAAGCAGCACCATCTCTTCTCCTAATCTTCATCTACCAAAGTACTGGTCAGACGGTGTACAGCAGAACTTATGTGATTTCACGGAAAGCAGTAAAACCAGCGGATTATACGTATTGATCCATCTGAAGGCAAAATTAGTTTCGGGTAAAATCCCGATGAGTAGATCGATTGCAACATCAATAAGTAAATCATGTCTCGATTTCAGTTGTAGTGATTTGGAAGGTTGTTTACATATCGTTTACCAGAAAAGAAACGCGTATATTTCTTGAATAGACGGGCAATACTGATGTAAATATTGTAAGGTTCCACATCCGGGGGCCGCGGTGGCTCAGTGGTAGAGCGTTCACTTCTGATGCATTGGGTCCCGGGTTCAAATTCTGCTCCCGCCAAGTGAACTTCGTGGTGGAAATAAACCGGGTGCGTGGGTTTTCTCGGGTTCTCCCGTTACCTCCCACTTTTTCATTCCACCATTTCATTCATTTCTCATAATCACCGTCTTCTTTAGCCTAACCGGCATACGCGTAGGAGGCAGAACTAAAAAAATTCATTTCATTTCATTTTTTTCCAGCACATCCCTCATGATATAGTTCCTTCTTAGCCAATGTCGCAAACGTTTCTCTTTCTCTTAATAATATCTAAAACTGTTCTTTTTTCCTACACGCTCTCATTCCTTTCGGCTCGACCCACCTAATTCTCTCCATTCTTCTCCACACTCATATTTCTAAAACTCCCAGTCGTTTTTCATTATTTTTGCGTAATGTCTGTTTCTGATCCCTAGAGGACAATACCCTACACGAAGAACTTCATGAGTCTTTCTCTCAACTCTTTGTTCAAAGTCCCACAAAATAGCATTTTCTTTCTCCTAAAGGCTTCTTTTGTCATTACTATCCTTGCTTTTATTTTACATTCACACTTCATATCATTACTAAAATTAAACAGAATATGCATTTAAAATTCAAGAATATTAGTAACGTTTAACGAACAAAAATATCGAAAAATGAAACATACGAACTCGATTTCACTGAACTGAACTGGATGAATGCGTTTGTGTAAAATATCATGCGTAATTTTTGAGGAAATCGAGTAAAATGATTTTTAGCAATTCTGAGAATTGATGGTGAACGACAACCACGCCGCCTATTAGGCCAAGATGAAATTATTACTATCATTATATTCTTCAGTATCTCTACAAAGACGACAGTACAGCCAGCCACAAAAGTAATCCCCCTCCCTAAGCGCTTTAATTCCATTACTTGGAGTCCAAGTCATTTTCAGTTGTGAGAACGCCTAGACAGATGCAACCCAACTAACACGTAACTTTTCTCGGCACTTACAGCAGTTGGTAGCACTGAGTTAAGTCTGTATGGAAGTAAAATTGTGAGTAGATGATGCACGAAACATTTCTCCATTCTGAGATCAATCTCTCTGGTTCAGAGCGTGCTGTCCAATGAACATCATATGTTAATCTCAATATTGCTGTATATGTAATGTATTTTTTCAATATATACTATATAATCAAAGAAATAAGAAAACTGATCACATATGAATCAGAAAATGCTTGAAAGTAGCTGAAAATATTAAATCTAGAACAACTGCTGGAAATAACTTTGTAAATGATTGCCTCCATTGAGAGACCTTCTACAATTCTCCTCATTCCAACATCTTCTTCTTTCTGGAGGAGAGAAGATCTTGCTTGTCACACTGAGTATGCATTGAAATTGAAATTGAAACAAGAAAAGTTGAAAAAGCTTCAGCCCGGCCGGGACTCGAACCCGGGTCCACCAAATAGAAGTTCAGTATGCTAACCACTCACCCAACGCGCCATTTAAAATTCCACCCAAATTAACACCTAGTTAAAATCGTTTCATGGAAAAATATAAACAAAATACTCAAATATAACAAAAAATATGTTAACAAAATATAAATAAAAATATAAATAAGAAAATACAAGCAACTTGTGTGAGTGTCTTAATGACTTCTCGAGATTTCCTTGTTTAACTCAAAAACAGGTTATATACACGTTGCTCAATGAAGAAAGTATCACGAAATGTTCTTCAGTTGAGCGTGTCATCGGCAGAGCCGTAACTTGTGGAGGGGAAACTGCCCCCCAGAGAATCTCCCCGCTTTTCGAGGGGGGCCATTTTCATACAAAATTTTCTTACTCCATGTACGATAGGAACATGAAATTACAAATGAAGCATCAAATCGGGTCGCTACATTACATAAACAAAACAACACACAAAAGGTAAATAGAACAAAACCATTGACCCCTTGTCGTGCAGCCATTTGAGTCGTGGACCCCTTGTGTGAGTCGTGGACCCATTTGAGTAATATTTATTCGTATGGCTTTATCAATATTGTCCCCTTAATAATTTTGCCATGTATGTAATGGGCCCAGGGAGTAACTAACGGAACCGCAGACCTTGCCGTGCGGAAGGGTCCACAGGCTCCGGTAGGTCTATAAAGATTAAGAGAGAGTTGGAGAGAGGGGGCACAATAATTAGATATCAACTTTTTCTAGGGGCCCAAATAAGCTTATTAATGCTTGCCCCCCCCCCCCCCCCCCCCGAGAAAAGAGTTGAGTTGATTTTGAGTTTAACGTCCCGTTCAGAAGCGAGGCTACATGATAGGTGGACCTACTGATTAACACGAAATCCTAGCCACATGAGCTCACACCGGGAATTAAACCCGGGTCTCCCACGCCAAAGGCCCCCCCAGAAAAGAATCTAAGTTACGGCGCTGGTCATCAGTTGCAGGGATGCTCCCGACTTACATTACATTTCGTCTTTAATATAACTTCCAATTTCCAAAGAAGAGACGACAGAAATTATTTTCACATTCTTCAAGTTGTATCAACACGTGTAGATATAGACAGTTCTATGTTTATGTTGCATAACTACTAGTTTATTTTCGTATATTCCTATGAGGAGTTTATGGCAAATTGGGGCCACATGATCATGAGGCGCAACCCACTAGGGGTTCGATTTCCTCTGAAGAGGAAGGTCGGAATTTTAATTGTCCTCAGTATTTCTGTGTTCGTGTTCCTGTAGTGTTTGGAATACGTCGAAAGGAGATGAGGTGCCAGTGGCGGACAATACTCCGGTTGGCGCGATTTGTTTAAAAGAAATTGTTAAAGCAGTAAACTCCCATTGCAGCTACTTGGGTTCAAATCCCGTCGTGGTAATTATTATTTTTTTCCAATGTGAAAATAATGTTTATGTAATCGGTATTGTAATTATGTTATTCCTTGATTATTATTATTATTATTATTATTATTATTATTATTATTATTATTATTATTATTACCACAGAAGGAAAGAAAAAGTAACGTAGTCGAAGGTATTCATAGGAACAGAAAAGATATAAAGTATATCAGATGTTTCTTAGGTTTATACATGAACGCAATAATATTATTACGTTTATGGATTTACAGATAGAATTATCATTTTATGACAAGAAATGGAATATAAAGATTTGTTAGCTGGTGACAGTCATGCATTTTGTTTCGCCCTTCTTCTAAGTATAAAGGAGAGGTGACGTCTGAAATAGGATCATTTTCGTGACTAGCGATCCCTATTATAAGTTCGATCACTATTAGCAATTTTTGCATAGCTACGAACAATTCCTAGGAACTCAGTTTTGGCCCGTACTACAGCAGTAAGGGTATGTTAAGCCTTTATGTGTTCATCAATTGTTGTCCAAACACGTTACTTGCCAGACAGTTACGAAGGTTGATACACATGACGTAATTTTGTTATTAGCGTTTCACCTGTAAAGGAAGTTGTCTCAACTCTTAGACCCAGAGAAATTGAATATTTTTCATGTTAGTATACATCAAAAGTATCCGTTTTGTAGATTGTAAAAATTTACCGAATTGCTACACCCGGAATCGATCTTGCGTCCCCAACATTACGAAACTAACGCTTAAGCCACTACTCTGAAACAACACTGTTCTGGGAGAAGGAAAAAATTGAGCTGTAGTGAATTCAGTAATTACACACTTTTACGATTCCAGTGTAATAATGCTGAAACTATCTCACTTCAGTCGTGATAAAATAGTAAAGTATTATGCAGAAAGAATCGTCCCGAGAAGTCAACTTTAAATTGACAACTCATATGTACGGAGGCGCTGCCATATGCTCTCGCCTCGGGCCCTGATATTTCACGGCAAGGCATTGGACAGATACTTATATTGATTGGAATTTGGTGTTTCAGGGCACTGGATTATTTTTTAAAGTTAATTCATTTAACGAACCTCTCTTCTCACTGCATTGTTGAGAGCATCTTCTGAAGCGACAAAACGCCAAAGAACCACAAAATTATTCCTAAAAAATATGTTAAATCGTCTATATGTGTGATTTGATTACATTAAATTGAGTCTAGAAAACACTTTAAAAATACCAGAAAATTACGCCGGAGAAGGTTCGAACCACCAACCTTATGATTACTGGGCGGGTGTTTTTCCGACTTCGCCACGGAGACGATGAAGGAGACATTGCTTGTAAAGGAATAAATAATTGAGATAGTTTTAATCTGGTCAATCAGAGTGCCATTTTAACCGTATATATGAGACGATAACTGTTTGGGATAAGATAAAATGCGTTTGCCATATAATTTTATAACAAAATGACTCGTGTCTATTTACTTGATTTCACACTTCTCCCATATTCACTTTCTAATGATCGACGACACTTGCCATTTCAATTCATACAATTATAGCACTCAAAATGTTTCACTTCATGATGTTGAGGCAGTGGTTATTCTTGACCCCCGGAGCTCACTTTAGGAACAATTCGTCAGGAAAAAATAATATATAATAATAACCGCATGCACATGACTGGCGGTAGTTTGTGTTGGTCCCTTCGCGATGCTCCGCAACGAATCGAAGGAGCGCGGACCAAAAGGAAGTCCTCGCTGCGACGCGGTGGGAACTTAACAACCCGACGCGAGATATCTGTTTCGACTCGACAAAAAACCTGCCGGTAGTGGGACACCGTCTCGTCTTTATATTGACGATCGGCGTTTGCCCGCAAGTGAGCCACTAGGTGTTGGCGACGTTTACGGCATTGGGTGGGTCCATTTTCATATAGCCTCGCTGCTGAAAGGGACGTTAAACTCAAAATCAACTCAACAAAAAATACAGTGATTCGCATCATATATCCATCTATGCTTACCATGCGCTTTATAATAATTGCTAAAAGCTCGTTTATTATATTGAGCGCTTAGAGCACAGGGCAATGAACCCATTAAGTTGTGAGAAAAATAGACATACAATTTGTAATGTAAGCTTCTGTATGTTGGTCTACGTACCTTGATTTGGGAATTCCGCTTTTAAACTGAGAAGTATCGATAATTCAACAAGGAAATAATTAGACCATGATAATTTAATTGAAATTCATCGTAAGTTTGCCCATGACAAACACTTTACCTTTTATATCGTAAAGGTCAGATCCATCATTATTGTAACACAGCCGTACTTGAGGGATTGACCGTAGAAATTGAAACTCCGATTAGTTAGAATTTGACAACTTGGTTTTATTAAAAATGAAATGAAATGAATTTTTTGAGTTTTACGTCCCACGGTTATACCGGTTAGGCTAAAGGAGACAGTGATGATGAGTAATGAATGAAATGGTTGAATGAAGAAAGTGGGAGGAAACGGGAGAACCCCGAGAAAACCCACGCACACGGTGTTTGTCCACCACAAAGTTCACTTGGCGGGAGCAGGGTTTGAACCCGAGACTCCTAGCACCAGAGGTGAACGCATTACCACTGAGCCACCGCGGCCCCCTGGTTTTATTAAATGTATTAACTCTTTAGTCGGTACAAAAGAGGACGTGGATCATGCGTCAGAGTTGATGACGATGTGTTTTGGTGGGTCAGTGGTTCATTGTGGGTGGTAGGTTGGAGTGGGTCATGGTGGGTAGTGGGTTAGAAAGGGCCAAGTTGGGTGGTGGATCATTGGTCAGAGTGGGTCGCGGTGGGTGATGAGTCAAGTTTTCATTGACCCACGCCATCTCTGATCAAATCTGTAAAACCAAACCAAACAAAGAGCAATACTACTACACACAACGCTCAACATCTTAGCTATTCACGACAAACTGTTGCATGATCCGAATAACTCTAGTATATCAACAAATCATTATTTGTCATATTTTACCGAAATACGTCATGACTTTTCTGACAACCTAATATTTTAAATGTTGTTAATACGCAAAGTTCATTGATCTCAGCACTTATTCACTTACTCTCTTATGATCATCAAAATCTTTAGGGTACTTCCCGTAGATATAGAAAGGTGAAATGTAATATCTATGCTTGGTGTAGCGTGCAAGTAAACCAATGAAAAGCAACATTATAATATTTCCCTCCTCCAAACCCCCTGAAGTGGAATGTGTTGATTATTCCTTATTTCCAGCTACTGTCAAGCGTTTTCTGATTCATATGTGATCAGTGTTTTTATTTCTTTGATTATACAGTATATAATGAAAAAAATCCATTACATACACAGCAATAGTGAGATTAACATATAATGTTCATTGGACAACACACTCTGAACCAGAGAGATTGATCTCAGAATGGAGAAATGTTTCGTGCGCCATCTACTCACAATTTTACTTCCATACAGACTTGAATCAGTGCTACCAACAGCCGAGAAGAGTTAGGTGTAAGTTGGGTTGCATCTGTCTAGGCGTTCTCACAACTGCAAATGACCTGGACCCCAAGTAATGGAATTAGAGGGGAATTATTTTTGTGGCTGGGTGTACAATGCATGGTTAGTGAGATGAAGCTCAAAATTATGTCTAACTCTAAAAAAGTTTAAATTTCGTTTAAGTATAATGTTATCAATGCATCAGATCGAACTGAACAAAATCACATGTTTAAGAGTAAATTTATATTTTTAGTTTTCGAGTAAAATAAAATTTTATGGTGTTAAATAGTATGTTATTTACCAATAATAGTTATTATTCTGCAAGAGCAAATTGGGTAATTGTTCGGAAATTTACATATTTTGTCGGGAAAATGGAGAAGATTTCGGGATATTTGATAAGTGTTCGGAAAATTGGGAAAGTATTGAGAAATTTGGGTGAGGATTCCAGAAGTTGAGGAAGTAATCGGAAAATTTGGTAAGTATTCGTGAAATTGAGAAAGTATTGTGGAAATTGGGTTAGTGTTGTGAAGATTACGTAAGAATTCGGGAAATTGGTTAAGTATTGTGGAGATTGGGTAGGCATGGGTAAGGATTCAGAAAATTGACTAGAGATTAGAAAAATTGGGTAAGGACTTGGAAAATTAGATAAGGATCGGAAAATTAGGTAAGGATTTGGTAAATTGGGTAAGTGTTAGGGAAATTGGGTAAGAACTTGGATAAGTATTGTGCACCGTGGGTAAACACTCGGGAAACTGGGTAAGAATTCGAGAAATTGGGTAAGGATTCGAAAAATTAGGCAAGGATTCGGGAAACTTTTAACTATTGTTGTTTGTTCCCCTAACGTTGATAAATAACATCATACTCCTAGCGCACATATTTCTTGTAATTATTGTGTATGGAGTTAAGAATAATGCGGAATATTAACAATAATGCACTACGGAAAAAAGATTATTCTAATTATAAATCCACGTTATGCCACTACTAGAAACAATAATCTATATAGGGTAGGTTCGATAATCGTTTGGAGAACACACACGCACGCACACACATACACAAATAACTACACTTGACAATCATTCATTTCGAGCCTGACATACTAAAAATAATACAAAATTTACCATTTTATTTTTGCTTGTTTTTCATAAGTGAAAGGAAATAATGAAATGTAACTTACCACAATCATAGATAATGTTATTCTACAAGAGAAAATATGAACCTGAAGAATTTTCAATATTGCCATCCCTAGAAATGACAGTGTTGCCAGAATAACTATTCCCTCAAAATCTAAGTTAAAGCAGCGACTAGAGGAACGCATTCAACTGCATTTGATTACGCATTATGTTGTTTTAGAATCTTGTGAACTACTTTTTAAAGAACATTATTATTTAATTTTAATAACTGTATGTTAAAACTATTTTGTTTATTACAAACTAAATACAACTATTTTTTAACCCTTTCGGACCAGGTGGTCATAGTCACTTTTTTAATCCACTATTGTATGGACACTAATTAAGATATCGGGATACTTTTGGCCAAATATAGTTGAACAATTGTTTATCATGTTAGTTTCTTTTCCATCGAGGTGTCGAATTTTCTCTCGAATTTCAGCCCAAAGTAAAAAATTCCAGAATTTTCGAATTTCGATTTTTTTCTTTTTTCCCCAGTATCTTCCTTCGTTGTAGAAAGATCTCCTTAAGACTTGTCAGGTAGATACCTCGGATAGATACCTAATTGCTGACAATAATTGGATCGGCATGCGCGCACTGTTGGCAACTAGGGAAATTAAAATTAGAAATTTCCGAAATTTTTGTTTATAAATCCGTACCTATTAATCCGAGTGAAGTCAAATTACGCCAGTCAAACGTTGGTCCTTACTGAACAAAAGTGGGTACAGACCGTTAAAATGGGGTAATTAAGGGGACGCACGAAAAATTCGTACCATTCGCACAATACACCATAAAAAGTTTCAACAGGATAATTAGGGGAAGTACAGTTGAGGTTTATAATAAGTCATGTTCTGTAAATGGTAAGAAAATGGGGAATTTCTGCGGTAGAATGGGATTTTTTTTAAATAAATCATACTTACTTTGCTACATATCGCCATGATACTTGTAGGATATATTAGTGGGGTACCAAGATTTATTTTCAGATAGTTTGCGTCTGTCTAGTGGCAGCGTTTAAAAATTAATTCCCGATTTTAGATGAAATTTTTCCCTTTTCCCCTTTATTATTTCCCTCTTCCTGGATACATTGGAAAAAACGTACCACTATATGATAGCCCTCCACTTTGGCCTATAGAATGCACCATAAAATGTGTCAATAGGATAATTGGGGAAGCTGTAGCTAGGGCATATCTGTTGATTTTTTGCTTTTGAGACTTAGAAAGTGTCAAAGTTTTATGTGTATGATGACAGAGGAATTTTTCTTTCTCTCTTTGTAAGGTAACCAGTGATTTCAGATTTTCACCGTACCTTGTAAATACACCAAAGAATTGTTTAGGTGACTTCGACCCATGTAGCGTAAGTGCTTCCGGCTTCAAAAAAATTCTTGAAATTCGGTTAGGACATTTTTTTGTAAATTTTCACTCCTACATTTCCCTCAATAATTTCCTTCCTGTTGGCAACACTGCAATGTCACTTACACCAAAAAAATATTCACATTTCTCTTCTAAAAGACAAGGCCTTCACCATATCAATCGGATAAACAGTTTTTGAACAATAAGTCACTAACTGAAAATGCAGAAAAGGGTCCGAAAGGGTTTAAAGGTAGTTCACAGGATTCCAAGACAACATGATACATAATCAAATGCAGTTGAGTTCGTTTCTTTAACTTTTATTTTGAGAGAAATGTTATTCTAGAAACACTGTAATTTCTATAGATGGAAACACAGAAAATTCTTCAGATTCATGTTTTCTGTTCTAGAATAACATTATCTATGATTGTGGTACGTTGTATTTCATTATCTCTCTTCATTTATGAAATACAAGCAAAAGAGAAATTGTAATTTTTTTAATATTATTTTTAGTATGTCAGGCTCACAAATTACCGGGGTAAGAAATACACAGCTGCGTGTAAAGTAACTATACATATATATAGTAGTCGTAAATTTACCATTTTATAGTCAAGTTAACATGTATCACGCAATCCACCTATGATCTTAATTTGTTCTAAATTGGAGTCCATGTATCCTGTGTAATTTCTCGTCTGCGCAGACAAAATTTCCAGAAGTTCAGTGTTTATTATGCGCTTAAGAAACATTGTTTACAAGCAAATATGTCTCCTCTCCGGGGATATTCATTGTTCTCCTGTGGAAACACGGAGTGGTTCAGAAACCATGACCACAATCATTTATTTCTAGCGGTATAAATAGCAAAATGAACTGTACAGTCCTGGGAATTTTGATTGCGTGTTTTCGTGTTAATAGATGACAAATGTGTTTTTCTTGCAGTTGTGTTCCATACTATAAAGATCCAATAACGACTCTTTCTTATGAAGTACTATTTAATTGCGAATTCAATTACTTTCACGGAAAGGACATATTAGATGGAATTTTGTGATTATAAAATCCCAAACAGAAATGTGTAAAATCGGCTTTTACAAGCAATAAGTTGCAATGAAGTTTTAAAATGGGTACGAAAAAAAGAATAGTAAGTAATACAGTATCAACATTTAACTCAGTTAACCAAGGGCGTATCCAAGCAGTGTTGCCACATCTACTGATTTTGCAGGAGATCTCCTGCTTTTTCTACGTTCTACTGATCTACTGCGAAAGAAAATGAGAAGTTAACAATCTCCTGCTTTTTCCTTACTTCGAGAAGTTGAAGATTATTAATATTGAATTTTCAATGTTTCCTCACATAAAAAGATGAAATTTCTCTGTTATAATACACAAAGCTCTGAAGAGCATATAGTTATAGAGCTTTACTCTATATAATATGAATCCAAAGAATACAAATGTACATCATCTTCTACATGCATTATGGTTGGCGTTTTTATGATTTTCTGTAAGATTTACAAATAAGTGTTGTTTTGATTGAGACTTGGGTTGGAAGAGTAGCTTAGATCGTTTCTCCACGATCGACAGCAAGAAATCGTCTTACGCCACGGTCACGTGTGATTGCACCATGTAGCTACGTTTCGCTACGTGTATGAAAAAACATTTTCACACTCCACTTTGCTCTTTCACTACGTTTTACTTCACACATATTTGTATCAAATAATAGTAATATAAATCGGGACTTATCCCTTTTATTTGCTCAACGTAGTTCATCGGAAATGAATTCTGGACTGCTTGTTTTGACTACTGCCCCCTTAATAATGGCAAATGTTATAACCACTCCCCGGATTCACATTCAAACGCCACCACTGTATGTGTCTACTGTTTTCTCCTTTTTTTATCTTCGAATCTCCTGCTTTTCCAACTGACTCGTCTGGCAACACTAATCCAAGTAGCATAGTCGCTAACAGCGGTCCCGGTTTCGATTTCCGGTTGAGGCACTCGGTTGAAACATATGAATGCCTGTATGCTACCTCGTGTGCAGGTTCCAGGCCGCTTCCTTTCCCCGAATAGTGTACTCATCGACTGACATCATAGATGCTCAATCCTAAATCCCATTCAATTCAAGTAAAAAAAAAAAATGAAGTTAAACCACCCACAATGGAGCTTTCTAGTAGGTATTAAGGGCCGCGGTGGCTCAGTGGTAGAGAGTTCATCTCCGTTGCATGGGGTCTTGGTTCGATCCTAGCTCTCACCAAGTGAGCTTTGTGGTGGACAAACACCGCGTGTGTGGATTTCCTCGGGGTTCTGCCGTTTCCTCCCACTTTCTTCATTCCACAATTTCCTTCATTTCGCATCATCACCGTCTCATTTAGCCTAGCCGCATAATCATGAAACTTAATGATTTCATTACATTTTTTCGTGGCTATTAGTTACCGTACGCATCTTCGACGCTGGAGATCTGGGCACGACTCCCGTCTGGAGATATGTGATTCGGATAGCACGTTAAATTAGGACCATGTTAAACTACAGGTTGCGAGCACCCCGCAGGTTGCTTAACGGAACACTAAACACCAAATCAACGAAATCAATGAAGCATATTCTGACATTCTTGTGGGGATTTCATGCCTGGAGGAAATTTCAACAAAATATGCTCATTCGCTTTGCCTTCTATACAAAATGGAGAGAGTGTCTTTTGACGGCGATATTTTTTGGGAGGTCTACACTGAGAAAAATAACTGGGTTGAAATTGGCCCTATTGGTGCATATTTTAACCCAACCAGGTTGCTAAAACTGCTCCGACCTAAATAGGGTCAAAGCGTTTAGTTAACTTGAGTTAAAATAAATTCAACCCAACGTGTAGTTAAAGGTAAGAGTCCAACCCAACGACCCAATTGGTGTAAAATCTCATAACCGGTTCATACGTTTAATCGAACTTGGTGTACGATATGACCCAACAAAGTGTAAATTCCATTAACCCGATAATGCGTTTGACCAAACGTGTAGTTAAAAGTGAACAAGCATGGAGTAAGAAATGCCCACATTGTGGGGTCGCTTGGAGAAAGGAGTGAGTGAAATTAACCCAACAGTGAGGTAAAATTGACCACTTTGGAGTTAAAACATGACAAAATAATGGGTTAAAAGAGTAAAGGTCACATTTACCGTTACGGGATTTAACACAACATGTGGTTAATGTTAAACCATCAGTTGGTAACAAAGGTAACCCAACACTACACAACATAACACAACACAAAATGATTACCACTTTAGCATGTTGCTTGGAATTTTATTCAGCACGAACAGAGCAGAGCAGAGCAGAGATTTCTTGGCGGTTTTTGTGGTTGATTTAAGTACCGGGCTTGGGCCCTTGCCTTCCATTTGTGTTGTTGACTGTCGTTTGTGTTGCGTGCGTATTTGTTGTGAGAGAGGACGCAACTGTCGCGCTCCTCTTTTGCTGTTCCTATGTCAGTTTAGTGGTTGTGCGTTTTAGGGGTGCGGCATCTTGTAAGTTCGTCTTCTTGGGTTGGCCGTTCCTATGGTGGCTATGTGTTGGTGTGGTGAGGCTCTGATTGTCCTCCAGAAGTTGGCTGATCTGTGAATTCTGTAGTCATGTAGAAATGGGAGTTCCAAATCTTCATGTATTTGCTCGAGGCGAGTGTCTCTCGAGTGTCCAGTGATAGCCCTGGCTACTCTGTTCTGGATGACTTGTAGTTGGCTGAGGTGCGTTTTTGCTGCGTGTTGCCATGCAGGGTGGGCATACATGGATATCGCCTTCCGAGCATATCAGAAATAATTACTTACTGGCTGTGAATGTTTTTATTTCTCACAGCCAGTTGATAGTTATTCCAAAGCTTTTCGCAGTATATTTGACATTTCTGCGAAGCAACAAATAACATCTTATGTCTTCTGTAATTGACCACAATAATAGTTTTTAACTTGTGAATAGTCTGACAACAGTTACACGAGTATCAGTTGCAACATCTGTTATTTTTAAATACTAAGACATAAGAATAAAGGATAAGGAAAAAGGATTACAGCACTGCTATTCATGCATTATGGCTTCGATGCAATGTTTTTTCTTTTTTCTGGCGCTATTTTCTTCCTTTGTAGCCTTCCGCTTGAGCCGCAGATAACGTTGCTACTGTAATCGTGCTCTGTCAAGATATAATTCTGAATAATTTCGACTGAATGGACAGTAAATAACAAACATGTGTTGTAATTTTTGTAGTACTAAATTGTCCACTAAATCAACTTTCTTTAGACTATAGTTTTTACGCATCATGATAATTTCCGTTAACCAGGCATCACCAAGGTGACCAGAATTTTCTCTTGCGAAAACGGGACGCATATGAATCAGCTACGGGGGGGGGGGGGGAAGGATATGTGACTTCCAGATTGCATTTTGGTACTCAGCAGTGTTCTCAATTTACAAAATACGCAAGTGAGAGTGATAACACACCGTTTCTAACTTCGCATGTACCACATAACAAATAATGGTTCCCGATTGCAAGTTCTACCCAACAATTCTTTTAACTAGTTGAACACTCAGAATTCCCACTCAATTCTCACTTGAACCACGAATACTCTATTCCTATTTGAAAATTCAGAAGTTCACGGCTGAACCTTGGCAACGAGTGTTGGTACGGAAGAGAGAATTTGCATTGACGATTTATATTTTGAATAATAATTACGGGACACCTAGGTCATTTTTACTTAAAAACGGGACATTTAGGCGTCCCGTTCGAGAATCAGGAAAAAACGGGACAACGGTTGGAAAAAAGGGACTGTCCCGGCTAAACGGGACGTCTGGTCACCTTGGGCATCACCCAAGTTTTGGTTTAAAATATTCTACAGTGACATATAGTCATTTTGTTGACCCAACGGTTAATGCAGTTGGGTTGCAAGTGACCTCCTATCGTTCGCAAACAACCCAATTTGGTTTGAAAGTTTTTAACCACACCGCGTGGTCATGTTTCAACCCAACCATATTTCTCAGTGTAGGGGCTGAAGACAGGGATGATGACGGCGATCGTGTCAGAAATGCCAGAAGTAGCTGATGAAGGAGCTAAAGAGGTGCTATCACTTTTGGAGCTAAGTTACGTCATCTGCTGACAGAATATTTAGAAAACAAGCCTTAAAAATAAGGAAATATTGAAACATGTTGACTGCTTATTAGGTAGAACATTAATCTATTTTAATTAATTCATTTATATGTATAGTTCCAGATAATGCAACATGTAAGAACAGTTTTATAAAACAGTATTTAACCATAAAATGTAACAACAATAATACAAAAAATATTATTATATGCAGAACAAAATAACAAATATTTACATAGAAATATTTACAAGTTACTTTTACTTAATTCAGATCAGAGACTTCTTTCAGATGTAAGGATATTTAAGGTAGAGATTTGCAAAATGTCTGTGTATAATACTCGAGTTAACAGTTTCACTGTTTGTCATAATTCAATATTCTATTCTAAACGAACAGGCTGTTGATTCATCCTACACATATGCACATCCCCATATAATTCAAAAAAAAAAAAAAAAAAAAAAAAAAGTGATTTGCAGTTATTACAATAAGACTACAAGAATATTTCAAGCATGCTACTCTCAGGTTATTTGACAAATACTAATTAATTTGGTGTTTTATCTTGTACTAATAATTAAAATATGTACTACAATTTTGAAATTAAACTTTACGACGCTAATATCATGTGTAATCTAGAAGCGCTTTGGTTTGGTTGGTCACGGAAGGGGAGGGGGCTCTAAGGGGAGTTCTTGCTCCTGGCGACAACTAGCCCATTTGGGTCACTGGTTGTCATGATATTTTCATAACTTGTCCTACGCAGCTCTGGAAGTCTGTGATGAATTGAATAATGCTTAAAAGAAGTTGAGAACAGCGACGCAGCTCTGGAAGTCTGTGATGAATTGAATAATGCTTAAAAGAAGTTGAGAACAACGACTATCTTGGAAAGATGTGTATAACAAGATACGGATCAAACAGACGAACAGTATTTTGGTACAGCAAAAGATCAAAGCTTATCAATAAGTAGCTAGCGCCATCAAATTTTGAATTTCTGTAAATCTGTACAAAAATCTCAATATTTGTTTCAATTCTTTTTGTAATAGTTGAAATATGTTCGCTAAAAGTGAACTTGACATCAAATAAAACACCAAGATCATTATGCGTCTTCACATCTTGAATAATTACGCAAATATTAGGATTTAACTTCAAATGTCAAGTTTCACATCAAGAAGCAAGTCGAGAAAGTTCCATTTCTGGCAGCTAAATAAAGTAGATGATCTGACGTGATTTTTAACGCATAAAATCTTCGCGTATACTCAAATCTAACTTAGTAGGATTAGACCTGCTACACACTTACAGGTCAATTCAAATCCGACAAAAGTGGGATACCGAAAAGAACGTATTAATAATAGGTCCTGTCTAGGCACGTACCCAACAATTTTTGTTTGGTAGGGTTCAAGCTTTTTTTTGGGGGGGGAGGGGTCCTATACTAAATCCACCACATCTATGTAATATTGAACGGGTATTATTCTGCACCCTATAAGTAATTGTAAAATACTTTCACCTATATTTTCAGAAACAAAATGATAGAACTAGATTGTTTTCATAAAAGAAAGAGTACGGATGATGTGTAAGATCAAATGTTCATGCTGCATCAACTATTTCCCTGTTTAAAAAAGTATACTTTTATTAAGAATTGTACAAATGTATAGCCCCTTCGTGGCTAAGCTGTTAGCATATACGCCTCTGGCTTGCGAAACCTGGGTTCGATGTCTGGAGGGAGCTGATGTGGTTCGGGTTCCACGTTAATCAGTAGGTCCACGTCTCATATAGCTTCGCTGCTGAACGGGACGTTAAACTCAAAATCAAATCGAATGTACAAATGTATGTTTAGTTTGGAAATTTTTAAAGGGGTCCTGAATTGATGTTGCATAAGGGCGTGAAGAACAAAAACTCAAATTCCATTCTTTACCACAACAATTTATCATAGGCACAGCTATCCCATATTACTACGGTGTGCTTATTGATTTCCTAATGCAATACCCTTTGAGGTCTCTTCTTATTTATTGGTGTCATTTTGAATAATCTATTTTCCAATTCGATGCATACAAAGTAATCTATTGGTTTAGTTGAAATACATGTGAGAAAAAAAATACTTCTTCATAGACCAAGGATAAGATGAAAAGAGAAATTATATATCGAGCTGTAACACCGAATGACGGGATTGAGTCGACACAGAGTGTTTGTGTAATAAACTTTGAGGATTTTATCAATATATTTTAGTGCTAGCGTTTTCTTCGTGTAAATGTAGCAATAATTAGAATTATAAAATGAAATGAAATATTTCAGTTTAACGTCCCACGATTATGCCCTTTAGGCTAAAGAAGACGGATGATTAAGAGTCTTCATCACGGCGAAATTAAAATACCGCTAATTTTACAGAAATTATGTAATATCTTCAAGTAGATAAAAGATAATGGAAATGTGGAACAAGAGCGCCCTAGATAATATTATTTTACATGAGAAACCGTTATCACGACTCGCTTATCTGCTTTCGATTTCGAGCCATTTTGTAATCGGCATTTATTTTCGCGTTTCTAAACAGCTAAAAACGGAAAGCCACTAGGTGACTTGTGATAACGATACCTCACGCAAAATAATATTGTCTAGGGCGCTCTTGTTCCATATTTCAATTATCTTTTATCTATTTCAAGATATCACATACACTGAGAAAAATCCATTATCCGGACAGCGGTATATTGTACAAATACAAGGATTCGTTATGTTTACTAAGGAAATCTGTACGGAGCGTACTTTATCCATATACTACATAGGTACTGCCTTTTACCCGCTTACATATTACATCATGTCTCTGCAGGATGTCTGACATCTAACAATCTTCCGTATTTTACATACGCATACGTATGTTAAATACTTCAGCTATATGTTAAATACGTCCATCTGTGTGTGAGATCCAGGCCGCCTATAGACACCTCTTTCTTTCGCCATGGCTGACGTCATTGAACTACCGTCTTTTGCTTGCGAAACGACGTTGTTTACAAACGGAAAAGAAGAGAGGAAGGAAACAAATGCTTGGGTAAGTACACTAGTTAACTATTACTTTAGTTAAATATTCCATTAATTATATATTCTTTTAGTGTAACTTGCTTTAATATAGTACTAAGTAAGTAATGTAGTTTATGAATACAATTCTTACTATTGTAAAACTCGTTAATGATTGAGGACAATGGAATGGGTGAATCTGAATTTTGAGAAATCTTTGAATATTAATGTTTTGAAACATTTTACATTTCAGGGTAGCAAAATGAATGTTATATGTTTATTCATTCCGTTTTATATGTGACGATTTATTACTTGGTGCAGATTTACTACAGGGCTGCTTAACATAATTGCTAATAAACCGTTTTCAGCGCGAAAATTCCCTTCTGTAGTGAAGATTTAGGATTTAGATTTCTGGGCTTTCGGCATCAATGGCCTTGTTAGCCCGTCGCATATGAGGGATGACTTCCCTCGGTGATCACACTATCCGGGGAAAGGAAGGGAAGAATGGATTGGGGAAAAATGGGGCCGCGGTGGCTCAGTGGTAGAGCGTTTACCTCTGGTGCTTGGGGTCCCGGGTTCGATCCCAGCTCCCGCCAAGTGAACTTTGTGGTGGACAAACACCGTGTGCGTGGGTTTTCTCGGGGTTCTCCCGTTTCCTCCCACTTTCTTCATTCCACCATTTCATACATTACTCATCATCACCGTCTCCTTTAGCCTAACCGGCATAACCGTGGGACGTAAAACTCAAAGGTTTCATTTTCATTTTTGGATTTGGGAAGGAAGAAAACGGCCTGGGACCTATATGTTAGGTACCACTCCGGCATTTGCCTGCTGTGAATGAGGAAAAGCCAAGGAAACCTCATTCAGGATGGCTGGACTTAAAATCTTTTAATACTTTTTCGACCGAGTTCCCCCACCGGGATCGAACCCGGGACCGTTCGCACCGAAGGCGAGAGCGTTAGCGAATACGCTACGCGGGGCCACTAGTGTAGTTTAGAAAACTCATTTTTACTAGGATATTTGCAAGATTTTTTTTTTCTTTTAGTTTAACGCCCCATGATTGTACATCAATGTAAGAGAGAAGGTGACGATGAGATACATGATAATGGTGGAATCAAGAAAATGTAAGGAAACTGGAAAGTCTTAAGAATAACCACACCTACAGTGTTCACCAAAAGCCTATTTGTCGGGAGCAGGAATCGAACCAGGGACCTACCGCGTCAGAGGTAAGCGCTCTCAGAGCTTTCTTTTGTTTAAAGAACTTGTTTACAATGAAATATATATATATATATATATATATATATATATATATATATATATATATATATATATATTACGAAGATATTGACATATTTTACAGCCTTACTGAAATTTAAAAAAAAAGTAGTCAGGGAGAGCTTACTTGTCAGGTTTTTATTTTTTAATTTAATTTATTTTTATTTATTTATTTTTGCTTTGTTATGTTCCCTAGTTAATTAATGTTTGGGTTACTGAAAATTAAAACCTTTTTAGTATTATTGTTATGTCATCACTTTGGAACCAAAACGTTAGATTTTTTTCTTGTGTTTTCATATAGAAAGTTGGTGAGTTTGTGCCTTAGCACTGGTTTGGTTTCTAGAACGTAATTGAAGGTCATGTTGAGTTGAGTCTTGGTGGGTTTGAGTTCGTGAAGTGTCAGGCACTGCTTGTGCCCCTGTCTTCTGTTTGTGATGTTTCCTGGCTTTGGGCTGTGACGTATTTATGTTGAGGAGTACCAACGCAGGCCGCGTGATATACAGGTAGCTACAACACAGCTTCAACAGTTACGAGTGCCAGGTCTTTGAATTTCAGCTTTCGTTACGGCGTGACTAATGCAGTATAGTGCTAGGTTGAAATTCTATGGGTGGTAAAAACGGTATGGTAAGAAATACAACGTAATTGTTATTAGTTTAATTAGTGTTTCTTCATAGTATTGTTTCACTATTTCTAGAAGGAATTAAGTATTAACGAAGTAATGAATAAGCAAAAGCACACATTGATTGACGTTTACTATTTCTCATACTCCATTGAGAATGTTTTGATCCTCAGTTGCGCAAACATCCAGTGTGCGTTTATTTTCTTTTTTTGGGGGGGTTTACACTGCCTCACAGATGAGCTCCCTCGTGGCTAAGTGGTTAGTGAACACGCCTTTGGCGTGGGACACCCGGGTTCGATTCCCGGCCGGGGGCCGCGGTGGCTCAGTGGTAGAGCGTTCACCTCTGGTGCTTGGGGTCCCGGATTCGATCCTAGCCCCGCCAAGTGAACCTTGTGGTGGACAAACACCGTGTGCGTGGGTTTTCTCGGGGTTCTCCCATTTCCTCCCACTTACTTCATTCCACCATTTAATTCATTGCTCATCATCAGCGTCTCCCTTAGCCTAACCGGCATAACTGTGGGACGTAAAACTCAAAGGTTTCATTTCATTTTTTCTTAATCTCTTGCACCGACCGACCGATCTCGATCAAATTTCCAACGTAGATGCGGTTCTGGCCTGGGAGTGTTTTTAGCTATTTACTTTGACAGTAGAACTTAGGGGAGGGGGAGGAGGGGGACAGAAAAAATAAATGACTTAATTTACTTTGAAGTGTAAAAGTGCGAGCGTTTTCTTCTATCTCTCTCTCTCTCTCTCTCTCTCTCTCTCTCTGTCTCTCTCTCTCTCTCTTCACTTCTCCAGTCTCCTCTCACTTTTAGGGCCGCGGTGGCTCAGTGGTAGAGCGTTCACCTCTGGTGCTTGCGGTCACGGATTCGATCCTAGCCCCGCCAAGTGAACCTTGTGGTGGACAAACACCGTGTGCGTGGGTTTTCTCGGGGTTCTCCCATTTCCTCCCACTTACTTCATTCCACCACTTCATTCATTTCTCATAATCACCGTCTCCTTTAGCCTAACCGGCATAACCGTGGGACGTAAAACTCAAAGATTTCATTTCATTTTTTCCTCTCACTTTGATTTCATGATTTCGCACTCTGATGAAAAGTATTAAATGCCGCCAGGAAAAGTACTAATATATAACCTCTCTTTTAGGCGCCCCTCCAACCACGCGCCCGGGACACGTGCTTTGCTTGCTCGCCCATAGCTGCGGCTCTGTGAGCTACATAAGTAACATACAATGCTTACGTAATACTTTGGGTCATAAGTACTATTAAGAAAGGAAGAATTGCATTTTTTTTAACTTTGGGAAAGGAGCTACTATGGGATTAAAGATAAGGTAGGAAAGGCAACACATTCCAGTCTATGCTTTCACCCAGCAGACATATTGTTTTTAACCAAAAAAATGTGACTTTTGGAATCTTGTACTTAGGTTCACAGCGGAAGCGACGAAATAACTTGAATCATCCATTGTAGCTCTCCCCGCAGCCAGTTTCTAAAATGTTGGCAATAAGTTTGCGAAACGAGAGGTGACGACTCCAATTTTGGGTGAAAAGTCGCTATAAGAAATAATCGAGAAATTCATTGTCTATAAGCATTGTAAAAGTTGTAGATGTAAACTAAACAATATGTTCTACTCACTGGTGCAAATCCCGGGGGGGGGGGGATGACGGATACATGTCCCCTCCAATCTTGGAACTGAGGGGGACTTCTCCCAAATAATCTGATTTGAAATGTGTTTTTTGGGAGAAATTTGATGATTTTTGTCCGATTGCTACAAAGGAACGTGAGATGTCCCCCAGAATAAGCCTCAAATCTGCAGCCTCCTAACGCTAAAGACAACTCTGATCCTCCACAACATTGTTTTTCAACTTCATAAGTATTTTGGACATCGCCAAAAAAAGTATGGTAACGGTCTTACCCTCCCCTCCCCCCCCGCCCCAATGTTGAAGACAGATTTGCGCCGCTGGTTCTATTCACATCTTTGTAAACAGGGCGCAACCAATCCTTTAATTCAGGGATCATTTCAGGTTGTTTCGGGTACTTTTGTTCATGTTGTGGTCAAAATAGTTCCGAAATAATTAACACTACAGTACTTACGTTAAGCAATTTTTTGTAAAAGAAAAAGTGCAGAATAATTAAAAGACCCCAGAGGACAAATATAACAAACACCTTCTTCGCCTTTTTTCACGCATCTATAGCTAATCTTGTTGCTATCGGTAATGATGTATTACGTGTGTCTCTCAACGGAAACTCTGCGAACTAAAGGACATCAAGTTTGTAGTTATTCTTCGTTAGAGGGCAAGGGTAACATAACAATGCAGGATTGTGGAGTAGTGAGTACGCTGTATTTCCAAACTCTTCATCACTTGCGCTGATTGAAACAAACAAACAGAAAAAAATAACGTAAAAACCTTTTTGAACTAATAATGCTTCTCTACAGATGAACATTTTGTTTGCAGCAAAAAGTCGCTAAATGTGTAAGTAGGTAAATCGTCATTTAAAAATCACCCAAAAAAGTCTCCAATCGGATTTTTTTTGTCGTTATCGTAGGGCGACCATACGTCCCGTTTTGACCGGGACAGTCCCGTTTTAGGGGCGTGTCGCGGCCGTCCCGTCAGTAGATGGAAAAAAGTAGTATTCGTCCCGTTTTATGTAAATGAAAGAAGTAAATAACAAACCCAGTACCTTTACTCCTTTTAAAAGTATTAAATAATAACAAAGCGGCAAAAATTGAACTGAAAATCCCTATATTAAACATACTCTATAGTTCGCAGTACTGCTCGAAAGGCAGCAGAGGTTTTAGCAGTTGGTTGTGTGTTAAACAAACTTCAACATGTCTTTCCTTTTTCATAAGTACCCGCTCTGTAACGAAGAGAGAGAGGGGGAACTCTGATATCAAGGCACTGATAAGAACAAAGGTAGATCTAAAAGTCTAGTGTTGCAAGAACCTGTCCCGTTTTTAACTGAAAATTTTATGGTCACCCTACGCTATCGTTGAGGTCGAATTCCCCTTATTTAGCGACTTTACCCAAAATTGGCAACATTGACCCTCACCGAACAACACCCCGTCATCTTGAGCCTAGCCAGCATAATAGTGGGACGTAAAACTTAAAGATTTCATTTCGAACAACACTCCCAGAAACCTACTGTTATACTATTCTCAAACCACCCTTTCGTACAGTTCTCCCTATTCGAAAAAAAAAAATTAAATAGCAGTGTTCATACATAAATATGGAACTCAATTTCCCTGAATTTTGCAGGTTTTCCAGGTATTAATTTTGCAATTTCCAGGTCTAGTGGAAGAAACTAATAGTACGAGAACACATAAATTTTAAGAATACTATATTTATATATTTGAGAATGCCCACCCTTCTCCCCAATGAACGATTGCAATTAAATATTGAGTCACAAGAAAATAAATAATTAAAATAAATAAAATTTAAGTTGAAAAATATTAAGTTGAGAAGCCTACTAAGGGAATTATATAATACTT
Source organism: Thermobia domestica (assembly GCF_964235325.1). Lineage (NCBI taxonomy): Eukaryota > Metazoa > Arthropoda > Insecta > Zygentoma > Lepismatidae > Thermobia > Thermobia domestica. The sequence continues at coordinate 262,662,506 of NC_137463.1, forward strand.
TTGTTCCATACTTGAATACATTCAAAATATACAAAAAAATATTGGCTTGGGGAAGAAAAAAGGGCCCGCGAGATTTTAACTGATTCTTGTAGTACTCGACGACAGAAATAGATTACTGAAAGAATTTTCAAAATCGGCACAGGCAAACATGAAGAAAATCGCATTTTCAGGTACCGGTTCAAAATGAGAAGAAAAAAGGACCGCGAGATTTTAACTGATTCTTGTAGTACTCGACGAGAGAAATCGATTAGTGAAGGAATGTTCAAAATCGGCACAGGCAAGCATAAAAAAAAAATCCCACTTTCATGTACCGGTTCAAAATGGGGAAGAAAAAAGGGCCCGCGAGATTTTAACTGATTCTTGTAGTACTCGACGACAGAAATAGATTACTGAAAGAATTTTCAAAATCGGCACAGGCAAACATGAAGAAAATCGCATTTTCAGGTACCGGTTCAAAATGGGAAGAAAAAAGGGCCCGCGAGATTTTAACTGATTCTTGTAGTACTCGTCGAGAGAAATCGACTAGTGAAGGAATTTTCAAAATCGGCGTAGGCAAGCATGAAGAAAATTGCATTTTCATGTACCGGTACAAAATGGGAAGAAAAAAGGACCGCGAGATTTTAACTGATTCTTGTAGTACTCGACGAGAGAAATCGATTAGTGAAGGAATGTTCAAAATCGGCGCAGGCAAGCATGAAGAAAATCGCATTTTCATGTACCGGTTCAAAATGGGGAAGGAACAAGGTCCCGCGAGTTTGAACCGCTACGATGTATGTTCACGAATGTGCCCGTCTTCTCAAATTTAGTTAATTACTGTGACACTGAAACATGTGACACAGAGTCACATTATGGATGACTCTGCAATCGGCAACCACTGCACATATACTCCTCCCGCCCCACAGTTTGATTATTTCGATCCATTCCTCACGTGCTAACGGCATGGTTCAACATCTGCAAGAAAGAGGTAAATGTAACGTTCAATTGGCAATAGCTTTCCACCAAATTAAGCTGCATGAAATCTGATTGCATATTTGACATACTGAGAAAATTCTAGCCCGTGGCCATATGTATCACATATCCCACCAGTTCATAAAAATTTTGAACACAAAATTACGGTCGTCCGTGTGACGTACTCCCAAAAGGCCTAATGTGTATCACCCACCTCACATTCAATTTAACCACATCCGTGTAGAATTTAGAAAGGAACTTCTTATGATGTATACAGGATGTCTCAAAAGTTCCCTAACATAGGGTAACTCTGTTATCAGAGTTACAACAAAATGTAAGAGGAAAAAAAATCTCGAAATATGACGTTTTCAATATAAAGTGAACACTTTAAAAAAATCGGACGAGATGTTTGTGCTGTATACTCTTTATGCACCCAATTTTAAATGAAAATGCAACGTTGCCATTTACCTGAACCCACAACATAAGTGAATGAAGTTACTGTTTGAAACGGAGGCTGGCCATCAACATGTTAGCGTAAAAGACAGTAACTTCACTCACTTATGTTGTGGGTCCAGGTAAATGGCAACGTTGCATTTTCATTTCACATTGGGCGCATAAAGAGTGTACAGCGCAAAGGGGTCATCCGATTTTAAAAATTCCTTCACTTTAGATTGGACACATCATATTTGGAGATGCTTTCCCCTCCGACATTTTGTTATAACTCGGATAATAACAGAGTTACCCTATGTCAGGGGACTTTTGAGACACCCTGTATATCTTATTTAATATATGTTTGATGTCACTATATCTGTAGTATAATTTAGTTTGTTTAAATTTACAATTTAATAAGTAGATTCGGATTTACATGCGTAGGATTTTGTATGCATCTAACTAATGAATTCTTTTATATTCATACTTAACTTAGTGACTTGGCTTTGGACTGCAACTGATTATTGTAACCCATTATTGCTTGAGAAGAAACAAGATATCCGAATCTTCATTTGGAGAAATCAAAGGTCTATTGGAAAGCTGGGAATTACAACCATTAATTTCTACATTTCAAGGTGCGTAAATTATATATTCTGTGTTTATTATTACTATTATTGGGTTTAGAATCAATCAAGCATTTCATGATATTTTAGAGGGATCAAGATGGGTGCCGGATAGATAAGTATTTGAGCGTCAGGCTCTTATTTCTTTTCAATTTAATATTTAATCAACGATTATTTTTCTCCCTCATTATTCCACCAAATCGTATTCCAAGATCATAAATTTTCATTACTCATTTGTGACCGTCAGCCTACATAACATATTCGTAGGACGTAAAACAAAGATTTCGTTATTATTGTTTCTATCTCTTTTCTCCATAGCTGTGAAAAATAATGCCTTCAACATCATAAATTTGTATGCCACTTGCCTGCTTTCGCCTTCAGTCGTCTTACTCTTCGGACATCACGAAGCAAAGCAGGTACTTTGCAGTTTTCATAGTTTTGAAAGGATGTGACATAACATAATGATGTTGGTGTTGCGATGTTCAGCACCGTAGATAATTAAACAATGCTAGTAAACAAATCGAGTAGCAATTGTAATTTTTTAGCTTACATGCCTTTCAGACCGGCCATTTTTTTTTTTTTACAACATATTGTTATTTCTACTCTATATGAAATATATTCTGAGGTTGTGTTTTGGGGGACGTGGTAGCTCAGTTGTGGAGCGTTCACCTCTCCTGCGTGAAGTTCCTGGATCGATCCCAGCACGTGCTAAATGGGCTTTGTGTTGGAGAAACACTGTGTGTGATTTTTCTCGGGGTTTTCCCGTTTTCTCACACATTTTCATTCTACTATTCCATTCATTCTCATCATCATCGTCTCCTTGAGCATATCCGGCATAATCGTGGAACGTAAAACTCAAAAATTTCATTTCATTTCATTTCATATAAACTTTGTTGCAAAGTAACCTGATAGCTGAAGATACTTTGCAACACATACAAAAAAGTATTTTCAGCATACGAACATAATGTTTCTGTGCAGTGTTTTCTCTCTTCTATTGATACATTTCACTTCCTACACAAAACTGCATGCAGTCTACAAATATTGAGGTTGGACTTACGGTACCGGTGTCAGTACTTAGTACGAATTATTGATATTTGTAAAGAAAATTATGTATTTTCTGGTACCGACATAGGAACCACGTTCTGATAGTTTAGTATGTCCCACAAAAATGGCAACTCAAGAACAGCAAAAATCTTCGAGATCTGATTTGCCTTGGTTGCTCTTTATATCCAAGAATATCATCCCAACCGTAATCAGTGGAAGATTTACGGGATTTGAGGCTTTCAATGCTGAAGCTCACCCAAATTACAGGATTTCTTTTTTACAAAATTCTGATGTTAGTCATTCCTATGCGTCTACGCTTCAAGCCCTTCAAAAAGTCTAGTCGTTTCTAAATAAAGGAAGTCTTTCTGTGTGAAGTCACTCTCAAACTATTTTTCTGAATCCGCCGCTTTTCGTAATTTATTTTCCAACAAGAAATCCATCCCGACATTTACCTGAATAGGAAATTTTCCTAAAGTTAGATGGCAGGAGGTACCCGTAGTAATAATTTCCTATCTGAGGGGTTACGTTTGATCGGTGCAAAGTAGCCCCGATTAGAGGCTGAAACAACCTTCTCCCAGTTTTATTTTTCTATGACTTTAAAACGTTTCACACTTCAATTTCAACTATTGTCTCAAAGTCCCATTATACACAGAGTATTCTACGAAACTGACTTGACTTTGACGAAAATTCTTGTAGGTGATATCTTTCAAATTTTGTCGGCCTTTACAGTGACTGCTTTCCATACCTCTACAACAACAAACCTTCAGGTAATTAGAACTGATGTTAACCGCCAACCAAATAGTCAATGTTCTATCTTACGGTGACAGTTGAAACTTTCTCTTTACAGTCCATCATTTTACCGACAGAGGACTGTGAAACTTTTGCCGTATTTTGTGCAAAGTTAATCCTGAAGTGCAAAATAATCCCGTCTTATGGTACTTACAGAATATTAGTCAGTAATTTTCACATTAATTTTAAAGGTGACAACAGTTGGAGCCTAGGGCTGTGTGATATTTAAATCGAATGGTTGATATTTTCAAATATCAAAACATCGATATCGAAATTTTTGATCGATATATCCATATTCTTTTCTCTCTTTCGTATTTCTATATTTTCGATTTTTGATATTGTTTATATTTCGATATTGCTGTATTTTTCAATATTTCGAACAAGTTTCGATAGTTTGTCGATATCGATTATCTATATTTAAATTCGGATATCGCAAAGCCCTATCGAACCCTTCGGAAATGAAGTTTTTGGCTATGGACCTGATTAGGGATGCACACGAGACAAGACGAGACATAATTTTTGTTACGAAATTCGAGACGAGACAGAGCTCTTCCAATAGAAACGGATCCAGTTTTCGAGACGATACATAACTTTCGCGGCACCTTTTCGAGAGGAGACAATCTCAAATCTTTTCTCTTGCGCATCCCTAGACTTGATCACGAGTTCTCAAAAAAAAAAAATGTTAATGAGAAATAACATCTAAATACAATATCGGTAGCTAAAACATTTTTGTTTTCATTCTTCAATAATGCATTGTTATTAATCTCAGTATTTTATAGTGTATTCTTAAGCTTAGGGTGATGTATAATTAAATTTTGAATTCAGTTAACTTATTTTGTTTCTTAGATTGTTTTCAAAATGTATGTACAAACGTTTATTTTCATTTTTGAGTGTTTAAAGTGACGTATAGTTATTAAACATAGTATTTAATATTGTACTCTTAACGTGAAAGTGATATACAGTTAACTTTAGAATTCAGTTAACATTTTTCTTTCTGAAATTGCTTTAAAAAGTATGTAAAAACGTTTTTTTCTTTTCTTTCTTGAGTGCTAAAAGTGATGAAAAATTATTAAGCTTACTACTTTATATTGTATTCTTAACCCTAAACTGATACACAGTGCGTTTTTGAATAAATTATGTCAAGTTATTTGAGTGACGAACACTGATAGAAAATCCTGACTATTACTGGAACATTTTGATTTTAAGGTGAGGACTACTGGTGCAAGGATTTTAAAATATTGTTTTTCCTTCTACTCCTTTTTGAATTCTGACTACATGGTCATTATAGGAAGGATCAGTGAGTCTTTCCAACTACGGTATAGCTCCGACAGATTCACAATGCTCAGAGAAAAGACAAAATAGTATGTTTTCAACCTTAAAGTGAGAACCACTGGCGTTTTTACCCTGCTATGCAAAAGTAAGTGAGTACTCCAATGGGGTTCCAATGCGGTCCCTAATTTCTGCATTTTAGATATATGGAAATACATGTCTCTAAAATGTAAAGAACTGATTTTTTTTAACTGAAAACTGCAATTCGGTAAGCCTTATGGATACCGAGATATGGGAAAATAAAGAGAGATACTATAGGTATGTGGGTCTTGCATACTTGACGCTACAATTCGGAAAATGAATTAAAATATGACTAACGGCCATCAAGATGATGTCAAATAAAGGCGGACCAACACAGTTAAGGGGTTTTCGTGTTAGATTTCGCTAAAATTTCCGAAATCGTTCATGGACAGTTAATAAACACCAGTAGCAATTTCATCTTAAAGTAATTAGATATATTCATGGGGTGTTAGAACATCATGGAGTCTACCAATATTAAATTTTAAAAACTTTTGAAAATATAATGTGACATTTGTAAACAGTATTTGAAATATGTGTTTACCCAAAACTTCCAGCTAGTACATCTAACATCTGGAGAAACACTGTGAAATAAAAGTGTATGAGGTCTTGAAATTTCGGAAACAATTATTGGTCGCAACAAAATTAAATAAGATGGTACTTCTATGGGTTAAATGAGTACCTCAGTACAATTTCGATCGAAAGATTAGTTCAGTCCTAGGTTTTCTTCAAGCAATTCCAAGGGTTCATCGAGCTGTACAAAAGAATGAAAATTCGCTGTCAATATCTAAGATAGTAACCAAGATAAAAGGAATTATATATTTTATGGCGTAAAAATAGAGATCTTTATATATTTGTACTTTTGGGTCTTTCCTATAAGAAAAAAAAATCAGAAAACTACTGTATATACCTTAATAGACAATTCAATGGGCGGGGACACAGTAGCTTAGTGGTAGGGTGTTTAACTAATCTTTTTTTTGCAGAAACTATTGGAGTATTCACTTAACCCATAGAGATACGATCATACTTAACTCCCTATTTAATTTTAAATTAAATAAAAGGAAATATTTCAGTGTAGCGACCCACGATTATGCATTTCAGTCTCAGGGAGATTTTGATTAAAGCAAGTGAATGTTGTTGGCAGAATTGATGGAATGCAAAGGTGGGAGGAAAGAGAGAACCCCGAGAAAACCCACGAATACGATGTCCACTACAAACTGACTTGGCCGCGGATAGAACCAAGAACCCAATACACCAGAGGTAAGCACTCTACCACTAAGCCACTGTGAACCCGCCAATTTAATTGTCTATTAAGGTATATACGGTTGTTTTCTAAAATTTCTTCTTCTTACAGCAAAGACTCAAAAGTACAAATCCATGTGGGTCTCTATTTTTACGACGTCATAAAATACACAATTCCTTATATCTCGTTTGCTATATTAGATATTGACAAAAATGTTCACTTTATTTCAGAGCCCGATGAACGCTTGGAATTGTCCAAAGAAAATTTAGAGCTGAATTAATCTTTCGATCGAAATTGTACTGACGAGTCTGCGGTACTCACTTAACCCATAGAAGTACCATCTTATTTAACTTTTGTTAGGATCAATAATTGTTTTCTGAAATTTCAAGATCTAATACGCTTTTATTGTATGGTGCCTCTCTAGCTGCTAGATGTACTAGCTGGAAGTTTTAGGTAAATATATATTTCTAATACTCTTTATAAATGTCAAAATATATTTTCCAAAGCTTTTAAAATGTAATCTTGGTAGATCCCATGATGTTCTTAAACTCCATGGAAATACCTAATTACTTTAAGATGAAATTGCTACTGATGCTTATTAACTTTCCATGGCCGGTTTCGGAAATTTTACCACCTAACACGAAAACCCCATAACTGTATGGATCCTCCCTTTATTTGACAATATCTTGATAGTCATATTTTAATTAATTTTCTAAATTGTACTGTCTAATATGCAAGCTCCACGTACCTATGGTGTCACTTTTTATTTCATCATATTTCGGTAACTGTTAGGCGTACCGACTTGCGGTTTCGGTAAACACACACCTCTAAGGTTCTTTAAAACGTTATTAAAACATATTTTAGAATGTTTAGAAATGAGAGTTCTGCGAATATTATGGTACTCGAAAACCCCCATCAGGGCGTGTGTGTAGTGTATTTAATTGAAACTACTTTTGAGGTGGTTGTAAGCTCTCGTAATTACGTTTCCGAAACTGCCCATCTAGTACGCAAACTCCACATTTCTATGGTGTCGTTCTTTATTTTCCCATATCTCGATATCCATAAGGCTTACCGAGTTGAGGTTTTCGGTAAACAGATATCAGTTCCTTACATTTTAGAGACATACATTTCCATATATCTAAATAATACAGACATTAGGTACCCCATGGTACCCCGAACACCATTGGGGTACCCACTTACTTTTGAATGGTAATACATTTTGAGTTGTTGTTCAGCATCAATAAACACCTCATATTTTTTCTACGTGCAACCCAAAAGTCCATACCTGACCGAACAGATTTTTTCCATTTAATCTCAAAAAGGTTAAGATATTTTGTATTGTTAAGTACAACCAAATTAAACACACTGAATATAACATTTTAAATATTTTCTGATTTTTGTTGCAGGTGTTTCGTGCTTCAAACCAGGATTCTGCTTGAAAGACAGTCAAAAGAAGCAGTGTAGGTTGTGGCTAAAAGTACGTCCTTTCTGAAGACAGACCCAGTTGTACTTACATTATTTTGTACGAATATATAACCCTAATAAAGATACTGTATTACAAATTATTTCTTTCTTCCATAAATTATAATAAAATATTATCTCTTTTTAAAGAAAATGATTGTTAATGTTAAGTCATTTTAATTCTTTTTCTCTGTAATAAGAACATTATCCCTCGCAATATTTTTTATCTTTGTGCTATTGCGATTGGATGAAGTAAAATTCTATACGAAGCACTATTATTTCAGACATGCATTAATAACTAATGTATTGTTCTGTATGTAAGACAATGTGTATACTGAACATGTCTAGCGAAGGTGTTGTTTTAATACAGAATCTATAACTCAGCTTTTCAGTAGTCAACTTTATTGGGAATCCGAAGAAAGAAGTTAAAAAAAAAGTTGGACTTGTGTGTGTTCGTGTTGTGTGTGTGTTCGAATTCTGGACTAATCCAAATTATCCAGAGAAATCATTATATATTTCTTTGTTGCTATTTCAGATGTATCCTTTATCCAAGTCGTATGAAACGGAGACTTCATACATCGCTATACTTTCTATGAACTATGTACCGTATTTACTTAATCACTTTGTAACTTTCTCTAGTGTTGACAAGACCGCAGGTGTCAATCGAATAGTTTAGTGTTTCACTCATGTCACCTTGTGACTAAGGTACGTCCTGTCGGTATATATATGGTACTGGGTTCAATTAGCGATAAAATACATTTTTAGCGTTAAACAAATGCAAAAATCTACACGAAATGAGATACCGTGATCTCTGACTTACGGATAACACCAAGCAACTAATGGTACTGAGTGTGATTGAGTTTACTAATTACTATTTGGCTAAAATCAGTGTTCCTTTATCTATAGTTCTTTTCGTGCTTTGAATTGCAAAGTTTGAAATAACCGTTTTAAATTGTGTATATATATCTTCCGAGTAATTCTGAGAATCATTGCTCTTTCTTTAAGCAATGTATGAGACTGTTAAATTGCTCGTTGCTTAAAATGTTGCACTAAGAAGGATGCATCCAGGAAAGTCCAGATTTGCAGAACGTCTATAGCAGGGAAGAATAAATATGTTTAGTCGATGGCTGCACAACGCCTCCGCTGTCACCACGTTGTCACACAGCGAATACAGCGAACGTTTAAGAGTATTCTGCACTTACTATTAGGTATCGGCCTGGGAACTTTGGCGCATCTACCCAGTCTCCTTCTTGGTGTTGCATTTTTAATAGCGAGTACTGAGTAGGAATCATCTTGTAAGCGAATACGTTTTCGGCTGACACTACACTTTTAATTATTGCGACATTAAAAAAAAAAAAAAAAAAAGACATAACTTACCTGTTAATTAAAATGTACAGAGAAGTTATTTCTGGAAAATTCTATTCAGGCCTCTTGTGGTAACAACTGCACTTTAGAAGAAGATACTATTAAGGAAAGGAATGAGGTAAACTAATCTTTATATCGTACAAGCAATGGATGATAACAGCTTAATAAATGATTGTACGTAAATCTTGTTTGAGTTTGAATATAGGATTGTATAAGGCTGTGCATTTTGCATTATTATTGAAGTGCTGCAACTAACTAACTGCAAACCATATGATAAATTCTTACAGTAATATTGATTTACTCTGTATGGAAACGAAAATAGTTTAATATATGGTTAACCTCCTTTGTGCCCATAATTTTAAAATTAACGCTTGTGTCACTTTTCAACACTTGGCTTTGCAGTAGCTTTCCAACGAATTAGCAGGAAGCCCAAACTTATAGGACACCCTGCAGGTAAATACATTTCTTTGGACAGTTTCACTGCTCCAAACTAAGATTTGAAAAGTGTAGTATTGTTAATTTTATTATTATTGGCACAAAGGAGATCAACCATATTTTAAGCTATTTTTGTTTTCATACAGAGTAAAACAATATTTGACAACATTACAGTAAGAATGTATCATGCACTTTGCAGTATGTTGCAGCACTTTAATAATGGTGCACTATACGTACACTCTAGATCCTGCATATGTCCGATCCACGTATTCGATACAGGTAAAATCTGTATATTTCATATCGACACCCTATTAGCTATATACATCCAATCTATACATTACATATGGCCAACCTGTACGCGACATACGTATAATCTATATGCTGCATGCAGACAGTCTGTAAGCTACATATATGCACTCTGTATGGTGCATACGGATATTCTGTATGCTGTATCTGGACAAGCTGTGTGCGACATAAGGAAAATCTGTATAATACATACGTACAATACGTATACTGTATCTAGTCGTACGTATGGGGCACAAGTACAATATAGATGCTGTCTCGGGGTTGAACGCAAGAAACATACGTACAGAACGTATATTGCATACTTCTTGAAATCATGCTCCGTCCTGATAGTCAGTGTATGTCGTCATTATTAACCCACATGCTACATACGACCCTGACGTCACAAAGCTAGATATTACCTCCGTATATACTTGTTACTGCAGATGACGTCACACGAATGACGTCATTGCACTTATGCAGACAGTACGTATAATACATACTTTTTCAGCTATACGTTTGCTGCAGGATGTTATATACGGTTGTACGTTAAGTCCAGAAACTACAGGAATTACGAATGTAACCTACGTTTTTAAGTATGCCACCTACATTTTTTTTCTCAGTGTAATTACTGTAAAATTAGCGGTATTTTAATTTCGCCGGGATAAAGACTCTTAAGGCAAGTGAATGAGAATGGAAGAATTGGTGGAATGAGAAAATGGAAGGAAACGGGAGCACCCCGAGAAAATCCACGGACACAATTTTATCCACCAGATACTTACTTGACCTGCGATTGAACCAGGGAACCCATTAAGAAGAGGTAAGCGCTCTTCCAGTGAACCACCGAGCACCCTTAATTAGAATTAGTGTTTGAATGTAACTCATGCTATTTGGATCTGATTAAAGACTGGTATGTAGATAGGGGAGTGATATAAAATGTTCTTGTGCTGTGGGATTGTTTAGTTATTAGTTTGTGCGACTTATAGCATGCAAGAAACATGATAGCTTTACGGCATGTGGTAAGAAGTCAGTTTACATCACTAATTACATTACGCCACTTTATCTATTAAACTTTTGTTTTTTTAAAAAAAAATATCCTGTGTACGTAAGAAACTAACTTTGTTATGTTTTGAAGATTTACTTTCAATATTGGCAAAAGCGGTTATATGAATAGACGTTTCTTAGCAACTGAGAGTTGAAGTTTTGTTAGAGTTGAAGTGTTGTTTTCATTTCTTTACCTAAACAATTTCATTCACTTTATAAATTCTGAATTAACTATCCAGATAATTAAATTTCTTTTTGTCTTCACGAAATTTAGCTATCTAATAAAAGTATTTTGCACAACTATTTTAAAATTGTTTTTCACAACAAATTGTTTAAAATAGAATATGAATTACTTACTTGTAAATACTTTTCAAAATGATTGTTCAAGGTTACTCTTTAGAAACGTCGAAGTGTTTATATGTTTTAAATTACTATACAAAGATAATTCTTCACTTGTATTTAAGGTAATTTATTTGTTTGAAAGTTTTAGAACAATAGCTTTTTAACAAAGTTTGCTAAAGAAAATCTTTGAATGCATCATTTAGAATCGCGTACGAGTGATTTCTTTTGAATATCTTGGTAAAAGGAATATGACAGTAGATGTCTCACGATCCATTATATTTAGAAAATCTCTCTATTTAATTGTATTCCGTCTCCCAAGAATGGTATTCTTAAGTTTATTTCTATTCTGTAAGTTCAATTATACATATTCAAGGCAAGGAATACCATGAATGTATTAAGGAAACTATTACTGAGTTATATTGTCTTCTCCTATTTGTAATTTCCTTACATTGATAAAAATATGATTTATTTATTTGATTACTATTAGATTTTATGTTTTGTCTGTTACGAAAAACGGTTGTTCAATGCAAATGAATGACTGTGAAGAATCAGTGAAACGAAGTGGGAGAAATCGGAAGGACTCCGAGAAAACCCACAGACACCATGATACTCACCAAAATCTTATGGTCTGGATTCTAACCAGGAACTTCGCACCAGAGGAGAACATTTTATCACATTTTTTTTTTTTTTTTTTTTTTGTTTGTTTGTTCGTTTGTTCAGTGAGAATTTCTTCATTGCCAATGTCCTACCAGATCTCGATGTAATTGATCATAAAATGAAATCTTTCTGTTTTACGTTGAACGGTTCAGCCAGATAGGCCAAAGTAGACAATGATGGTGAGAAATGTATGAAATTGTGGAATGAAGAAAATGGAAGGAAACGGGTGAACCTCGAGAAAACCCAAGTGCATGGTGTTTGTCCACTACAAAGCTCACTTGGCGCGAACTGGAATCGAACCAAGGATCCCATGCGCCAGAGTTGAACGGTCTACACTAGCCCACAGCGGCCCACATAACTAGCCCACAGCGGATCCCGTAACTATCGTGTACAAAACAGAGTGCTATGGAATGAAATGTGACCCCAAAAGTGGGGGTAAAACAAAAATCTTTGCTTGTTAACTTTAGTTAGATTCATAGCTCAATAACGACTTATCTTCTATCTGATCTTGAAACTTGTGTTGTTGGATGGACTTCGCTGCTTTTAAACCATGAGTCAGTCCAGACCACCCTAATGAATCTTCATTACATAAAATTCTCCAACACTGTTGAGATGAAATTTCCAATATAATCCTGTTACTCAAATTACATTAAGAGTAACGACAATATTAAGAATTTTGTTTTGCGAAATTAATAATAATTCAGTGAAATTCAGAGGTGAATGTTGAAACTTAGTTTGAACACAAATTGAATTATCAACCAGAAAGTTATGAACTGCTTTCTAAAAAAATTGAAGGGTAAGGGAAAAAAGAGGGAATGTCACAAAATTGTATTTTCGAGAAAACTGCGATTTAATATTGAAAACCACGTAAGAAGAATAGGGTTAGTTACATCTTTTTCCCCTTTTTAATGGACATTTCTACATCTACGTATGCATGCATATACAGTCAAATATTACCAGAAGTCATCAACAGATAGGCCAAAGCACCCGTTAAAGCATACATATGGACATTCCTTGTTTTTTCCCCTTACCCTTCAATTTCATTATTATTAAGAGTGCTTAATTTTGGTACACTTCACTGACTTGCAACCATAAGCTCTGGACTTGGATTATCCATTTATTTGTTCCTAATCCTAATGCTGACTTCATCAGAGAAAGGTGTTAAACGTTATGAAGGAAACTTTAAAATAAACGAGTAGGTTATAACGTGAAATTAAATACTAGATATACAAACATAATTGATTGTTTAACTACTACCTAAATTAATGTATCCAGGCTCTTTCAAAATACCGTTTAGAAAGCTTAAGGATTGAATCTATGAATAAAAACAAGCCAGAAATGCTATATACAAAAAGGCTACGGAGTGTATCCTTTCCGAGTTATGAACAGTCGAAATATCGAAAAAATGAAGTTTGGAGCGTACCGGTAATAATGCAATATCAACGTCCTCAGATAAAATGATGTTGTGAATGTTCCAGTATGTGAACCTTTAGTTCTCACAAATGCCAAAACCAAGATGCGTAGAAACTTGCGCAATGAATTCCCCGAAGGAATGAGCGAGTTTCCGAATATCCTGAAATTAAAAGTAGGTTGAAATCAGTGTAAATCGAATGAATAGCCATGAAGAAACGATAAGTCGTTAGCGGCAAGTCAATATTGTAAACTGATGTAATGTAAAGGAGTAGTATATCTATGTGAGTTGCATAATTTGCAGAAAATGGAAGTAAAAGCAAAACATGCTAGAGTAGTGTAATTTATTGTCAATACGTATTGAAAAAGAACTCAGATTAATTGAGAAATAGGTTTCCGGAAAGAAAAGGGAGAGGCTTATGCATGAGGTACTAGCCGTACACTCGTCTGACAAGACAGAGGAAACAAGGGCGTCATTTAGGGTGGAAGGGATGGGCAATTACCCCCTGAGTTTGAGATTTATATAGATTTTATCAATAGAATAATTGTAAATCAGTGAAAAACGCGAAATGTTACTTGTGTCAAGCGGTCTTGCCAAGGGCGCCGATTTCTCTGTAAATTTGGGGGGAGGGTTCATTCAGATGCAGAAAGCATATATGAGGATTTTAAGACAAATTGCATTCAAATTATGCCAAATATTGTAAATTTACAAATACAATGAGGGGGCCCACATGAGCTTTAGGGGGCCCCGAGCACTCTCGGCCCCCCAGGATCGGCGCCCTTGAGTATTGCCCCCTAGCAAAATCTGAAATGACGCTCCTGAGAGGAAATTCTCTTGAAATACGTAATACAAGATGTTCCTCCAAGGTATAGAATCCATCTACCGCAGATTGCGTGTCAGGGTATGTGCCGTTAAGTAATAATAATAATAATATAATAATAAGAAAAATATAACGAAAAAAAGGAAGAATACAATGTTTACAATGCTGGAGAATGATATTTCAGGACAAAACGAGAGGAAAAAACCTTGTTGAGTTTTTCTTTCTTTTTTCTTTTTTTTTTTCGAAATCGGTCCCGTTGTTGAGTGAGGGTCAGAAAATTGATTCACAAGTGCGGAAAATAGCAATAGGTCCAGAAGCATCGCAAAGGCAGATGATAGACAAATAGAGAAAGTTGTACCCGAAGAAGACAATTCAGTTAACAGTTGTTTGCAGTGCAGGATTTACAAGAACTCTTCAAAGGAAATGGAGAGTCAAGGGAGATATGAAGGAGAAAAAACACTAGAAAAATCCATACAGTGGCAAGTAAACCATACAATGCACATTAGTGTAGTATAATATATAATTGACACCCTAGTATAGTTACATACATGTGCTCACTAGAGAGGTCACCTCTGGTGCTTGGGGTCCCGGGTTCGATCCCAGCCCCCGCCAAGTGAACTTTGTGGTGGACAAACACCGTGTGCGTGGTTTTCCTCGGGGTTCTCACGTTTCCTCGCACTTTCTTCATTCCACCATTTCATTCATTACTCATCATCACCGTCTCCTTTAGCCTCACCGGCATAAACGTGGGACGTAAAACTCAGATTTCATTTTCATGTGCTCACGAGAGTTACACACATGTACAGTAGAAAGTGTTAACCTGGGAAGAATTACAGAACCACAGATATACAGGTGGGATATAACTCCAAGAACGAAACGACCACATAACAAATTGTTGGGAGTACCTGATATGAGGAAAGAAATCAAGTAGTGTCACAGGTGAAGACAATCCACATTAAAGGAAAGCCCACCTTAAAATCCAGAAAGAAATACTACAACATATGCCGAACGCATTCTACAGTATTTGTGTATGCGACTTTCTGGCTTCTTTGCATGTACGGATTTATCTCGTGGCTTTAGATTTATCCACGGTATTTGGCAAGAGCATTACAGCTATATCTGGTTGTCTAAAATGAATTTGGAGCTCCTCCGAGGCTAAGCGGTTAGCGTACGCGCCTTTGGCGTGGGAGACCCGGGTTCGATTCCCGGCGGGAGCTCATGTGGTTCGGATTCCACGTTAATCAGTAGGTCCACGTCTCATATAGCCTCGCTGCTCAAAGGGACGCTAAACTAAAATCAACTCAACTCAACTCTAAAATGAATTTAGCTCTTGAAGATCAAAATTAAGAATCCGTTTATTGCGATTTGAAAATAGCATTGTGAAGCCATTATTGTTCGATATACACTATTAATCTTCGATTACCTTCCCCTATTTTTCTGGCAAAACCATAATTTCGTCACTACGAAACTTGTTTTGTTTGTGGCCAAGAAAGAAACGTGGCACGTGTTTTCTGGACGATTCCTTTGAAATTAACGTAACACTAATCAAAAACTTCTGCAGAGACTGAAAGAAATGATAAACTGATGGTGTTATATTTGGGTTATAAGGTGAATGCATTAAAACCTCTGAGCCAAGTTCTCTCATTTTTTCTCGGTCATTAAAGACGTGTGCTGTCTAGCGTTGTCAAACTGTTTAGGAAAGTAGTCATACAGGTGCTGAATGTCTATTTAGGAATGCTATCCCACATTTGAAGATCTGAATTGCAGAACATCCCAAGTCCACCGTAGTACTTTTGTGTTTTTAGAAGAAACACAAGAAGATTATAATTGTCATGCTATTCTCTTTAGCTGAAATTATTTTGAATTTTTTTAAAGGTTTAGATTTGGACCTACGTATTCTGCAAGTGAATAGCCCTTAAAACATAGATGCTAATATAAAAATCAAAAAATTAAAAATAGCAAGAAAAAGAGTGGACTTGAGATGTTTTGCAATTCAGATCTTCATTTGTTATAGATATTAGCAAAGCGGAACAATGGCCGTTGTCGGGTCATGGTTGACAGTGAGGCGCCTTCACATATCCCATAATACTTGCTGCTTTAAAGTACAAAGAGTACATATACCAAGTAGAGAAGCTAGATTGCCTTGGCGTTGACTTGCTGCAAATAGTCCAGATAAGATTACAGGATATAACTGATGACATCACAAATTGTGTCGAACTAGTCGTGCTTCCCTGATTAAGTTGAAGGAAGACTGTACGCAAGCGGGATGAATAGCTTATTATTCCTTATACCAGAATGCCAATTGTTTATTCTGTGCGGCGAATGTGAGTACACGCTGGATTCCCCTGCTCACCGGACCATCTACAGACAAGTTCACGGCACTCACTAACAGGAACAAACACTACATTAAACCTACTTTTCTTACGTTTAATCAATATGAGAAAACCTTTTCTGCCAGGTCCTTCTGATTTCTGATTTTTTTGATTAGTATATATCTATAGAGAGACAGACGGACGAACAAACTCCTTTAAAAAGATCTCTCAATGACAGAACTTTGAAATCGTTTTCTAGCAGCATTGACGCAGTTAGCGAGTTTAAATTGTGACATCTATGCGCGGTAGTCTATAGCATATTACCATAGAGAGGTACACAACTTGACAAGGAGGTAAAGGGAACAAGGTGGCTCAGTGATAGAGTGTTCACCTCTAATCCGTGGGGTCCCTAGTTCGATCCCAGCTCGTGCCAAGTTAGCTTTGTGGTGGATAAATACCGTGTTTGTGATTTTTTTGGTTTTTTTCAGTTTTATCATACTTTAATCAATCAAGTATTGCATTCATTTGTCATCATCACCCTCTCCTTTAGACTAGCTGGCATAACAGTGGGACGTAAAGTTGAAATATTTCATTTTTTCTACAAGAAGATGTAACTTTCCACTTATTTTAGCAGACTCTGAACTAGTTGCTCAAAAATTTTTTTTCAAGAAATGATTAAATAAACTGCTGCCCAAATTATGTCATCTCCCTCTTTTGCATTATTTTCTATGAGGTACTTTCACGTCTAGTTTATAGGACAATTCGTAAACTGAAAGGGAACATTGAAGATATCGTTACTAACTTATCACGCAATATGTGTGAAAAGTGGTGCAGAATCCATTTCATCCACCGAACCAAAGGAGAACACTTAAACGGTATTATCTTCAAAATATAATGCCATTGGCTGCATTTCACAGTAGAAGGGGAAAAAATGTTTAATTAAAACTCATAGTGTTCATTCTACTTCGTTTTAAACTTGTGACGTTCTTATCGGTAAACTTTGAATAATGTTTCTCATACTTATTCATAAGAGAAAATGACATGTAGTCTTTAAGTTTTACGTCCCACGGTTATGCCGGTTAGGCTAAAGGAGACGGTAATGATGAGTGAAATGGTGGAATAAAGAAAGTGGGAGTAAATGGGAGAACGCCAAGAAAACCCACGAGCACGGTGTTTGTCCACCACAAAGTCCACACGGCGCGAGCTGGGATCGAACCAGGGACCCCAAGCACCGGAGGTGAACGCTCTACCACAGCCACCGCTACTCATAAGAGAGTAAAAGAGAGTAACAAAGAGAAAACGCTTACGCCTGTATTTTGTTACTTTTTATATCCAGAAAAGAAATGATTTCTTTTGCATTCCCGAGAAAAAAACCTAATGTATATCAATATACATTTCGTTTTCAATATGTAATCTACGTCTTTCTATTGACACATCACTTCAAATTTTCGTTATTGAAAATTCTTTTCATCTCATATCTCGGTTTCCTTCCAAGAATTGAAGTTCTACTTTCCCTTACGTTCAATTTTAATACTGAAGTAAACACTCCTCAGAACATATAAATGATTTTAATTCTACGTTACGTGCCGTACAACCTTATATAAATTTCCATGGGATATGTTGATAAAAAACCAACTCGCATCATTTTTTTTAATTTATCCTGACTGTTAGGTAAATGAAAATACGACGTTCTTCCGATCTTATTGCGTTGTATATACACACACATTTTGTGGAATAAAATGTATAGAAAAGAAAATAATAATGATCATCATCATCATCATAGGTATTCTGCCTTTATTGGCAGGTCACTTGCCGCAGCTGAGAAGCTTCCATGCTCCACGGTCCTCCGCTAACCTTTTCGTCTTCGCGTATGATCTTTCTGTTTTAATATCATCCATTAATTGTAGTCTCCTTCGCCCCCTCCCTCTCTTTCCCGCTACCATACCCTCTAGGATGTCCCTCATGATACAATCTCTTCTTAGGTAATGTCCCAACCAGTTTCTCTTCCTCTTCGTAATAATATCTAGAAGTGTTCTTTTCTCACCCACCATATAATAACGATAATAAACGAAAATCAATATTACTTGAATATACACATTGAAAAACGTTAGAAAAATTGTATTCTTTCTTTAAACATTTATAGTCAATTGATTTATTATCTTCTTCATTTATTATAGACCTTCCTACATATAATAGTTCTGCACCATTTTATGCTTCTCTTTTCACATAGTCGTGTATAATTATATAGTAATCACCTCTCATAAACATTGAATACAACATAATCTTCTACGTGATGAAGAGTAAGAATTACTGCCAATACTCATAATTACAATATGAGTACTGGCAGTAATCCTTTACAATATCGCAGGTAGGCACAGTGGCTAAGTGGTAGAGCGCTCAACTCTAACATATGAGGTCCCTGGTTCGATTTCCGGGGAAGTAAGTTTGTGGTGAATAACATCGTGGGTTTTCTCGGGTTACCCTCGTTTCTCCCCTATTTCCAGTGGCTCTTCTTTCATCCTTTAGTTGTCATTATCATCCACCTCTTATAATCCTAGGATGTTATACTGAAAGATCCATTCCATTTTTTTTACAGTATGGTACACCATGCAGGAATTACTGTCTCGTTTCATTAGTATAAACAATTTTATCGCTTCTTCTCACCTTAGTCTTAGCAGCTATTCAACATAGGTACAGTGCTGACAACAAAATTTATCTAGTTGCTGGATAGTGTTGTTACGTTGCGTCTAATCAAGGCTGACAATGGGTAAGTTCTTTGCTAAAGAAAGAAAACATATACTATTATAGAAATGTAATTTTGAAGTATTCTTATTTATAGAGTGATTCGATTATATCCGTCAAGGAATCGCTTTAGAAACTCCTTAAGGATGAAAAGTGGACTCCCAAAAGCCATCCGAACCCATGATTGGATGTTGAATGACTTGTTTGACAAATGTGGCTTATAAACCACAGTCGTCATCTCCGTTTAGAAGTTGTGTTTTTATGCTACAACTGAACCAATAGGTCGATTGGTGTTTAAATATGTCACGCCAGTCTCTAAAGGGTTAATGTGACTTTCTAGCACCGTTGGTATATAAGAAAGGAACGACCTACTGTTTAAAATAGGTTTCTAGTCGTGCTTATCTCAAGTAATTACACCAGCTAATTGAACGCTGGTGCAAGGCCACACTCATGGACGTCCTGAACTTCCTGAATATGAAATCATTTTCTGGACAAAATAACTCAACACAGAACTAAATTATATTTTTAAATATTTTAATTTATTTTTTTTGTGGTTATGTATTAAGTTCGCGCGCGTGATGGAAAAATTGATTCTGGGTAGCGGAAACAATATTTTAAACATTATCCCAGTGTCATGAGGCAATTTCAAAGCTACAAATCTATTTGTTACTGGGAATAACCAATAAACCAGGTTGTGTGTTTTTATATATTATATAATGCAATTTTTTTTATTACAATGTTTATATACATGGCGGATCCAAGGGGAGGGCTATAGGAGCTATAGCCCCCCTCCTTGACGCTCAGGAATATACTGGCTAAAATGGACTTCAATCCTGCTTTACACTGGATAAAACGATACAATTTGGTTCAGCCCCTCCCTTGATCATATCCTGGATCCGCCCCTGTATATATATATATATATATATATATATATATATATATATATATATATATATATATCTTACATCATAAAAAGGTCTTCTAAAAGATTCTTCCAATTTTCAGAACTAAGGGGCCTTGACCCCCCCCTAGGAAAATATCCTAGTTATGCTAATGCTTGCGTACAAAATTGTGTTGCTCTTTCGTTTGATGTATTATTTATAATTGTAATAAAAACTACAAAATTTTAAGTCACCGATATTCATATTGAAACACCCTGTATGTAGCACCGCCCTTTGAATGAAGCCTCTGTCTAGTGATAGGGACCTTTCGAGTATCTGCACCACCGCCCATTTCATGGTGCACATCTACTCCTGCAACGGAAGCGAAAGAAATATCACGAAATATTAGAAGAGAATCATATAATATGGAAGCTTCTCATTTTATGGCAAGCGACTTGGGACTGATGGTAAAATTCTTATGATGATGAATTTGCCCGTTGTTTTTTTCCTCAAATGAAAGAGCATCAGAGAAGTCCCTTTACATGTTTTCCTGATCGACCCTCGTTTTCAACACTACCCGTCTGTGTATGTGTGTGTGTGTGGAATGCCTTGAGATTTGATAGATCACGCTCGGACCAGAGTGCGCTGGTGACGTGTTTACGACCGCCTGCCACGTGAGACAAAAACATAGCAGAGCTCAGGAAATAGAAAGAGAGAAAGAAAATAAAGGATCAGCACACAGAAAATTGGAAAATATTTCTCTGACAAACACAATGACCTACCGTAGAACTAGAAAACTTAATCTTCCTTGTTATGCATATGGACTTACGCAATCAAACAGTTTGTATTGACCGAGATTTAAAAAACCAAACAAAAATGAAAAAACACAAAATGTATTGGATGCAAGAATAACAGAAAACAAAGCACTTGATATCGAGATTAAATCAATCCAGGGTAAAAAAAAGTAAACAAAAATATTTTCCTTGACCTGTTTCAGGTAAATTATATCAGTCCAGAGCATGAACTCAAACAGAAATAAATAGGTCTTCCGCCTTTTACTATGTTCCCCCTTCCCCCTAACGTCTTTGTTTTGACAAAGCTGTTACCATTTTCTTAATACAATTCTTCAATCATAGTCCTATCTTCTTCTTTCTGTTACTGCCCCCATGCCTAGTGTATCTATTAGAATGTAGTTTATTCTCAAACAATATCCGGACCCTCTCTTCCTTCCTTTTTCACTAAAGATGTTTCAACCAAAGATGACTTTGATGAACTTAACCGTAACAATGTCCCACAGGATCCACAATCCTATATCAACCAATGTGACTCAGAACTAGTTACCATAATACTTTACGTATTTTGACTTACGAATAGCCAAGCCCACTTTCAACATTATCAACAACTACCTACTGTAATTCACTACCAAGAACCATCTACTGTATTCCACCACACACTAAGAAGTCCAAAGGATGTAAACCCAGTGTTAGACTGGGCCTCTCGGAGCCCCGACTGGAAGAGCAGTTCAGGGGCCTCACGGTGGGAGTCGTATATATCCCATAAAATACGGGATCGTCCCTTTCTCAGAGTTCCCAAAAACGTTTGCCGGAACGCTAAAATGTCGCAGGTTTTGCTAGCAAGCTGATGACTCCATAAGTATTGGCTCATACATAAATGAAAACGAAAAGTACTTTAAACGAATTCCTATTTATTGAATGTATACGTATGTACCTAATGTAATGAACAAAAGGATACTGATAACAGCACTCAAATTCCCAAATACGAATGCTTAAGCGAACAACACTGTACAGACACCTCTTAAATATGGAACACTTAATACGACAAAGAAAAAGTATAAGGTATAGGTATGGCAAATAAATAAATCTAGAATATAGCCTTTGTTGTAGTTATTCTTCTAATCACATTCACTAAAACACTGTCCACTTCGAGGTTTGGCTTTCACTAGTGAATGGGGGCCACAAGTATGGAGTTTGGGTAAACTACTAATTTTCAGCGAAATCTTGTTGTCTCCAAGAGCAACACACGTTGAAAAAACAATTAAAATAATACATTTTTGATCACTTACTCTTTGCTGTCCGTAGGGATTGACTTCCCACAAATTAATTTAACACATAATCAAGGCCAGATGTGAACTATAATACAAGTAAGGCCGTTCGAAGAAGGCTTTTACATGCCTTAGTTCGTGGATACTAAGCGCGAATTCTTCGCTTATGCTAACATCCTGGAAGATCCCGACATAATATCTTTGGTTGGCAGTGTCTTTTAGGATTTGCTATGGAAAATTCATAAATTTTATATTCATAATCAATACAAATAAAGTTATAGTATATTGAGTAGTTCTGACAACATGTCGTTTTGTCCCGTGAGACCATGAATTCGTGGTCAAGGCGGAGGTTGGCAATTTCGTCTGCAATTCACACAGATTGCAAGAGCAGTTCCACTGTAGTTGAGATAATAAGCGTCAGCGTATCGACTTTTGCACCTGGTCTGTCAGTGTAGCAATTTAGTATTAATAAGGTTTCTAAGCGTTGATAATCATTTATATGAAAATTATACACAAAATAGTTTTAGTAGCCAAAATCATGAGTTGATAACTTCACTCACGAAAATAAAAGAATATCTGCTGTTCTGAAGTATTCTGCTAGTGAGATAATCCTTCAGTTCAATAATGAGTGGTTACTTTATATTATCCTGGTGAGAGTCTGTCCGAAAAACATCTGAGTGCAAAAGAAGAAAAATAGTTTCTTATCTGCTATAAAGCGTTCAGAGCAAAGAAAGAAAATATGTTTTCTTTTACTTGAATAAAATATTAATTTTGCACGATGATGTAAAGTCTGCGAGAATATACAGTTTGTCCAATATATGAGTCGTATGGCCGGCCTGACGGTCATAAATTTAGTCATAAGAGAAAAATATAAACCACACCTAAGGAAAGCAGTGAGATACATTTCAGAAAGAAGTACGTGTTCGGATCAGAATCATTGATGTCAGTTGAGGTACATGTGATATCAGTGGATTTAAGAGTGCGCGAGGTTTACCTCTTGTCTTTTATGGTTGTTTTATTGGTTATATTTATATGTCTAAAGTTTGTTCTTGTTATTACTTGCATGGCGGTACACTTTTAGTTTGAGCTCTCTATATTAATGGTTTACTCGTGATCCCCCGTAGGGTAGTCACTAAAGCTCTTGGCTTTGATGCGAGTAGTCCCGAGTTGAATTACCGGTGGGAACACTCGGTCGAAAAGTTATAACGGCATTTTAGGCCAGCCATCCTTAGTGAAGTTTTGAGATTTTCCTGGGTTTTCCTCATTCGCAGCAGTCAAGTGCCGGGATGATACCTAACATACAGGTCTCAGTTAGCTTCCTTCCTTCCATCCCTCTTTCCCGGATAATGTACTCGGCAAGGAACGTCATCCCTTATATGTAAGGTACTTAAGGTCATAGATAGCAGAAGTGCTCAGAAAGGTGTATAAATAAATTAATTAATGGTTTACTCGATCATTACTATTAACAAGTCTTGGAGTTAATTATCTGAATTTGTAACCCTTAAAAATATATCCAACATAATCACACCGGGCTGGTAAACGAGCAGCATTCGGGGACTAACGTGAACCGGAATTCTGCAGAATAACAATTCAGATTCTCTCAGGTCCCGCTATACCACCACGTTCAAATTCACTTATTTCTACAATAGATGCTTGGAGTATCGCCCTCACATTATAGATACAGAGTGAGATCCGGGCATAGACACAGCTGCACTCTTGTTATGTCTTCGTGCTTCCTTGAATCTACTAGCAGTGATGGGTCTAGATCAGTCTCCCTGTATCATGTCTTAAGATCAGTATGCCATGTGAAATCAGTATGCTGTCTATAGACACACATTACGTGGAACAACTTCTGTGCCTATGTATGGTCTAAATGTAGGAATGAAATGAAATCTTTCATTTTTATGTATGATTATACCATGTAGGCTTAAGGATATGTTGATGATGAAAATTAATAAAATGGTGGAATGGAAAGAGTAAAAACAAACAGGACAACCCCGAGAAACCCATCATATTGTGTCTGTCAACTACAAAGCATACTTGTCAGGAGTTGAGTTCGGATCTAAATGAAATAATAGAAAAGTGTGCAGCAAATTTATGGAAACACAGCAAAATTGATGTTTTAAAAAATGAGAGCCTCGGTAGTTTACAGATTGTCAGCTTTTATTTATGTGTAATTTTTTGCTTTTAGTTTTTAGTTATTACTTTAAATATCTATTTTTGAATTTTTATTATTATCCTAGGAATATTGCACCTCATACTGAAAATATGCCGTTTTCATTCAGTTTTTTTCGGAACTGTCTCTAGTTTCATAAAACGAGTTATTTTGTCTTATTGGATGATTGACTAAAACATGTGCAAAGATTGATAAATGTGTGGTGAAATCTGAATAAAGTTACATATAATAAAATACAATAAAGGAAAAAGTTACAAATAATTATCTATACAGTCCTATGTTGGCCCAACTATACACAATTGAATATTAATAGATGTAATGGTGTGTAATTATATAATGCATAACTGTCATGTGCTGTATCAAAATATATTGTGTACAGTAATATCGTTAGCTGAGTCAAAAATAATCTGTTTATTTTGGGAATTTGTTTGAAACCATACAGGAATTATGTCATTTTCATAACTTATAATTAATATTCTATGATAAAGCTATGTATAATAAGATACTTTATTAAACAATTCTTTTTTCTTATATTTCAGGGTCATTCTAAGGACTTTTACAAGACACTTAGTAGTGCATATTAATCATTCATAAAAGAAGTTAAAGCTACTATCAAGAAACCAACAAAATAAATTTATCTATCTACGTATTACTGTATCTATGATGTATGTTTTATTAGTACTAGTCATTGCAGTGTTTACTAATATAAGTGACGTGTGACAATCTACTACACTGTAAATAAATCCTTTGGATAACAATGCGGGAAACAACGCTTATAAATAGATCAAAGAACACAGTCGCTATGAGGTACCAAAGTTATTTTTTAAGCAGTCTCAGTGTTATGATTGATGAGACACGCTACTCAAATGATCCCTCCAAAGATTTTACTTCCGAGAAACTCACATCAACTCTTGTACCTGAGGTTACGATTTTGAGTATTGTTACTCCTACTGAGACAGGAAGTGTAGTACCATCGGTCAGTACTGTGGAAAATGTAACGGCCTCAGATTGGGGACCAGTAAGGGATCCTCTATACATAGTGATTCCCATGACTATTCTTTACGGCATTATATTCTTAAGTGGCATCATAGGAAATGTATGTACTTGTATTGTAATATGCAGGAATCGTGCCATGCACACGGCTACTAACTATTATCTCTTCAGTTTAGCCATTTCTGATCTGTTGCTTCTGATTGCTGGTCTTCCCGCAGAAATGTATAACATCTGGTCACGTTACCCGTACATTTTCGGAGAGGCTTTCTGTATGCTGCAAGGCCTTGCTGCAGAAACATCAGCAAATGCCACAGTGTTGACCATTGCGGCATTCACTATTGAGAGATATATTGCAATTTGTCATCCATTTTTGTCTCACACAATGTCCAAACTGTCCAGAGCGATTAAATTTGTGGTTACAATCTGGATTTTGTCTCTGTTGCTGGCCATTCCGTTAGCAATGAAGTTTGGCATTGTCCGACTGGAAATTGATGGGGTTGAAGTGGAGACGCGCTCAGTTTGTGCAGTGAAACGTGAAATCATTCCTCACGCTTTTGAAATATCAACGTTCGTCTTCTTCGTGGCTCCTATGACGTTGATAACTGCTCTCTACGTATTGATTGGGATTCAGCTTCACCGATCCAGTACCATGGCAGCTCGAGGAGAACTGATTGGCATCGATGGGAGAAGAAATTTATGCAGATCTGCGCAGACGCAAGCCGCTAAACATGTTGTCAAGATGCTGGGTAAGTTTTTAACAGACATTTCTAGAGTTGAAGCGATTAGAATTGAGTTCTGACAGATAGCATATAAGGAACACTTAAACTGTATCACACGCTTTGCAGCCAACAATAAATAGACTATAAGTTCTTGCCATTCAAAATCTCGTTTATGAAAAGATCGTTTATGTATGTATGTAGACACTATGAGCTTACTATAAGTGAAAACCCAAAAGTTATATATGTAGCGTAGTAAGTTTGGCAACTCCGCGAATTGCTCTTTCACTTTAACATACTATTTGTCGGGGCTCAAATTTGATCGTGTCAACTATAGTAATAATGACTGTTATTTTGTGTTGATTAAATTATCAAGTAATATTAATGAATATTAATAGAAATTCAGAAGTAGAACTATATTTGAAAACTTTCCGTGACGGTGTAAAACTTCAGTACCTTTTAGTTAATGTTGATGTTTCCAATTTACTTAGAGATAGTATGTCTATAAAAATCATAATGACTTAATTACTGCAAATAAGTGTTAATTTTCAGAAAAACAACATTTTCTTTCACGCTATGCTCTTTTAGCGATTAAAACACTTTACGTTCGATATAAAATACCTACCTGACTTTATCATTACACCCATTGCTTTATGAACAAATTCCATTTGATTCCAATAAGACTTCAAGACAAAATGCTCCACTTTTTTGAAAATACCAAATATATAACTATTCTATCATGTCGTTTTCCGTATTGTCAAACTAAAATCAAGAACACACTGAGCAAGGCTATGTGATAAAGATATATAAGAACATAATCGCATAACAGTTTCATCACATTAACTGTGACTTCATCAGACTCCTACTGATTCTTTGATTTCTTTATCTCTGAGAATGAGTGGAAGTCTCATGAGAACATAGCATGTTG
This sequence comes from Thermobia domestica, assembly GCF_964235325.1. Taxonomy (NCBI): domain Eukaryota; kingdom Metazoa; phylum Arthropoda; class Insecta; order Zygentoma; family Lepismatidae; genus Thermobia; species Thermobia domestica. The sequence goes on from NC_137463.1 coordinate 262,689,556, forward strand.
AAACTGTTATGTGATTGTGTTTTTAATATATTTTTATCACATAACGTTGCTCAGTGTGTTGTTAGACTAAACACACATTCAAATACATTTAGAGAATAAAATATTTTAAAATATTGTTAGCTCTAACCTTTATACATTCTAAAGATTATTCTCCAGAAAATCTATGTATTCTCCAAAAATACTTCGGAAGGATAAATTTGTTTTACAGATCTCCTTACCAATATTGTGCCCTGGTTCAATGAATCTTGCTATTAACGACATTGGTACACTTAAGGCAACAAGTAGTCATGTATACCTTAATCATATTTTACAGACTTGTTGGATTTTCTAGGCTGGTTGGCATTCTTTGTTCTATTTTCTTATCTATGTAGACTTACTTCCCACGATTTTACCTTTAGGTCAAAGAAGACAAAAACTGAAACATATACAGGGTGTTTCGAAACAATACTGATAACGTTAGGGAGGTGATTCCTGACACCAAAATAAGACAAAAAAGTATACATCAACTTGGGTGCACGAATGCTTCCTTTTGGAGATAAAAGCTGCCAAAAACATGAAAAAAAAAATTAAATTAAAGAATCATAGCTCCAATACTATGGTACCTACCGTAGTCAGATCAAGACTTCACGTAGGAACTAGTATGTACTCTATCCAAAACTACATGTTTCAGTATCCTAAGGTACTCACGCAATTATTTTTATAGGGTGAGTTTGGCTACGGACATATAATTTGAAGTACTCACCAACTACCTCCATAAAATTGTTACGGAAGTACCGCAGAATTCTGAAACATGGATATTTGGATAGAGCACATATTAGTTCCTAAGTGAAGTCTTGGCCCGTCTATGGTAAGTTCCATAGTTTTCAAGCTATGGACCTTTAAATTCCATTGATTCCTGTTTCTGACAGCCTATAACTCCGAAAGGAAGCATTTGTGCACCCAAGTTGGTCTATACTTTTTGTCTTATCTTGGTATCAGGAATTACCTGCCAAACGTTGTCGGCGTTGTTTTGAAACACCCTATATATGGGAAGAATGATGAATGACAGTATATCCATATCTTGACTGGGACTGGAATTGGTCTTCACATTGGCTACTTTTTAAGGAGATTTGTTTAACAAACCTCGTTATATACAAATAATTACGCTGTCCGTCCATCTGTCCACGAGACAAAGCTCTTAAGAACTACTTGATGTGTCACCTTCAAATTTGTTCAGGACGTAGCGAATCAAAAACTGGGTACCGAGTTCGTTGATAGAGGCGATACTAAAACCGAGAGTTGTAAAAATGAACAATTTTCAGTTTTTACATTTAATTTGTTTTCTACTTACTTATATCATCCTACCCCAACAAAAAAAATCACTCCATTTTAACAACTGTCAATCAGCTTGGAAAATGCAAACTTTGCAAAATAGGAATAGAGGTAGAGTTTACATTGGCTTCTACATCTTAGTAACGTTGTTCACTATAAAGCGGAAACGGTGAAAGATAGCGAAAAGCGGGTTTCTACGAGGGCAATCCTAAAAAAAAAGGTCTCCTATATTTTTAGATATACAAAGAACCGTTTATTTTCTATAATTGCTACATCACTTTAAAGGTTGAAGGAAGCTTTATTTTTCTACATAATCGCCATTTCGGTCGATGCATTTTTGTAGACGCTGTGGCAGTTTTACAATGCCCATGTCATACCAGCTTGCCGCCATGCCCTTGCACACACACACACCTTCCGATATTGCAACTTTTCCGTAAAAATCCTGTGGGTGGTGCTTCTGGAAACCTCAGAAACCAAAATGCAGAGAGCATCCAGAGTGATCCTCCGATCTTTACGCATAAGTTCCTCAACTTTCGCGATTGTCTCGTCGGCAATTGATGGCCTCCCGTTCCTCCCACCCCTCTATACCACTTGCGAACGTTTTTGACATCCATGCACGGCTGTCCATACACTTCCGTCAATTGGCGATGAATTTCAACCGGTTTAACACCTTTTGCATTCAAAAATCGAATAACTGCGCGAACTTCGCTCTTGGCGGTAACGTTCATCGGGAGCTCCATTTCGAATGGCTGCCAAGCCAAGACTGAGCATCCGAGCGAAACGCCTGCGTGCTTATGTGGTATCGGAGAAGGCACCACCCACAACAGTGTTGCCAACATCCGTATTAAAAGTTTCTCTACGTCCCCAAAAAATAGGATACTTTTTTGGGGGGATTGCCCTCGTATAATTGTTTAAGCATATCAGTAAAGCATTTATCTCCATCTTCAATAACAATACTATTCGTGGCTTCGGATTGGATAGAAAAGAAACACTGCCCAAGGAACTTCAACACACACTGTATTTTACACTATAATGTATTACGGTTTCAGATATCTAACATATCCTTCAGCAGACACTATAGATATGGTATCTGATGAAGGATGTGTTAGATATCCGAAACTATAACATATTACAGTTTAAAATACAGTGTGTGTTGAAGTTCCTTGGTCAGTGTTTCCATCCTCAAATCTCTGCCAAATCCAGAAGTGGAAGAAATCAACCAATTTGGATTTCAACGGTGATCACAATAGAATAGAAACCGTAATAGATTGGGAGAAGCAGTAATCTTTAATCTATTAAGCGTCCCTTTTAACTCTAACATCTCTACTGAAACCGGAAGTACCAGAAATCAAACGCTTCCGGTTTTATCGTTAATCATTATAGAGTTGAAATGGTAACAATTAACGAGAAAGATTTTAGGCAGTCGATTAGAAATACCAAGAATATATTCCATCTGTACTTAATATTTCTACTAAAGCTGAAAATGGTAGTGTCAACCATTTGCGGTTTTAACGATGATGGCTATAGAATAAATACAGTAATACGAAGAAGCATAGAAAGAAGCAGCCTTTTTGTCCAATTAATTAGATGTCCCAAAATTATATTTCATCTCTACTCTAATCTCTGTACTGAAAATGCTACTGATTCTGGTTTCAGTATTAATTGAGTAAATATCACACCCAATCAACCAAACTTCTTTATGTGGTGTAAACGTAACAATGCTTCTTGTTTAACTACTCTACTATCATTGTCAGAGCCACATTACATCACCAAACCCAATGCACAAGCAGACATGCACTGTGCATGTTGTAAAAAATGTTTATTTGGGAGTTTAATATTCTAACGTGCACTTAGGAGGATAGTAGAAAAATCTTATCCTTACAATACGCTTCCTTTTGCAAGCTCCCTCTCAGCGTATAGATGCACTTCAATAACCCTATCTCATATGTAGCAGAAAGAGTTTGAAAAGTAAACGCTATCTTTATTTGAAACTACAGAAAATGTCTGTTGTTAACCATGAGTGAACGATCTGCAACCAGCAAAGCATTGGAGTAGTTTAAGTTGTCTAATTTGAGGATCTAATTTTTACACCACCAGAACATGTAGCCTATACTCCCAATCCCCCCTCGAGTCAAACATAAAGAAAACGGCTGCGATTAGATCATATGAAAATCTGTCTGCGTACACAATGTATTGGTTCAGGGTGACTTCTTTCTATGACAAACGCATATATACGTTATTTTTTTTTAATATAAGCATAGAATATAGTTATTTGCTTTGTTTCTGTATCCATATAGAGGGTGAGGTGGAATTATATTGGGCGCAGAGTAGGTGGTCATCCTAAGAATTAATTGTATTGATTACAGTTAGTTACGTGGACCCGCGTATGGTAATTGCTAACACTTCCCTTTGATACAAGCGACCCTCGCTTCAATTTCCGATGGAGACACTTGCTGGGAAAAAGTATAACAACTTTTTTCAGGCTAACCATCCTGAGTGAGGCTTTCCTGGGTTTTCTTCACTCACACCACTCAAATACCAGACTGGGCCGCGGTGGCTCAATGGTAGAATGTTCACCTCTGGCACATGGGGTCCCTGGTTCGATCCTATCTCGCGTCAAGTGAACTTTGTAGACAAACACCGTGTGCGTGGGTTTCCTCGGGATTGTTCCATTTCCTCCCACTTTCTTTATTCCACCATTTCATTCATTTCTAATCATCGTCGTCTCCTTTAGCCTAGCCGGTATAACTGTGGGACGGAAAACTCAAAGATTTCATTTCATTTTTTTCAAATACCGGGATGATATCTAACACACAAGTCCCAGTCTTCTCTTTCTTTCCCTATTTCTTTTTTCCTTACCCCCTTCCATGGAGAGTATGCTCACCTACGGACATGACTTCTCCTTTATACATGACGGGCTTAATATCTTGGATGCTGATAATGATCAGAAACATGTATAAATAAATAAAATACATTTAGTTCTAGGGTGCTTCTGTTGATCAAGCAGAAAGAAGCAACTTGTTTGGGTTTAAGGAGATATTAAACTTAGAGATACAAGTATAAAACTCTTTAAAACAATATATTCGACATGAGAAAAGAATCAACTCAATACAACCTACTGAAGAAAGAGAAAGAGTAATGAACAGACAGAAGATTCACGAATAAAGCAGCATACATTTGAAGTTTCCACTGGTAAAGAACAATTTCCAAATAGATTTTTAAAATATTACAGGCTGGAGTCAATATATATATATATATATATATATATATATATATATATATATATATATATATATTTAAAGAAACTTCGAAAGCTAACCCCATAAGATTTACGTATGATTAAATTTGGTTAGCCAGATGTTATCAACAGCAAGCATTGGCGCAAATCTGACTTCAACATTGAGGGGGGGGGCGGCTAAGACCGTTCCTATCTTTTTTTAAGCAATGTTCAGACTAATTATGAATTTGAAAAACAATGCTGTGGAGGGTCAGGGAAGCAGAGTTGTCTTCAACATTGGGAGGCGGGCAGATTTGAGGCTTATTCTGAGTGGACATTAATTTCATCTCACTTCTCTTTGTGACAGTCGGAGACAAATCATCACATTTCTCCCCTAAAAACATATTTCAAATCGAAATATTGGGGGAACATTCCCCCGAATCCAAGACTGGAGGGGACATGAACCCCTCATCACCCCGGGATTTGCGCCAGTGACAGCAAGAAAAGAGTTTATATTTATACGAGAAACTACGAAGAAATAGAAAATACTAGTGAATTAGTTACTACCAGATGATACTTTAAAAACTGATATAAAATGTAATAGAAATTTAAGGACGCAATTGAAGACAGAATCTGGCAAGTGAGCAAGAAAATTAAAGAATCAAAATTGAAATTCGCAATATTCATAAAACATTACAAAATAAAAGGATGCCGAGCCTTGATAACGCAGAAAACTAGAGACAGTATTTGTTCATTATGCATTTAGGCATGATTTATTTGCACAAAAATATTTAAAGCAGGTAGTTAAGTATCTAGATATAGACTTCTTAATTTTTTATAACGTCTACAAAGAAATGTACCAAACCTTTGGAAAGCAGAAGATGGAGGAGAACTGAGTGCAAATTTATATCAAGTAATTAGATTAGAATAGGAATAATTTGGAAGAAAAACCTCTATCTAGACAACTGTAATTTACGATTTAGTTTGAGAAAAGGCAAAAGTATGGAGAGCACGATTAGAAGATTAGACGAAGTTATTACTTGGTAAATCCGAAAATGAAATAAACAGAACTATCAAAATATAATATTTGCGAGGACGTCGATTTCTCTGTAAATTTGGGGGGGGGGGGAATTCAGATGCAGAAGGTATATATATGAGGATTTTAAGACAAATTGCATTCAAATTATGCCAAATATTGTATATTCATAAATACAACAGGGGGGCCCACATCAGCCCCAGGATCGGCGCCCTTGAATATTTGTACACGTAGTTGGATCTTTCGATGATTTCTGATGGTCATTAATGTAGTGGATATCCTGAAATAAATATTTATAATACATTCTCAATATCGAGTAATTATTAATAGTAAAACGAAAAACCCAAAAATAGAAATAAGAAAAATACCAACCAAGCATTGGCATCAAGTTCCGGTATGATTTGTGTAATACCGTAGAAAGTGAGCTATACATCAGCTGATATTATCACAGTGAGTCAGTTGTAGAGCTCTCTCCTCTGTCACGTGGAGTTCCTAGTTCGACCCTAGCTTCCGCCAAGTGGACTTTTTGGATCTGCGTGGGTTCTCCCGTTTCCTCCCACTTTCTTCATTCCACCATTATCATCAATTCAATAATCACCGTCTCTCGTAGCCGTCGGTGCATAACGTGGGACGTTAAACTAAAATAAATTCGCTTAACGAAAATTAAGAACTGAATAACAGATAGTATGAATTTACTTATTACTTTTGTTGTACTAGAGTATAATTTTGTTTCCCAAGAGCTTCTCCGTGGCTAAACGGTTAGCATACGCGCCTTCGGCGTGGGAGACCTGGGTTCCATTCCCGGTGGGAGCTCATGTGGTTCGGATTTCACGTTAATCAGTAGGTCCACGTCTCATATAGCCTAGCTGCTGAAAGGGACGTTAAACTCAAAATTCAACTCAACTCAATTATGTTTCCCAATGAAATACAGTGTGAGAAATAGCTAAATGGTAGGTAATGTCAAAGAAACCGCGTTTGCAATCAGTAAGAAATAGAGAACTGAAATCGAAAGAATGTCAATACGGATAATAAAGTACTAATTATGTAGTATATGTTTACTAAATTATCATATCAACAAACAAAACTAGATTAATCATATCAGGTGCGAAACTTCATGAAAACTCATAAATAAGATTTGAGAATAAAACAATACAAAGATTAACAATTTAACGACCAAGTATAATGCAGAAAAACATTCCGAAAAGATCATATAGTCTTATTTCTATTTTAAATCTATCCTAAATATATAATTTCATGACCAGATCTCCCACCTGGTTTTAAGTTAACGAATTACAGGGTAATACGTTTCAAATCAGTGCAAAGAGATACTTGTACAAATATTTATATTACGAGGAAATAATATTTTGGGTTAAATGCGAATCAGAGCGTAAGAAAAAATGCCCGAAAGAATTCGATTTGAGCCATTTTTACATATTGTCTTTAAATGGTATGTAAATAAATCGGGTTAAGCTGGGAATAGTTATGTGAATTTAAATATTTTGAAATCTGTTTGGACAATAAGTGTGAGTGCAATACACATACTATATAAAAATTCACAGTGGCGTATTTAGGGGGGCTTCCGGGCTTAAGCCCCCCGAAATCTTACTTACTATAGTAAAGTATATGAAATATCTTGCAGAATTTCACATTTTCGGGCAAAGCCCCTGAAATTAGCAAAGCCCTCCGCGAAACAAAATCGTAAATACGCCACTGAAAATTTATAATATATTCATCCACCATAAGAAAAGAATATAATGTAGAATATAGAATTCTGTATTATATAATACAGAACATACATTTTCCCACGTTGATTATATATTCCTGGCCCGTGATAGTCATCGTGCGTTCCTATGTAGGCATGGTTCGGCAAAAACAGTGTTAATATCTAGCGTCTTCGCTCGGGCCGGAATTTTTTTTTCTTGACCTGAACGCATTGAGTACCTAAGAGACGCCATGCAACAAAACGCATACACGCCCTACCTCCATTTCGGTATTACTCACAAATGAGTTTTCCATAGGCTACTTACATCTCATTAACCTTCCATCAAGTCGGATTACGGATTACTGTTGTACGGAAGGTGAAATGAGAAAGTGTATTCTTTTAAACAGGTAGTCATCATTCAGTGAGCTGGTATCTATCTCAGTTAAACAACTCTCTTCGGATCAAAGCACAAGGATCTTCTTAGGACTTTTAAAGATTGTGAATCCTTGAATACTCTATGGAAACCCCAGATGAATGCTATTGTGGCCCAGAAATGGATTCTGCGGGATTCTTGCTGTACATTTCTGGGGTATTTAACAGAAGATTACAGAATGACTTTCCAAAATCCAAATATTGCCCTATGACCGGTATTGAAACTCAAGTAAAATTCACTTGATCTTTCCATTCCACTTAAAGTTTGTACTCCAAGCCTTAGTGGCTCTGAGCAGGTGTGAGACGTGAGGAACATCCAAAAGACATGTCGTACTGACTATCTTAGCGAAGTTACTTTACTGAATAACAAAATATAAGTTTCTGGTTGAACCTTGTTATTTCTTTTCTTAGAAAACTAAACACATTTTTAATGAACTAAGTTCTTTCATTGTGATATACGATACATGACATTCTTAAAATACCACGTGTATAGGATGTTATTTTCTGAATATTATTTACACTAGCTTTGTAATTCTGGAGATTAAATATAAACATCTTTCCGACTAAACAAGATTTAATAAAATTCATATCGAGTAAATTTCACTACAGAAAAGACGGCGCAACCACTTGAAGCAATTAAATGACATATAAACTATTGACCGAAGTTATTACATAATTAAGGTTCCAGAAAACTTTTTAAAATGAGCTTCATAAAGTTTATGCCATGAGCAAAAGGTAACTTTTTGTATCTGAAAAGAAATAAATGAGTATGGCTCCACATTGTAAAACTACGATCGATTATGTGATACTAAAATTACATATATTAGATTATATCTTCTGGTTGCAATAGACGGATAAGGTCACAGAAAGAACTGTTCTTTGACGGTAGACCCGTATCAGAAACAATTTCTTCGCTATCTCTTACACAGACACCAACTAACACTGGAAGTTCAACTAAGTAGTACCTACTAGTTTGGTTTTCAGGAAAAAAATCTATCTATTAAAATACTACAGTACCAACTAAGAGCGATTTTTTTTTTTTTTTGTGAAGTGCTAGCCATAGGCTAGCTCCCTTTTAGAGGGCTACACCCTCTCTTAGGTAGGAGAAGTGAAGGTATTATGGTAAATAGTAAGGCATGGATGGGCTAAGAGTAGTTTATTAATATATTTATTTATTACTAGAACTAGGGCATTATCATCTTTTCGATCATAATCATACTTGAATGGTAGGTGTAGTTTTAATAACATAAGAGCTGTAACATAATAACAAGTATAATTGAACACAACATAAATATAAATATTGTAATTATAGAATATATATATATATAAGTGAGAAAACAAAGCAAAACATGAGAACAATAGAAGTGCTAAAGTTAAGATGTGATAGATTATATAAATAGATGAAAAGAAACATTACATACATATGATTGTTATTAATAGGAAAATAAATAAGGAAATAGATAGTATATTATAAGCAAAGAACAGTAATGATCATAACGAAGGATTAGGTATAGCATGCACGATAGTATGATATAGTAATGGGCGTGAATGATGTGGCGAGGTGCATACACAGGACAACACGTGGGTGATATTAGTTAGACAAATGAGCTTATCTTCAGCCTAGGGGCGGCTCTAGGCAATGATGAAAACGAATGAGGCCCATGTTAGTAAATAATGGTAATCACTGTGCTGGAAATGATGGGTGAATGAGAGGAAGATGTTCATGAATGACGTAATCGGTGATGATAAGTAAAGCGGGATCAAGTGGTGGTAGAGTATAATGATATAATGTGAAGAGAAGCGAAAGTGGAGGATGATAGTAACGATGAGGTGTTGGATGAAGTGCTAAGTAACGCATTGTATCCTGAAGTAAAGGATGACGAGTTTCGAAACGCTTGGTGATATATGTGAGCCGCAGTTTTTCAATGTAGTACTGTAAGGTCGGAAATGTAATTAGATTATACAGATCTTGTGTGGGACTAGGTAGCTTAATACGGAATGCTGTACGGAAAGCATGGCGTTCTAAGATGAAAAGCTTATTGTAGAATTTTGTCGGGGCAGCTAACCAAGCAGTAAATCCGTATGTGAGGACTGGTCGTAAGAATACTTTGTACGTATTTACTATTGTGTGTGGTTTAAGGCTCCAAGTGGTACCAGTCAAGCGTTTCAATAGATTAAGTCTATTATAGGCTTTAGTAGTAACGGTTTTTAGATGTTGCAACCAGGTAAGATGACGGTCATATGTAATTCCAAGATATGTAACGGTATTACTGAGTTGAATAGGCACCCCATCAACGTGTAGAGAGAGTTTACGTGGATTTCTACGGAATTTGGAAGTTCGCCTGGGCGGTAAGAAAACTATCGCTTGAGTTTTAGCTGCGTTTATAGTAAGCCTCCATGAAGTGCACCAGGTGTAGAAGTGATCGATAGCAGTCTGTAAGAAAGTGCTGATCTGCTGAATAGTTGTTCCAAGTGCTAGCAGAGCCGTGTCGTCCGCGTACTGGAAGAGATGGACGTTATCTGGTAATCGGGGCATATCAGCTACGTATAGAAGATATAATAAAGGGGATAAAGCCTACCCTTGCGGTACTCCAGAGAAGAGAAAGATAGGATGTGATAAACTGCCTCGTACTGAGATATAGGTGATACGATTGGTAATGAAGTTGTATATGAGGCGAATATATGAGATAGGGAGCTGGAATTTGAGAAGTTTGTATATGAGCCCAAGATGCCAGACCTTATCGAATGCTTTCTCCAAGTCAAATAACACTAAGCAGGAAGGTTGAGCTGAATTATAATGTTGTGTAATGAGCGTTGTGAGTCGGAGCAGCTGATCATTGATAGAGAAGCCCGGTCGAAAGCCTGCTTGTGTGACTGGAAGTAAGTGATGATCGGCGATGAATAGATGTAATCTTTTAACCAGAATACGCTCTAAGATTTTACTGAAGGTGGAAGTAAGTTGGATAGGTCTATAGGATGTAATATTCTGCGGAGGTTTGTGTGGTTTAGGAAACATAAGCGTCTTGGATGTTTTCCAAGCTAAGGGAAAAAAGCCAGTGCGCAGTATGAATGTGTAAACATTCGCAAGAAGAAAGAGTAACGAGATAGGGCATTCTTTGATATGGCGATATGTTACGTTATCGAGACCAGGTGCAGTATTTCGTTTATTATTAAGAACTTGAGTGATTTCGTTAACAGTGATGGGAGCAGAAACAGCAGCATTAGTAGGTAAGATATGAGTAATATTTGGTTGAAGTTGCGGCGATGAGGTATTAAGCCTGTCTGCAGCGTGAGGTGCGTTGTCAGATGACGGTGTGAAAATTTCTTGTAAGTGATCTGCAAATGCATTCGCTTTATCTCGATCGGTAGAAATAGGTGTGTCGCCTAATAAAATAGGGTAGGGCGTAGTAGTGAATTTCCCACACAATGCATTAAAGCGATTCCAGTATTTTGTAGGATGAGATGTTTCGGAAAGATTGTTGCATGTCTTCACCCAGGAGCGAAGTTTATATGCTTTGACGTAGTTGTGAACTGTACGTTGAAATCTAAGAGCGACCGAGCTCTAACTTATAACCTTAGCTTTCAAACATTTGATTTACGGTTATTTGTGATTTCGCGTTTATAACAAAGACAAATATTTTTAAAAGAGTGTACTTTAAATAAATTACCTAAAGAAATATTTCTCAGAAAATTTTTATTCTTTTAAATTATTGTTTGAAGGCCTTTGCCTTTAGTAAGCCTTCTCCGAAATAAATGCAAATGAAATGTGCTGCCATCTTTGGAGCTCTTTTAAAATATGCGTATATGTATGTGTCCTATCCTTTCGACAATGAGATCTCGGAAACTACAGACTCTAGAAAGATGACGTTTTCACTGATCGATTGCAAATTTCATGTAGATTGTCCAGTTCTAATCGAATATTTAAAAAACATGGGCACTATTGCTTTATTTTTATTTTTTTCACCCGGCTTTTTGCTCATAATTGCCGACTTTTACTTTACTTTTTTCGCACTTGCTCATAATTCCCGACTTTTACTTTGCTTTTTTCGCACTTGCTCATAATTGCCGACATTTTGCTCATAATTGCTTTACTTTACTTTCCCATTGCTCATTACTTTACTTTCTTCGCACTCACTCACACTTGCCCATCTTTACTTGACCTTTTCCCGATGTATAAATGGGTTAGTAAGGGGGACCATTTCCCCTCTCCGGCCACTTTTTACTGCCATTCGTTTGATCATTTCTCTCACGCGCACGTATCTGACTCGTGTCTGACCCGCGCATGTTTTGCGGGTAAGCGGTCTTACAGGAGATGGAAGAGATGGAAGAACCTCGCCGCAAGTTTGGGCGAGATCTTCAAAGGGAACCTACTTTACACAGGGGCGACCTCGTCCGTAATTCCCTACCCCAGTCCGAACTGCCTCCGTGACACCAGATACCACAGTAGTCTTACTATCACCGACAAGTACACGTGGCATACACCTTCATATAATGTGTCCGTTCCCAGAAATAGTACATTTGTCTCATTTTAAGCAGTGCTCCTCTGTATGACGCAACTAAGCCATCCATCACCGACATGGTTTAGCTTCTCGCTCCCGTTAAACTTAAGCGTGGACGGACTCGTTTACATGACGATAACTGCACCCTCCATCACCGCCACAATTTACCGTATGCTTTCTTTTGTTGAATTTCATTAGTTTACAGTTATGTGGTGATTTATTTTTCTTAAGTTGGTTGTTTTCGCTCACAGTTGTGTACTTTCCAAATGAGGTATAAATATATATCTTCTCTTGAGAGTGCAACAAGTGTCTTGTGTGGAATGTTCCAAATGCTCATAATTGCCGACTTTTTCATTTGCTCATAATTGCCGACTTTACTTTTTCCCACTCGCTCACACTTGCCGAATCTTTACTTCTTTTCACATACATAATAGTGTTAGCAAGGGGAACATGGTTCTCATGATAGGCAGGGGTTTCTCTATATGACGGCAACTAAGCCATCCATCACCGACATGGCTTACCTTCTCGCTCTCGTTAAACTTAAGCGTGGACGGACTTGTTTACTTGACGGTAACTGCGCCCTCCATCACCGCCACAATTTACCGTATGCTTTCTTTTGTTGAACTTCATTAGTTTACACTTATGTGGTTATTTAGTTTTAAATTTGGTTGTTTTAGCTCACAGTTGTGAGCTTTCTATCGACTCAAATTTCCAGACAATGTGTGTATCTTTTCTTAAGAGTACAACAAAGGTCTTATCACAACGTTTTTTTTTTAATTTTTACCACATATTTTTAAGTATGATAATGGTTTATTTATTTTGAACTTCACAGCTCTGTATTTCAATTTGGAATTTTTACGTACCTCTTCATTCATTTGCTGTGTTCTTCCCTTAGAAGTATTTAATTTTTATTAAATTATTTATTTATTTAATCTCGTTGAGAAAAATTCGTGTTCACAGAAAGAAATGATTCTTTCACTACCGTGGTGGCACACGCCAACACCGCGTTTTATCGGATTTCTGCCGTTCCTTCCCATATACTTTGCTGTTGCTATAGTGTGCACGAAGTCCCATGAAGATTTAACCTGTCTGCTACGATTATGTACCGTACCGGAGAGGTGCAATAAACCTATCTTTTCTTTCGGAGGAAGGGGGGGGGGGGTTGAGAAAAAACATGGACGAGTTTTTATGTATATTCCGTGTCACTCCGGTTAAATATTTTTTTTATTTCTATACATAGTGGTTTGCCATAGTTTGGGTTGAAATTTCACTCCTGTAGTGAGAACAGTTTTGTTAAAAACGTGACTTGCAATAACAGCAATTTCAAACGTGAGCGAAAAGTAAAAATATTGGAATTTGCTTTATTTCTGCATCAGCCACCTCGTGGCTAAGCCGTTAATATATGCGCTTCTGGCGTTAGGATCCGAGTTTTATTTTCCGGCAAACAGCCTGGGTGGTTCGCCTCCCGTATTAAGCCAAATTTCAACTTTCTTGCACATATTTATTATTATGATTATTATTATTATCTATCTATTAAAATGCTACAATAGAAATTAAAAGCGCCCGAGCTCCAACATATAACTATGGCTTTCAAATCTATCATTTACGGTGATGAGTGATTTCACGTTTAACAGAGACAAACATTTTAAGTACGAGTACTTTAAATAAATCAGTTAACTTGATCTTTTTCATAAAGTTTACGATATAAAATTGTTTTTCAAAGCCTTTGTATTTTAATAAGCCTTCTCTAAAATCAATGCACATGAATTGTGCTTCTATCTTCCGAGTTCTTTTAAACTATATGTTGTGGAAATTTATATGTTTCTGGCCAATCCTTTCGACAATGAGATCTCGAAAGCTACAGGCTCTAGAAAGATGATGTTTTCGTTGATCGATTGGAAATTTTGAATAGATTGTCCACTTCTAATTGAATATTTTAAAAACATGGCCGTTATTTCTTTATTACATTTTTTAGGGTACGCATGGAAGCGTTGAAATAAAAAAAAAAAAAAACTAAAGCACCATATCCTACGTGTAATACATTCCAACACCACGCTGTTGTATATAGGGGTTGCATATGTCTCAGGCGTTTATTTCATGGCCAAATAATAATGAAAAAGGGACGATAACCATATCTCCAGTTTAACCAGTAAAATAAATCTTTATTTTTGGAGCGATTTGCCTAATGAACACCATATATAACTGAGATTATAATTAATTGCGTCTGTAATGTATTTGCTTATTACATACTGCATGGAAAAAGAAAGAAAACACTGGTCATGCAAGAATTAGAAACACCAACCGGAAGTAGGTTCAACTCTTGCAAACGGTGCGAAATATTGAGGTCCCTTTATGATACGCCTTGCCATTTTTTTAAATCAAGACTTTTTTTACTTGTGTCTGTAAAGAGACATGTACAGATGTGAGGAATGATGCGCTGTGTAGAGAGCGCAGGTTCAGCTAGTAAACTATACTAAAGTACAAAGGAGTTTCAGGTTAAACTTACATGAATGGTATATAGATCGTCACCATTAAAGTTACAGTTACCCGTGTAGATGTAAACGCATTGACACCTCTAATTGACACCACCGTGTGAATTAACAAATTGCCGTATACATTAACATGTTAATAACACATTGGCTCCACAAATTAACGGATGGCGTTACCCGTTAACATGTTAACTGGTTGATTCTACTAATTTACACTATCGTGTGGATTAACACATGGTGTTACACACTAAAGTGCCAACTGATTAACAAAACTAATTGCCACTATTCCGTGAATTAACGGATGGTGTTACCCATTAAAGTGGCTAACTGATTGACTTCACTAACTGATACTATCGTGTGTATTAACGGATGGCGTTACCCGTTAACATATTACTGACTCCACTAATTGACACTATCGTGTGAATTAACGGATGGCGTTACCCGTTAACATGTTAACTGGTTGATTCTACTAATTTACACTATCGTGTGGATTAACACATGGTGTTACACACTAAAGTGCCAACTGATTAACAAAACTAATTGCCACTATTCCGTGAATTAACGGATGGTGTTACCCATTAAAGTGGCTAACTGATTGACTTCACTAACTGATACTATCGTGTGTATTAACGGATGGCGTTACCCGTTAACATATTAACTGACTCCACTAATTGACACTATCGTGTGAATTAACGGATGGCGTTACCCGTTAACATGTTAACTGATTGATTCCAATAATTTACACTTTCGTATGAATTAACACATGGTGTTACCCATTAAAGTGCTAACTAGTGGGCTTCACTAACTAACATTATGGTGTGAATTAACGGATGGCATTATCCGTTAAGATGTTAACTGAATGACTCTACTAATTGACAGTATCGTGAGAATTAACGGATGGCTTATCCGTTAAGTCGTTAACGCATTAGCTCCACTACTTGTCACTACAGTGTGAATTAAGGGATGGTATTATTCGTTAAGATGTTAAGTGGTTGACTTCATTGATTGACACTATCCTGTGAAATAACGGATGACCTACAAGTTAAGATGTTAACACATTGACTCCACTAAAGGACTAGGGGGAGATAATCCATATGAGGACGTTGAATCCATATGAAAAAAGTCATTTCTTGATATTTCGGTCTTGTTGCTATATGCCTCTGAAGATTATTATTGAAGTCGGAACCTCCAATTTCTACAAATTTCTGTTTTAGTAGAGATATAAGTGTAGGGATGCAATGCATTATTAGGACACTGAATCAATTTCAGGAAGCTGCTTTCCGTTTCTTGTTACATTGATATACAATCTTTCTTCTTTCACAAGAATAAAAGTTTCTAAGTCTAAATGTCTTCTTTATTCTCAATATAAACACTATAATCAGAATTTTCCCATCATGCAAGGTTTTTGTGACAATAAGTTTTTCACCCTTATATGTGAAATGGACCGTAGTTGTTTCAAACATGAATGCGTTCAGAGCGGCATAGTTCGCATATTTATTAACTTAGAAGAATTGTTTAGGTGTCAGATTATTGTGGACGGATGAAGATTTCGGAAGGTGTGATCATCGTCTCAACGATTACATAGGGAGGTAGAGGTCATTGAATTGTGGAAATTGTATGTTTTCATTGCTCAATTCTCTCCTGTGACGTAGCTTAACAACGGGCGAAAAATTTGTAAATTTAGATAGCTTATGGAACACACATGGTATACCAGTATAGGTGTACGATTTGCCGAAGTTGTAAATGATGATTTTCAACTACATTTAGCCTTTAATGTCCAGCAGTAGTCAGCAAGTATGCTGGTACTCCATTTGTCTTCGTACCTCTTTCTCGTTATGAATATGCTGATGAACTGGCTCACCATGTTTATCGCTTACTGAATCAAGATTTTCTGGGGAAAATCTAACTAGTCTAAGGAGATGATTTTTAAAGGCTTGTTGCACCAATTCACAAAATTTTTCACTATTTCACGGTAGTTGTCTCCGTGTTTTCCAATAAAATCAAGACAGATATCGACGAAGAGTTTCCAGTTTTTGTCTTCCAGGAGATTCAACAGTTCTTGAAAATTGTCATCATCCAATAATGATGTTACTTGTGGCCCAATATACATTGCATCTTTAGTTTCACATCACTAACTTTGGGAAATTTACATGATTGTAGGCGAATTTTATAAAGAGCTTTTAATAAATTCTTCATAAGTCTAAATTTGATATGGAGTGGAGGTAATTACACTTGCTCGAAATTCACCGTTTGAGCATGAAACACATTGTTGTCCCTGAAGCAAGAGTTCTACGTTTATTCAATTACTTCTTAACATAGTGAGCTTTCCTATCTCTGCTGTCCTCTTCAAATAAGAAACAGCAGAATTTAGAGTATCCAACCTGCAAATCAAGCAACGAAGCTATAAGCTTTAAATTAGCAAAGATATTCCAGTTATTATTATTATTATTATTATTATTATTATTATTATTATTATTATTATTATTATTATTGTTATTATTATTATTATTATTATTATTATTATTATTATTATAATTATTATAATTATTATTATTATTATTATTATTATTATTATTATTATTATTATTGTACTTTAGTTTATCTAACAGCAATTTCATGTTCTCATATGTCTCTTTCAGTCAGCTGCATGGGCCACAGGTATTGATGGTAATTCATTCTGATTATGCAGAAATACTGGCCTATGATAATTATCATACTTATGTATAACATAGTTTGATACTCTGAAAATAGTAATGCAGCCCCTATTCCAAGAAACCTCCACTGGGAAGGCACGGTGTTCAGTGGTAGAGCGTTTACCTCTGGCGGGTGGAGTTCCTTTATCGATTCCTGCCCAAGTAAGTTTGTGATGGGCAACAGCGTGTCCGTAAGTTTTCTCGGGGTACATCCGTTTATTCCCACATTCTAATTTTACCAGTTCTTCATCATCATTCATTTGCCTTAATTAATTGCCTTCCTTAGCCTAAAGGGCATAATCGTGGGACGTTAAATTGGAAGATTTCATTTTCATTTCATTTCTAAACCTTCACTGAGAACATTCTTCCATTTAAAAATATAATTTCAGAATGATGACAGTTCTAAAGTTGATAGTTCTTCTGTACTCTCTACTAGAGACCTGCACGGTCCGAATTTTTCGGCCCGAGCCCGTCCCAGGCCCGATAAATTTTAAAAGTTTTTGGCCCGACCCCTGCCCGATAATTTTTTTTTTTAAATTTTAGCTCGAGCCCCAATCTTTCTCAAAATTTAGTATTAAACTTGACCTAACCCTCAGAAACATTTTCTAAACTCTGGATCACAACCTGACGCTTGCCCCCCGAATGGTACCATTGCCTCCTAGAAGTTTGCCTGTCATCGAGAGAACAAAAAATCCATTTCCTGTAACAAAAATCTAACTTAACTTATTTTTAGCATAAAGTGAAGATGGCAATTTTTTTTTTGTTTTTGTTTTTTAGGCTCAGGCCCGTCTTTCAGAACCGGTATCTGAAAATTAAAACCGGCACGGGTTATCATCATTGCCTTTTATTTCTTTAATTTATTTGTTTTGCATTTTGGAATAGGTGAAAGGGGATTTGAATAAGGGGCGGAAAGGAAACCACAAACAAGAAACAAGAGACAAAAAAAAACGAAACAAAAACAAAACAAAACAAAGAATGAACAAAGAATAAACTATTCAAAACTCAACTATTGACTGTTGCAATTTCCAAAGTGCTATAACCGTTAAGCTTGACCCTAACATATTCTAATATTAAACTATGCAATACTCAACTATCTACTAATACTATTTCCAGGGTATTTAACCATTGATCTTGACACTAACATGTTCTGATACTAAATTGTTTGCTAATCAAATCAAGAGCATCTAAACTCTTTCTGATCTGCGTTGTCATTTCCTACCTCTGTTTGGTATTTTTATTTATTTGATTTTGATCTTGTTAGTATTTAGTTAGTTATTTCTAACTGTTTAGCTACTTTTATTTTTGGTATATTTATGTCTATACGTAATATTATTATTATTATTATTATTATTATTATTATTATTATTATTATTATTATTATTATTATTATTATTATTGGAGTTATTTAAACTTTGTTTCTTTACTTAGCTTGGTTGAGTCCATATTTATTAACTATGATTATTATGTTTTAATTTTTTTAAAAAAATATGCTTTATTTATTTGTTCTATTTCTTTTTTATTTAATTTATTTTTGAATTTAATGTTTATTTAGTGTTTATTTTTTACTAAGTTATTTCATTTACTTTGATGGACTTCTTCTATCTTCAGGTTTTCCCTGTATGAGCTTGGTTTTCACCTGCTATTTCAAGTTTCTCTCCTGTGATCATATTTAATTCTTTCACTAATTATACACTGGTTTTTTCCTGTATATTTTGCCCGTTTCACACACTAAAAGCACTAAGAACACTAATATGACACATAAACCGCATTCACCAAAACACACTAAGCCACACTAGTCTTCACTAATCCATACCGCATTCCTCTTAATAGTCCCTTGAGTCTTCGTTTATTGAATGTTCTCGTGGTTGCAATAGATTTCCTCCCAATATCACAGGTTTGAGGTCCAGGGCCCACTCAGAGTACTTAGTGTGGATCCTGGTCCGAGGTATCCTTCCACCTGTGCCGATATAGGGATCAATCTCCATTAACATACCGTTATTGAGTAATTCACGAAGTAAACTTGTCTCCTATGGAGACATAGTCACAGCCAACACGCACACGGACACAGAGATGGACCCGCCACCCGAAGGAAAGACACTTCCAAAAACACACTCTAGTGCGTCCGGAGTTCCGTTCCAAGTCACCTATGCCTGGAGACGCACCAGCACAACCACACTCGTCCTCTCCGGCAGATACGGAGTTCCAGTATCTTCCACGAGACGTTCTGAGGTCTCCGGTCCTGAGGAGAAACTGGATTCCATTCATCCTTCCACATTCATTCTGCTCTTGTTTTTCTTATGTGTTTTTCTCTATAGAATTGTTCTTTTTTTAGTTTCGAGTAAAGGTCTGTTATTTTCTTCAGGATATTGTAATCTTCTCGCTTCTCATTATATCAGCTATCGTCTTCTGTCTTATGTCCACTCTTTCCTTAAATAACTCTTCGAGAAAGGGCACCAGAGTATTTGATGCTCTGGTGTCCCCGTTTCACCACATTCACAAATTGAATTGTCTTTGGCCTGTATTTTTTGTAGATAGGTTTCATATGGACCATGTCCCGTTAGAAAATGAATGACTCCTGGAGCTGGGTCAAGAAACTTTATTTGTTCCCTGATTTCTACCGTTGGTATAATATTTCTAAGTCTTTGTGACTTAGCAGAGTGCGTCCATTCAATATTCACATTTTTTGATTCTTTCTTCAATCTCTTGGGCGCTTTCAAAAACATCACCCAACAGTGCCCTTATCTCCTTCTCTATTATTCCTTTCATCCAATAATTTACCGCTCTCTGTACTGCTATTAAGTTCAAAGGCTTGACATCAAGTAACAAACACAGGGCATTGTTGGGGGTGGTGCTATATGCACCACTTAATCTCATCAGAAGGTTTCTTTGTGGTCTGATAAAGTTTTCTTTATTCTCTTGATTTGAAGCAGTCTGTGCACCCATATGCTAGATCCGTAAGTCATTGTAGCACATAGCAGGGTTTCGTGATAAAATTTTAATATTTTGTTAGGCAATTTATATTTATTTTTACCTAGGGTTATCAATTTATTTGTCACCTTATTTCCTCTCGTAACGGTTTTCTTGAATGTGTTTACCATAGTTCAGGTTTTCATCGATTATTACCCCTAGGTATCTAAATTCTTTAACTCTGTCGTATTTTATGATTGCCTAGTTTTATTTGTGGGCCTCTATTCAATTTTCTACCGAAAAGCATGTATTTTGTTTTTTTGACTGATAATTTTAGTTTATTTTCTTGACACCAACTGTTTAGGTCTTCAACTATTGCATTTGTTTTCATTTCTATTTCTCTTCTTGGAATTGGCTGATAATATTATCGCAATATCATCTGCAAAGGCTATTATTTTGTCTATTAGATTGTTAGCATTTAATTTTTCTAGCAGGGTTGTATCAAAATTTCCCACATTAAGGGTCCTAATATTGAGCCCTGTGGGCAGCCTTTTCATTACGAATTTGCAGCTCCTCTTGCTCCTTTTGTACTGAGATCCGTCTGTTCCGAAAGTAGTGTTTAATTATATTTATCAGTAGGGTGGCATTTCTAGTTTAACTAATTTATCGACCAATGATGGGACCCATAGGTTGTCAAATGCTCCCTCTATGTTCTACGTAGAGCGACAGGACGATATTTACTTTCTGAATTACTCATTCGAATTTGATCTATGTACTTATTCAGAGCGTCTTCTGTTGATCTGCCCGCTCTGAAGCCAAACTGTAGCGTATCTTCACTCATATTCCTATGTTTGTTAATCCTGTTTGCTATAAATCTTTTCGTATATTTTACTTATGTTTTTAGCAGGCAAATTGGGCGATATGAGCTTACATCAGTTG